>NC_042617.1:276800110-277100110 GCF_901001135.1 Rhinatrema bivittatum | reverse complement strand
TTCTAGGGCGACTTCTCAGCTTGAAGGTGGCGATTTCAGTTCCAAAGGAGCAGGAATGTATAGTTTGGTACTCTATTTACTTTGTGGTTTCAAAGAAACGCGTGTCCTTCTATTCCATGTTGGACTTGACATGGGTAAATGACTTTCTAAGAGTAACTCATTTCAGAATAGAAACTCTGAAGTAAGAAAAGGAGAATTCTTAACCACACTGGCCCTGATGAGGGCTTATTTTCACATCCGTTAAGAGTAGATTATCAGCATTTTCTTCATTTTGCGGTCCTGGGTTGGCATTTCCAGTTTTATGTCCTACCCTTTGGTTTATTAATGACCCCTCGTATCTTTTCAAAAGTGATAGTGGTTGATAAGACAGGGGAAGAGAGAATTTGAAATGAAATTGGCTGTAGAGGCAAAAACTCAAAAATGTTTTTAAATATATCTGAAGCAAAAAACCTGTGAGGGAGTCGGTTGGACCGTTAGATGACCGAGGGGTTAAAGGGGCTCTTAGGGAAGATAAGGCCGTTGCAGAAAGACTAAATGAATTCTTTGCTTCTGTGTTTACTAATGAAAATGTTGGGGAGATACCAGTTCCGGAGATAGTTTTCAAGGGTGATAAATCAGGCGAACTGAACAAAATCACTGTGAACCTGGAAGATGTAATAGGCCAGATTGACAAACTAAAAGTATCAAATCACTTGGACTGGATGATATGCATCCTAGGGTACTGAAGGAAATCAAAAATGAAATTTCTGATCTATTAGTTAAAATTTGTAATCTGTCATTAAAATCATCCATTGTACCTGAAAACTGGAGGGTGACCAATATAACCCCAATATTTAAAAAGGGCTCCAGGGGCGATCCGGGAAATCTAGACTAGTGAGCCTGACTTCAGTGCCTGGAAAAATAGTGGAAACTATTCTAAAGCTCAAAATCGTAGAGCATATAGAAAGACATGGTTTAATGGAACATAGTCAACATGGATTTACAAGGGAAGTCTTGCCTAACAAATCTGCTTCATTTTTTTGAGGGGGTTAATAAACATGTGGATAAAGGTGAACCAGTAGATGTAGTGTATTTGGATTTTCAGAAGGCCTTTGACAAAGTCCCTCATGAGAGGCTTCTAAGAAAACTAAAAAGTCATAGGATAGGAGTCGATGACCTTTCATGGATTACAAGCTGGTTAAAAGACAGGAAACAGAGTAGGATTAAATGGTCAATTTTCTCAGTGGAAAAGGGTAAACAGTGAACTGCTTCAAGGATCTGTACTTGGACCGCTCTCCCATTCTCTTCCTCGACCTGCTCCCCTGTCCCCGTCCCTGTTTTTTTTGTACTTTCTGGCTTTCAGTTAATTGTAAACCGATTTGATGTTTCCCATGAATGTCGGTATAAAAAACTGTTAAATGATCTGGAAAGGAATACGATGAGTGAGGTTATCAAATTTGTGGATGATACAAAATTATTCAGAGTAGTTAAATCCCAAGCGGATTGTGATACATTACAGGAGGACCTTGCGAGACTGGAAGATTGGGCATCCAAATGGCAGATGAAATTTAATGTGGACAAGTGCACAATTAAGCTCTGGAATTTGTTGCCAGAGTATGTGATTAGTGTAGTTAGTGTAGCTGGGTTCAAAAAAGGTTTGGATAAGTTCTTGGAGAAGCAGTCCATTAACTGCTATTAATCAAGTTGACTTAGGGAATAGCCACTGCTATTAATTGCATCAGTAGCATGGGATCTTCTTGGTGTTTGGGTACTTGCCAGGTTCTTGTGGCCTGGATTGGCCTCTGTTGGAAACAGGATGCTGGGCTTGATGGACCCTTGGTCTGACCCAGCATGGCAATTTCTTATGTTCTTAGGCAGAAGCTTGGTGCAAGGAAGGGATCTTAGTTCATCCTTACTTGCTCAGTTGATTGATCAGGGTAAAGATGCAGGCCACTAAGAGGGTGGTCCAATTTTTTAAGGAGTTGGGCTAAATAATTTCTCCAAGAACAATCTACTGCCATCCCAGATGTTGGAATATCTGGGAGCCCATTTGATATGAAATTGGGATGTGTTCTTTTAACAGACCAAAGAATGCAGAAGAGGGCTCATCAAGTGCACACACGTTTGTCCACAAGGAGTCCAACAGTGTAGTTCTACATGCAACTTTTAGGGTAATGGCAGCAGCCTTGGACTTAGTGCCATGGACCAGGGTGCACCTGAGGCCTCTTTGAGGATGTTACTATCCAGATGGAATCCCCACTTGCAGTGTAATTCCACGAGTTCTGGAGAATGTGATACTTAAGTCTGCATTGGTGGACGATGCCCAAACATTTGGAGACATGGACCTGGAAACTGAAGTGGGTGAAAGTGACTAAGATGCAAGTCTCAAGGGCTGGGGAGCACGCTGTCTGAGTCGCACAGTCTAAGGCCTGTGAAGTTTTGAAAAGGCCCAATGGTTCATCAGTCATTGGGAAACCAGGGCAATCATTCTAGAGTTTGTGCCTGTCCTGACAGGCCAAGCAGTCAGGGTAATGTCTGACATCTCCACTGTGGTGGTCTATGTACACCATCAAGGGGGACCAAGAATCCTCAGGTGTCCTTGAAAATAGATCTGCTCATTGTGTAGGTAGAGATGAATCAGGACATTGTCCACATCTCACATTGCTGGCATGGAAAATACTCAAACTGACTATCTTAGTCGCAAAGTGGTCAATCCAGGGGAGTGGTGTCTGTATCAGGAGGCCTTCGATCAAATTGTGAAAAGATGGGGATTGCCAAGGCTAGATTAATGGCAACTGTTGGGAATGTGAAAGTTCAAAAGTTCTTTAGCAGAGGGAAGAAGTTCCTTTCGGCAGGGATCGATGCTGTCCAGGTTTTGGCCGGTGGACATTCTCCTATACATGTTTTCTCCATCACCGATGATTGGCAGAATTCTTCAGAGGATCTGAGCACCCGGATCTGGTGATATTGGTTGCACCAGATTGGCCAAGGTGTTCTTGGTACGCTGTTGCTCAGGGGAAAACCTTGGCGATTTCTACCCACTCTGACCCTACAGGCATATAGCGTCTGGTTCTTCACGAGGAACTGGATCAATTTTTGTCTTATGGCTTGGCCCTTGAGAGGGCACGATTAGTGAAGAGAGGGTATTCTCTGACTGTGGTGGCTACCTTCCTAAGAGCCAGGAAATTCTCCACTTAGCTTATGTACAAGTGTGGAGAATTTTCAAAGACTAGTGCAGTGGTAAGTAATGCGTTCTTGGAGGAGCTTCAGTACCACAGATTCTGGATTTCCTGCAGGATGGCCTTTCCAAAGCTTCGGCTCTTAATTCCTTGAAGGTACAGGTGGTAGCCCTTTTTTGTACTATAGAGGTTGTGTTGGGCTGACCTTTGTGTTTTCATCCCAACATTGTGCATTTTCTTTGGGGCATGAAACATATCAACCCTCCGCTAGTCTCTTGTACCATCCTGGGATCTAAACTCTGTGTTGTCCTCTTAAGGGGCTGCTTTTGAAGCTGATTACCTTGAAGGCTATGATTCTGGTGGCTGTTTGCTTCGCTTGTAGATTTTCAGAGTTATAGGCACTTTTTTGTAGGGAGCTTTTCTTGTGGTCACCATACGTGCAATCCCTTTCTTCCAAAGGTGGATTTGGCTTTTTGTCTGAACCAGTCAGTGTTCTTACTCACCTTCAGCAGAGGCTAAAATATCCAAGGCCTGGCGTATAGGTTACGTCAGGCCTTGGATATTAGGAGAAAGCATCCTTTTGTGTTATCTTAGTCACTTATACTTTTTGGAGATATGATCACCAATTTTCCTGTACTCTGGGAGGCATAAAGGTAAGGCAGCTACTAAAGCCATGATAGCGTGCTGGATTAAGGAAGTAGTTGTGACGGCTTATGTGGAGTCTGATCTTTCCTTCCCTAGGCAGGTGAGGGCTCATTCCACAAGAGCGCAGTGGCTTCATGGGCTGACATGCATTTGGTGTATCCTTCTGATATTTGTAAGGTGGCAAGGTGTTGCATATAGGGAAAAATAACCCTTGCTGTAGTTATACGATGTTGGGTTCCATATTAGGAGCTACCACCCAGGAAAAAGATCTAGGCATCATAGTGGATAATACTTTAAAATCGTCAGCTCAGTGTGCTGCAGCAGTCAAAAAAGCAAATAGAATGTTAGAAATTATTAGGAAGGGAATGGTTAATAGAACGGAAAATGTCATAATGCCTCTGTATCGCTCCATGGTGAGACCGCACCTTGAATACTGTGTACAATTCTGGTCGCCGCATCTCAAAAAAGATATAGTTGCGATGGAGAAGGTACAGAGAAGGGCAACCAAAATGATAAAGGGGATGAAACAGCTCCCCTATGAGGAAAGGCTGAAGAGGTTAGGGCTGTTCAGCTTGGAGAAGAGACGGCTGAGGGGGGATATGATAGAGGTCTTTAAGATCATGAGAGGTCTTGAACTATCAGATGTGACTCGGTTATTTACACTTTCGAATAATAGAAGGACTAGGGGGCATTCCATGAAGTTAGCAAGTTGCACATTTAAGACTAATCGGAGAAAATTCTTTTTCACTCAACACATAATAAAGCTCTGGAATTTGTTGCCAGAGGATATGGTTAGTGTAGTTATTATAGCTGGGTTCAAAAAAGGTTTGGATAAGTTCTTGGAGGAGAAAGTCCATTAATGGCTATTAATCAATTATACTTAGGGAATAGCCACTGCTATTAATTGCATCAGCAGCATGGGATCTTCTTAGTGTTTGGATAATTGCCAGGTTCTTGTAGCCTGGATTGGCCACTGTTGGAAACAGGATGCTGGGCTTGATGGACCCTTGGTCTGACCCAGCATGGCAATTTCTTATGTTCTTACCTTCTCCAAGTATTACCGCTTGAATGTGGTGATCAGGGGGGAGGCCTCCTTTGCCTCTATAAAGTGTTAAGAGCAGATTAGGCAGTTTCCCACCCTAATGTGTAGCAGCTTTAGTCCAAACAAGTGGACTGTATCAATCTTACTGGATGAAGAGGAAGGTGAAATTTAGTTCTTACCTGATAATTTCCTTTTCTTTAGTCCAATCAGAACTGTCCAGGTTTCTCCCTGTCCTACCAAACTTACATGTATCTGCGATTTCAGTTTCCTCTTCTATGTTGCTGAACACCTGCAAGATCAGGTTCTACTCCTGAGCGGGTAAGTGTGTTCGATACCTTTTGTTCACATGCCCTGTCTTTCTGCTTCCTTATTCTCCTTGAGGTCCTTTATTTAAAATCAGTATTTTGGGAATACAAATTCTGATGATGGAATTAATTGTAACTCAGCTTGTCTACAGTTAGCTTGGCAGGCTGATGTTAGCACAGGTACCTATAAAGGGTGACATCAATTATCCTGTTGATCTGTCTCCATCTGCTGGTCGGTGGGCATAACCTTTTTGTCTGAACTGGTTTGACTGGACTAAAGCAAGGAAAATTATCAGGTAAAAACTATTCGTCTTTGTCAGTTACATAAAAAAAAAAAAAATCTGGGGTCAATATTGAGCTGCTGGACAGCCAGTAAAGTTAACTAGATAACCTTATTGGGCTAATGTAGTTAAGATATTTAGCAACACAGGTGAGTTACTGTATATACCTAGCTATATCCAGGTTAACCAGATAAGTTTATCCAGCTAACTTTAGTACTGCTCGCAAGCTGCCCTAAAGTTAAGCAGATAACTCTGAAAATTGACATTATCCAGCTAATGTGATTCCACTCCAGAATGCCTCTGACTTAGCCAGATAAATTTTATCTGGCTATGTCATTAGTTTGATATACCCGGGTAAGTTTTAGATATTGAGAGGTGTGAGAGACGTATAAAAAAAAAACAAACTTAGCCAGTCAAAGCCCTTTCAATATTGACCTCAGCCTTATGAGTTAAGATTTGGGTTCTAGCCTTTGTAAAGAGTTACTGTGAGAGCCAGTCTGATAGCTTAGTAACTAGCACTTTGCATTGCCAGCCAGAAGAAGCTGCTGCTGTTGCTGAAGTAGTGCTCATTTCCTCTGTCAGGTCGGAGACCGCATCTCTTGCTGGAGCACCTGCAGATTGCTTGAATCCCAGAACAGTGTTCCAACTAAGTTGCATGGGGATGCATCCTGCACCCTCAGTCACAGAAGGATACTATAGTGCTGGGGGAGGTTCTCAGAGAAACCCTCAAGACACACTATCTTTTTCTATGCATATGAGATTAGCAAGAAAGTTTAGCTTGTTGAGCATCCATATGGAAAAAATATACCAGTAGCACAACTATCCCAAGCTAACAGAGGATAGACAGTTAATGTGTTGCTTGCTTCTTTCTGTCATAGGAGAATTTGTTGCTCAGTTTAAGTTTACGGTGCTTTTAATGCCCAATGGCCCTATGAGGATAACCAGTGGCCCCTTCGAGACTGACCTTTACAAGACGGAATTTGAGGTGCGGGATGGGGATCTAAAGGTGAGCTCAAAGCATCAAAATTCATTATTTCACCCGTTGTCTTCCAGGTCCTAGGCTATGGTGGATGCAGCAGGCTTTTATAATGGCTTGGTATTCACAAAGACTTTCAGTAGGGTAAATCATGTTTCATGCAAGAAACCTATCTCTGATTTGACCTTGATGAGGACAAATGCATTGTGTAAAGACTTATAAAGCCATAGCAGCTCAATGTTTTTGGGTTGTTTTTTTTTTCACTTCTAGGCACTTCTACTCAGTTCTGCTAGCCGAAAGACTCAGAAAAAGAAAAAAAAGAAGGTACTGTCGTCGTGGAGTGTGAATGTTTTTGTCTCCATACTTTGCTGCCTGCAAAGTAATGAAAACTTGAAAGCCTTTGAAGTACTTTATTTGATGGGGCATGCTCAGCCTTTGCCTGCGCCTCTCTGACTCCTCTCTTCTGTGTTCTGGTCCTGCTGTACATTTTGTGACAAGACCCAACTCGTGATTCTGCATTTTTCATTGCAGGCATCTAAGAATGCAGAGAATGCCACCGCTGGAGAAACCGGGGAGGAAAATGATGCAGCCGACTGAGGGGCTCCCATGGTCCCCTCATCCACCTGCCAGTCCGTTTTGTAGTATCTGCATCACATATAAACACCTCCCACCCCACCCAGCCCAACCAAAAGAATGTGTGTGGGGATTTGGGGTTGTTTTTTTTTGTTTTGTTTTGTTTTGTTTTTTTTGCCTTTATGACCAAGCAGCAAACTCTTTTGGGTGCCCCATGCCGCAGGTACCTCTCACAGACTGACTCTGAGGTAGCATTATCGCAACCTCTGAACTCCTTTACAACATGAGAAATAATAATAAAATCTGGTGTAAAACCCAGTGCAGCACTGCTCATTCTACAGTTTCTAGCTGAGTGAGCAGGGCTGGTGCTAGCCATGCTGAATCCTCCTGCTCCCCTCAATCTTTCGGGACACTGCTGCAAAATGTTGCCATGTATGAGATCTATTAAGAAACCTTGACCAGAGGCAGGAAAAGGTATATAGAAGTGAAATGGGGGGGGGGTTCATTGTCCTGATTGTATTCCACATAAATCCTAAGGGTATGGTGGTATTTTCACTTTCCTGGAGAAGGCTGGCCCCATCCTGCCCTTCATCTAAAATGAAAGCTCAGCAGATGCTGTTGTAACTTTAAATTTTACATAAAATGTGGGTTGAAATTTTAGGGGTGAGGGGAGAAATTAACTATTAGTTGCTGTATCCTTGTCCATTTTTTCAACATCTCTCCTCTAGAACACCTGCCACGTGGGCCAGCTGCTGAGCTTTTTTTCTCAACAGATGACCATACTGTGTGATCACAGGGCACGAGAACAGCAACTTTAAACGGGCTCCATCCATACCTCTCCTTGCTATGGTAAAGAAGCAGAAAGGTGCAGGAGGATCTCTGCTACGTGATCAGTCTGTGCTTCATGGAACAGAACCTGCCAGTGTCTGCAAGGCTGCCTAGAGGTGTTTGCCTTTGTATACATAAATTGGAATTTGAAGCCCTCTGTACAAACATATATGATGTCACACAACCTTAATGAAAGTAGGAGAGAGATTACATGCTAGCAATGGACTGTAACATCTCAAGTGATGGTAAAGACCAAAACTTTGACCTGAACCAAATCTAAATGTCTGATGTTTTTAAAAAGTGATCTGCTGTCTCTAATCAGACTATGCCCCCTGGGCTGAGGACGGCAGTGGCAACATGCAGATGCCATGAAACAGAAACTGTTTTCCAGATTTTATCTAACACAGCCTAACCTGGAGAGAGCCGGTGTGATTATTGGTAGAAGCTCACTGAAATAGATGACTTTCTTACTGTTGTGCATACCCCTGTGGTATTTCCAGCTGGAAGGAAGATATGAAAATATCACTGCTTCTTTGGGCTTAAACTGCTGTGAGTGGCAGCTGTTGTAAACAAATTGACTCCCTCCATGTTAGCAGTATTGTGTATTAAAATGTTACATAAAAGCTTGATAGTGGTGCATATTTAATGGAATTTTGTAGTCCTGGCCTTCCACCATGGACCTGACCTTGTGCCAGTTCTTTAGATCCTTTGGGAAATGAGCTTCTTTAGGGGCCAATGCAATAAGATGCATGCTGAAAACAGGCACTCGTATTGAGCACCTGTTTTCATAAAGTGCATGCAGCCACATCCCCTGGGTGCCTGATGCAGTATTTAAATGAGGGGGGCTGCGTAAAAAAGGACGCACTTGGGGAGAATTGTGTCCCTAGCGCTTAAATGCATCGGGCACCCACAATTACAACAGACAGTCAATAAGAGCGTCTGTTTTTTATCCTGCTTCTTCTGGCTGATTTTGCTGAGGTTGCTAAAGACACTCATAGCTAAGTGCCCCTTGCTATGGGCATCTAAATTGTGCGGCCAGAAGAATTTTTTTTTTTTTTTTTTTTAAATCAAGCCAATTTACATTTACTTTTCAACACCGCAAGCAGTAAATTTAAGTGTCACAATGATACAAAGTAGGAGGACACAGGGCTGTATTATTATTTTTTTTTTTTATTTCTCATGAGTCCTTGACTCGCCACCTCCTAGGCTGGAGTTAAATTTGCCACATTAAAAAGTGTACATTGGGCACCTAGCAATTTCCTGCATTGCGGAGTAATAGCACATAGCCTCATCTACATGGAATTTACATGTGATGGGTGCTATTGGGTACACATTTGTTTGGGCACGCATTTTGGATGTGCTAATTTCCTTGTTACATCGGGTGGTGGTCTAGTGCATCCAAAACTTATGCCCAACCACGTGCAGACCCGTGGACTAGGCTGAGCACAATTATATTGCATCAGCCCCTTTGTGTTGACTGCAGCATCGTGCTCAGGCTTCATCTGCTAGCCAGAGTGGAACACAGTGGCTTTTGTGCTGTAATCAGCCAGTGTGCAGTAGTATTTGCAGAGGAAATCTTTTAGAATATATTTATCTTAAACAGAAACCCAAAACATGATGAAATGTAAAGACCTGCAAAAGCTTTTTCACTCTTAGTGTTCCCTATCTGCTATGTTAGCATAAAATCTAATTGATTTCTGGCTTTGCCCACACTTTTTTACTGCTATGAATTCTCTATGCTTATCCCAGATTTTCTTTAATTTTGTTACTGATTTTTGTCACCACCTTTGATAGGAGACTCTTCCATCCATAATGATAATACTTATTTCTATAGTGCTACTGGCAATATGCAATGCTGTTCAATGGTGATAAGTCCCTGTCCTAAAAAACTTATAGTGATAATGGTAAATTTATTTTACTATATCAATTTTCACATATCAACATGGTATACAATAAAAATT
Source organism: Rhinatrema bivittatum (assembly GCF_901001135.1). Taxonomy (NCBI): domain Eukaryota; kingdom Metazoa; phylum Chordata; class Amphibia; order Gymnophiona; family Rhinatrematidae; genus Rhinatrema; species Rhinatrema bivittatum. The sequence continues at coordinate 277,090,341 of NC_042617.1, read as the reverse complement.
ATAAAAAAAAAAAAAAATTATACCATCATAAAAGACAAAAAACAATTACTCACAATATCACATAAAGCATAAAAATCTTAAAACTACTCATGCAAGAAACAGAATCAAACACTAATCAAAAACCTGAGTAAATAGCCATGATTTCACAAGCTTTCTAAATTTCATAAAGTTTTTTTTCTAAACAAATATCTGAGGCAATGGGAGATGGTCCTTGTGACTTGAAGAAGTCACTATCAATGGGATTGAATCCTGGCTTCACTGGTTCTCAGCCCATTGCTCTAACCATTACCTCCACCCTCCATTTCTCCCTCCATCACTCTCTTCTCTGTGAAGAAAGATTTCCTAATGTGACTCATGAGACTGCCACCTTGGTGCCTCATAGCATGATCCCTTGCTCTAGAACTTCCTTTCACTTCTTTAAGGTTTGCATATGTAGGTCCTTAAGTCTCACTCCCTAAAGCTTGTGGTGTAGTCTGCTCCAGTTTGGTAGCCCTCTTTTTTTGGTATATAAACCACTGAGCAATCGCAACTCTTTTAGCCTGATTTAAATAATTTGTATGGTTTTGCTTCTTGATTCACAATGGAAAATGATAAAACAATACAGCAAAACTGAAGTTTTGCAAGTAGCAACATGAACTGACCCAGTATGAAAACTTCTTATTTTCTTATCTATTACTACTGGCAGTAGTAACATGGGATCTATTTAATGTTTGGGTACTTGTTACCTGGATTGGCCACTATTGGAAACAGGATGCTGGGCTTGATGGACCCTTGGTCTGACCCAGTATGGCAACTTCTTATGTTCTTATCTATTACTGGAAGATGCAAAATATTTTTTATGGTTCATATTCATACTTTGTGTTGCCCTTGGAGAACTGAGAATTCATACTTTGTTTTAACATCACTCCCCCTGCCTCTTTTTAAATGACATGCCTTCTGCTGTTTGCCCTCTTGTGGCATGTGCTGTGGATAGAATTGTTTCAGTTTCATACTGAGGCATTGTGATGCCTTAGGAAGACACCACAGAAGGGGTAGGCTCCAGTAGAGGAACAGTAAACCTTTTCCATAGGATATATTTTTATACTGTTCTCTTGTCTTAAATGTAGTGGAGTATGTTTGGTGTTTATTGCACCAGAAAAGCTGTCCTACTTGTGCAGTGACCCTTGTCTTCAGACCCTGAGTCTGTAAGCATTTTAAGGAGGAAAGGCTTATGACAATAAAGGAATTAAGAGACAAATTTTGTAGATATGCCCTTGCCTTTTTTTTTTTTTCACCTTGATGTGTGAAATATGCTTTATACTGAAACTGCCATCCAGATTTTAATTTGATCCTTGAACCCCTCCCCACTCCCAAATCACTGCTTGGTATATTGCAGCAAAGAATGGGGGAAGGGACATGGACAATAAGTAAACCGTTAAGGGTGGAAATGGCAACTATTTTGAGCTGCAGTAACAGTGGCAGTAATGTGGGGGAGGTGTCCCTGGAGGGCACCCGTCCTCTCTCCCATAGGTGACTGTGAGGAGACCAAAGGGCAAAATCAGACCACGAGAGAATGTTGGTCTGGCCCAGATCGTAATTGACGTTCTTAGCTTTCCTCTGCTACTTTTGCCCCAGAATTTCTAGTTCTTATGCATTGTCTTTTGTATAAAGCAGGATTCAACTCCAGGTACAAATATCCAGAGTCCAATTATCCTCTCAGGAGAGCCCAGTGTTCCCTCTCCGGGAGAGCCCCAGGTGATGGCCAGATCTGGATGTGGACACTAGGTCAGTCTTACCGAGGTCAGACCTCCTGAGAGATCTCATGAGGTGCTGTAGGATTGGGGATAGTAACTCAGAGGGAGATTCCCTGTGAGAGGGGGGAATCCCTCAGCAGAAGGTTATGGATATGTGTTTTGTACATTTATTCAAGAGAGAAGAGCTACCTGCAGTGATCAGCCAGGCCTTAGCGGAGCTGGGACTAGCGGAGTAACATGTGGAATCTACCAAAGAGGGAGAGAGGAATCCAGTCTTGGAAGATCTCTGAAACCTGTTGAGGACTTTTCCTTTTCACAGGGTAATGATGGCGAAGTGGGACCCACTGGAGTCAGGTTTGAAGGTGGACGGAGCCATGGCCAAACTCTGTCCTCTGCCCAATGAAGATATGGATCTTTTAAGATTTCTTAAGGTGGAAGCCTTAGCTTAGTGGTTATCAATTAAACTGATTTCAATAAAAAGGAGGTATGGCACTAAAGAATGTGTAGTATAAGAGGACCTATCATTTGAAGTGGCTGCTCTGGCTCTGCAGGCAGTGGTTTGTAGTAGTTGTATGTCCAGGGCATGCTTAAACTATGCAACAGATCTTGGTGGGAATCATTTATTTTATTTATTTATATTTTTTTTATATTCCACTTTTTCAGCATTTCAAAGTGGATTACATTCAAGTACTGTAGGTATTTCCCTATGCTAGGAGTCAGTCACCTTTGCGTCAGATACTGTTTATGATCTTATTCAGAGCTCGGCTAGAGGGATGGCAGCATCAGTTTCAGCTAGACCCTTGTGATTGCAGTTGGACAGAGGATGCACTTTCCAAGATGCAGTTAAGTAAATTGCCCTTTAAGAGAAAGCTGCCATGTTGGGAAAAGTTGGTGAAGCTCATGAAGAATCTGGGTGAGACACAGTCTCATAAATTGCCAAAGAATAAGCCTAAAGGGTCCCAAATTTAGGGAGATGAAGCACTATCGGCCACAAAAAGAATCGTCTTTGCAGAGGGGGTGTTTGTGTAGAAGGTGGATTCTGTCCTCGAAAGTTCATGCCTCAAATTGGTGCCACCTGCTTCTTGTCATTTTTGCTACACCACACTAACATGGGCTATAACTCTGAAGATTTAGGTAGCAAGTTTCATTCCTTTTGAGGAGGCAAAATGGGGGCCCTAGGGATGGAGATGCGAACAGCGCTGGAGGTTCCAAGTGTTCACAATGAGTCCCTCAGGAGCAGCAAATTGGGGATCAGCTATCCCAGCATTTTAATGAGTGGACCTGATTTTGCAACAGAGCAATGGAATCTCTGTTATAAAAGACAGTTACACTTGGAGTTTTCTCGCCAGGTTTCTGATGTCTGATTTCCTCCTGTCATTCTCTTTTGAAAAAGGAAGTGGGTAAGGTGACTCTGGATCAGCTGCTTCAGTTGCATTCGGTAATTTCGATTCTGAGAGAAAGGAGACATGGAAGATAATCCATCTTTTTTGTGGTTCCCAAGTAGGGAGGGCATTTTCAGGCTCAGCCTGGATATGAAACAGGTGAGCAAGGCTTTGAGGGTGCCTCATTTTTGTATGGAAACTCTTTGCTCATTGATAGTAGCAGTAAGAAAGAGAGATTCTGGCATCTTTCCAAGGCATACATGCATATTCATATTTAGAGAGATCATCAGTTTCTCTGCTTTGCAGTTTTGGGCCCTTCTGTTCGTTTTGACTGTAGCTCTATGAATATTTTTCAAAGTGGTGGTGGTGACAGCAGCCCTCTGTTCTGGTCCTCCATATCTCAATGACTGGCTGATTTGGGAAAAAGTCTGCAGAGGAGTGCCAGTGGTCAACATCCAATGTGATCCAGCTTTCTACAGAACCTGGGTTGGCTGATCAACTTTTCCAAGAGCAAGATGGTTCCAGCCCAGGTCTTGGAGTATCTAGGAGTGTGTGGATTGATATTCAGAAGGGATGTTTTATGACAACAGGATAGCTGAGCTTACTTGCTATGTTCAAAATCTTTTGTGTGTGAAGGTTTCCAGATTCTGGGATTATCTACAGGTCCTAAGGTTCATGGCAGCAGCCTTGGATCTTGTGACATGGGCCACTGCTGATATGCATCCACTGCAGCCGTCTCTTTGCTCTGTGGAAGACAGTCGCAAGACTATGGGGTGAGATTGACTGCCAGCAGAAGACAGGGCCAGTCTGTCCTGGTGGCTCTTGATTTGAAACCTGTCCAAAGGAGTGGATTTGGAATCTCCAGATTGGATAGTGATCACCACATATACCAGTGTGACTGGATGAGAAGTACATTGTTGAGGCAGAACGACTCACCATCCATTTAGAAATAACAATGATAGCCTTCCAGGAGATTTTGCCTATAAGCGGTGAAGCATTCTATTACGGTTATTTACTCTTTCGGATAGTAGAAAGACTAGGGGGCACTCCATGAAGTTAGCATGGGGCACATTTAAAACTAATCGGAGAAAGTTCTTTTTTACTCAATGCACAATTAAACTCTGGAATTTGTTGCCAGAGAATGTGGTTCGTGCAGTTAGTATAGCGGTGTTTAAAAAAGGATTGGATAAGTTCTTGGAGGAGAAATCCATTACCTGCTATTAAGTTCACTTAGAGAATAGCCACTGCCATTAGCAGTGGTTACATGGAATAGACTTAGTTTTTGGGTACTTGCCAGGTTCTTATGGCCTGGATTGGCCACTGTTGGAAACAGGATGCTGGGCTTGATGGACCCTTGGTCTGACCCAGTATGGCATTTTCTTATGTTCTTAACCGTGGCATGTGTGAATCAGCAAGGAGGAGGGGCACAAGAGGTCAGACCATCTTCCTGGAAGTGAGTCATTTGTTCAGGTGCATGGAAAATGTCCATGTGGATTTTTTGAGTAAACACACACTGGATCCCAGGAAGTGGCAATTATCAGACTTGGCCTTTTTGATCTTATCCAGATTGGGTGAGCTGGTTTTGGATCTCATGGTTACAAAAGAAAATACAAAGCTCAAGCAGTTCTTCAGCTGAAGGAAAGATCCAGGTTCCTCAGGGTTGGATGCTCTGGCTCAGCCATCACCACACTTGACCCTTCTCCATTCTAACTGATAGGAAGAATTAGAGAGTCAGTGGGGCAAGTAGTTCTCATGGCGTCGGATTGGCCCAGATACCCATGGTATGTGGACCTCATGAGACTCAGGCTGGAGGAACCTGTGATGCTCAGTAATATTCTTTGCCTGCTATGGCAGGGCTCAGTGTGAATGGAAGATTCAGCGTTCTTGTCTATTAGCCTAGTTATTGAAAAGAAAAGGCTGAGGCGCAGAGGTTATTCGGTGACCACTTTGCTTTGGGCTAGGAAGAAGTTTGTCTATGGCCTCCAAGTATGGAAGGTTTTGAAATTTAGTGTGCAGAACAGGTTATAGAAGGATTTGGCCTTGTAGTTCCTTAAGAAACAGGTTCTGGCTCTAATCTGTTAGGGCATGCCCTTGTGAGCTCATTTGGATGTTTTATGCTTTTTTTTTTTAAAGGGGTAAAGCATTTTTGTCCAACCTTAACATAAAACCTTTCCCTCTTGGGATCTCAATTAATTTAGTTCTGTGCGCTCTGTGCCAGCCTCCATTTGAACCTATTAGGATGGTATCAGTAAGAACCTGATGCTCAAGGTAGTTTTGTTAGTGGCAATCTGCACAGCAAGATGCATTTCTTTTTCTTGGTTTTTTTTTTTTTAATATTTTAAACAAAGCATGACATGCATTTAATTCTTCAAGTGCCATAAACGACCTCAGTAACAACATTGTATACAACTCAATCCACTTTTATCTCTTGAATGACTTTTAACTAGGCAATTACAAACAAAATGATGGTACTATGTGGATTGCTGAACTTTGATATAAGCACAGATGGTAGAGAAAAAGGCTTTTCACTTCTCAGTAATACAGTGAGAAATATATAATTAAAGCTACACCCTTTATAACTTGTGATGTGACAGTCCCTGTCAATATAAATAAGCCCAAAATGTATTCCAAATCTGCCTGTAGTCGTGCATGTTGTTTTTTTAACTGTTAACTTTTCGATCTAGGCTACCTCAAACAAATAGGATTGCCAATATCTTATAGGTGGGGGCTTTTCCAAAAGGTAGCTTTGATGAACTGAGCTACTAAGAGCATTTATGACATTAATCTTTTACACTTTGTGCTTGCATCAAGATCACCCCAACATCCCAACTGCCCCAAAGTCAGGGTTGGACCCATCTGAAAGCCGATCACCCCTGTTTGAAAGACTGCAACCCAAACATCTGGACAAATCCACCAGCTATGGATATGTGAATCTCTTAAGACCACAACCTCTCCATCACATAGAGTGGGGGGGGGGGGGGGGGATATCTGTAGGTGCAATCAGCAATTTTAACATCAGATCTCCACCCTTACAACTTGACATTTTATGTTCTGCTTGCCCCAAATTCTCCTCCAAATTACTTAGAAGTTCACTGTTGCATGTGGATATGAGATGCTCATTGCCCAAACTGTCTTATCAACCTATTATAAAACACAGATGTAAATTTGAACATTTACTACTAAAGATCATTCACTTCACCACATTCGGCAGCCTAGGGACCTAGCCCACAATTTTTAAAAATATCAGTGTGGCCTTAATCTGTTAAATTTCCAAAGTTTCTATTGGGATTTTGAAATCTCTGCAGGTCTTCAAAAGTAACCATCTGTTCCTAAAACCATAATGTCATATGAATTTCAGTTGCTTTTCCTCCAATTTTGTCAGCTGAGGGGAGGTGGAACTCACTGAAACGGGTTGTTAGGATTGTAGCATTCCCTTGTAATATTCAACTTGGAACAGAGAGTCTTCCATGCTGATAAACGTGTGCAAAATTATTTGACTTTCTCCAAATCTTGCTAGTCAAAGGTCTAGAACAATTGCTAGTAAGCAGATTTGATATATCAGCTACAAAGGCATTTCAGTTGACTTCCAATGTGTGATTTTATGATCTACCCAGCCTCTTACCCAAATTAAACCTGTAGCCCAATAATAACAACATTGAAGATTTGGGAGCACTACTCCACCCCAATCTTTCAATAACCAAAGCATTGCAAGACTAATCCTGGATGGCTTATTCTTCCAAATAAAATAACATATGCTGTTCAGCTCCTTAAAAGTTACATTTGGCACTGGGAAAGGAAAGTGCTGAAAGAGCTACATTAGTCTTGGAAGTACATTCATCTTTTATGGTAAATCAGCAAAGCATAACATATGATACATAATGTGATCTGTTACATACAATACACTCTGAAGCTTCTATGATCGGCCATTCCTCCCCCTGTGCCCCTTTGGGCCTGTCCCTGTGTCCCTGCCCCCCCCCCCCCCCCCATCCAGTGCACCCAAGGGTACCTATGCAAACATTCAAAACAACAACATTGTAGGAGTGGTACAAAAACCGTGTAATTCAAATGTCAGATGTCTATACGATTAAGGAAGAGACTTTTCGAGTCTGGTGGCAGAGTTTGGATGAACGGGAGCCAGACTGCATTGATAGCTCTCCGAGTCTGGATACATTCATCTTTTAACACATTGACAGACCATGACAAAAAAAAAAAAAGTCTCCCCATTCTGCATAATCCCTCTTAACCTATTGTATCACTCTAGGCTAATTTTTATTGAATAAATCTTTGTAATTTGTAGTGATACCCAGTTTCTTACCATTCAGACAGGTTTACAGCAAATGGGGTTATACACCTCTACCAGCAGATGGAGATGGTGCAAAGCTGAGGTCATGGTGTGTGTGTATGTATGTATGTATGTATGTATGTGTATATATATATATATACCCCATCACTGACAGCCTGCCAGTATTCTCCATCTCCAGCAGATTGTGGATGTGCATCTTCCTAAAAAAAAAAAAAAAAAGAAAAGAAATTAATTCATCCCGTTCTCCGGTGGTGATACTTAACAGTCCCTCCTTCAATTGAGTTTTCCTGAGGTGATATCTGTGGAACCCTCCCTCAGTAGAGTGCCTCGGTCTGGTAGCTGCTTTTCCAGCATCTGAGACCCGACCATATTCTTCCAAGAATTTTTAGAAGTCTCTGAGCTGAAGTAGAAGTGGAAGAGATAAATAATAGCGCATAATCAGCATGAAGTGATATTTATGTGCCTGACCGTAATCAAGAAAACCTGTTTTCTTGATTAATTGATTCTTGGGCTCTATAACAAAATTAAATAGGTAAAGGGGTAAGAGGCAACCATGTCTCATCCCCCTAAGGAGAGTGAAGAGCTATGAGGGCTATCCATCAGCTAGTACTTTTGTTCTGGGACTAAAGTGTCTTTAACCATCCCAGATAATCGTCTGGAAGCAAAGCTTTTCCAAAACCACTCTAAGAAATCTCCAGTTGACCTAGTCGAAGGCCTTCTCTGCATCTAGCAAAATTACCAACCCAGATTCTTTTTTTTAAGCATAGCCCATTTAATAATATGCAAGAGTGTGCTTGCTGTGGACAACCTACCCTTGAAGACCCACAATTTAGCTCATCTTTACCCTATTTATGTAAAATTGTTTCAGTATCCAGTAAATATCCTGCAGATACCCCAGGAATCTCCAGGTGTGTTTTTTTTTAGCTCTAACATTGGCAATAGCATTTCAATATACTTCTTATACCATTCAACTTGGAAGCCATCAGGTCCTGGGCTCTTCCCTGAGAATATTTCTTTGATTGCCTAAACAAACTCTCCCTAATTTACTGGAGCCTTCAACTGAGCTTTCTGCTACTCTGTAAGTCCTGGTAGATTTATTTTTCCAAAAATTATTTAATGTCTGAGCTGGATGGGCCTACCTTGGGTGTATGTAGGTGCTGATAAGATTCTGAAATTCCCCTGTTATTTTCTGTCTTCCCTTAATTTGCAAATGATCTTTCCTAATGCTTTTTCTGTATTAGATGAGCCAGTAGCTTACCCGTTCTATCCCCTTGAACATAAAATCTGTTTTGATCTACAAAATACTTATTCAATATCCACTAACTGCAGGTTTTTCTATTCCCTGGCAGCAGTCTATTTCTTATAAATTTTATTGGACCCCTTTCTTTTATGTTCAGCTTTCAGCCTTGTAATTTGTGTCTCTAAATTCCTTTGTTTTTGACATCTTAATTTTTAGTCATGATTTGCAAAAGAAGTAATGGCACCTCTCATGACAGTTTTTAATGCTTCCCAAAACCACCTAAATGAATACTCTGTTGTATGGTGGAGTTGAAATTTAGCTAATATGCTCTCTACCATTTTTCTAAGCTTGTTACTTCCCAAAAAGAGGGTCTGATACAACTGGAGAAGACATCATTGTCGCCTACCTGGAGAGCTAATAAAGGGGAAAATAGAAAGTAATCAAGTCTACTGTAGGAGTTGTGGGAGGGAGGGAAAAATGTAAAATCTTTGCATATCTGCTTGTGCAGCCTTCAGACTTTCTTAGCAATCAGGTCCAATGGTTGCAGACAAGTCATAAGGCATTGTATCCCCTTACATCTATCCTTGGTAGAATCAGTACATACATTGCAATTGCCCCTGATAATCAGAGTGAAAAAAGAAGCCTGCCCCATATTTGGCCCATAAACACATACAAGCCTAACCATGACAGAAAATAGGTAACAGACTAACATAGTCCATTGGTCCACTGGTTTGTGCTTGCCCTTATGGATCGCAATGGGCAAAGATTTATGCAGCAAAATACACACCCCTCTGCTTTTTGTATTCAGTGAGGAGGAATATATTTGACCAACCCAGTCAAATGTTTTTCCTGCAAAAAGGCCATTTGAGTCTTGGGTTTGTTTAGGTTTTTTTGTTAAATATATATTTTGAGGAATTCTCTTACATTTGAGTGAGGAAACATCTTGGACATTATAAGAGAATATTTTCAGCTGCAAGTCTGGCATCTCAAATTATCCTCAAATCTTATTACAATCTCTATTTTGAAAAACAAGTTGCAAGGTTGTATGGCTCACCTTTTAAGAAGCAAACGAATCATGGCACAACATCCAAAAAACTTACATCCCTTAGTGCAAATATACCTCAACTTTTTGACTTTTCCATCCCAATACCAACAGTAACTCCAAACCTCAAGTACAGGCCTAGAGCACATAAAAGTTTTTGGGGGGAATAAAACCCTCAAGAACCGTTCCCAGAAGTAGAATATTTCTCTCCCTCCCACAAAGTTTCTCATGTAGCCAAGTGCTTTTCTTAAATAAACCCCCCCCCCTCCCCACCAATTCCTTGGAATCCAGATGGAGAACCCGTGGGAGCTGGAACAGGTACTCAACATCTTTAACACCCCTTTGCCCTTCCTAATCCTTCCCACCTTGCCTCCATTAAAAAAAAACAAAAACACCCAGAAACCTACTTTCCCTTATTAAACCTATCCCCAATATGAAACAACCAGATAACAAGAAAATATCTTGCTGGGTTTTTTTTTTTTTGCAGGTTGAATAAGAACAAGTAAAAGAAGGTTCATGCTTACCATATTCTCACTTTCTTTTCCTCCCCCAACATCCCACCAACCCAGTGTGCCCTGAAATAAAAACCACAAAATGAAAGAGGGCTGCAAACCTTCACTCGACCAGAGGCAAATGCTGCCGTTCATTCCAAGCAATAAGAAAGTAAGGGTCCTGTTGAAAAAGCAATTTTAAACATGGAAACAGGACTATGTAAACTAAAAATCTGCAAATGCAAGTAAATAAGAGAAAAACTACTGCAAGGGCACCATTAGCTTTGATTCTACCCCTAGGAATTGTCACTAAGACCACATTTACAGCAGGTCCCCGATGTATAGAATAAAGTTAATGTTCCCAAACCCTCCAGGGTTCCAAAAGCTACTGCTGATAGTGGCCTATAATTTCAGTTATCTGCTAATAATGAATTCTTTGCCTCCGTGTTTACTAATGAGGATGTTAGGGAGATACCAGTTCTGGAGATGGTTTTCAGGGGTGATGAGTCAGACGAACTGAACGAAATCACTGTGAACCTGGAAGATGTAGTAGGCCAGATTGACAAACTAAAGAGTAGCAAATCACCTGGACTGGATGATATGCATCCTGGGGTTCTGAAGGAACTAAAAAATGAAATTTCTGATCTAGTAGTTAAAATTTGTAACCTATCATTAAAATCATCCATTGTACCTGAAGACTGGAGGGTGGCCAATGTAACCCCAATATTTAAAAAGGGCTCCAGGGGCGATCCGGGTAACTATAGACCAGTGAGCCTGACTTCAGTGCTGGGAAAAATAGTGGAAACTATTCTCAAGATCAAAATCGTAGAGCATATAGAAAGACATGATTTAATGGGACACAGTCAACATGGATTTACTCAAGGGAAGTCTTGCCTAACAAATCTGCTTCATTTTTTCGAAGGGGTTAATAAACATGTGGATAAAGGTGAACTGGTAGATGTAGTGTATTTGGATTTTCAGAAGCGTTTGACAAAGTCCCTCATGAGAGGCTTCTAAGAAAACTAAAAAGTCATGGGATAGGAGGCGATGTCCTTTCGTGGATTACAAACTGGTTAAAAGACAGGAAACAGTAGGATTAAATGATCAATTTTCTCAGTGGAAAAGGGTAAACAGTGGAGTGCCTCAGGGATCTGTACTTGGACCGGTGCGTTTCAATATACATCTAAATGATCTGGAAAGGAATACGACGAGTGAGGTTATCAAATTTGCGGATGAAACAAAATTATTCAGAGTAGTTAAATCACAAGCAGACTGTGATACATTACAGGAGGACCTTGCAAGACTGGAAGATTGGGCATCCAAATGGCAGATGAAATTTAATGTGGACAAGTGCAAGGTGTTGTATATAGGGAAAAATAACCCTTGCTGTAGTTACACGATGTTAGGTTCCATATTAGGAGCTACCACCCAGGAAAAAGATCTAGGCATCATAGTGGATAATACTTTAAAATAGTCAGCTCAGTGTGCTACAGCAGTCAAAAAAGCAAATAGAATGTTAAGAATTATTAGGAAGGGAATGGTTAATAGAATGGAAAATGTCATAATGCCTGTGTATCGCTCCATGGTGAGACCGCACCTTGAATACTGTGTACAATTCTGGTTGCCGCATCTCAAAAAAGATATAATTGCGATGGAGAAGGTACAGAGAAGGGCAACCAAAATGATAAAGGGGATGGAACAGCTCCCCTGTGAGGAAAGACTGAAGAGGTTAGGGCTGTTCGGCTTGGAGAAGAGACGGCTGAGGGGGGATATGATAGAGGTCTTTAAGATCATGAGAGGTCTTGAACGAGTAGATGTGACTCGGTTATTTACACTTTCGAATAATAGAAGGACTAGGGGGCATTCCATGAAGTTAGCAAGTAGCACATTTAAGACTAATCGGAGAAAATTCTTTTTCACTCAACCTACAATAAAGCTCTGGAATTTGTTGCCAGAGGATGTGGTTAGTGCAATTAGTGTAGCTGGGTTCAAAAAAGGTTTGGATAAGTTCTTGGAGGAGAAGTCCATTAATGGCTATTAATCAAGTTTACTTAGGGAATGGCCAATGCTATTAATTGCATCAGTAGCATGGGATCTTCTTAGTGTTTAGGAAATTGCCAGGTTCTTGTGGCCTGGTTTGGCCTCTGTTGGAAATAGGATGCTGGGCTTGATGGACCTTGGTCTGACCCAGCATGGCAATTTCTTATGTTCTTAAATTAACAAAGTAAAAAATCAAAGCAAAAAAAAAACCAACCCATAGATAGTTTCTATGCAAAAGGACGACATATCAAACTGCGGTAGAAGAGACAGAACTTTATTTGATCATTAGAATCCATGTCCTCACTGCCACGCAAACATTACTCCACTGTCTTGCAGTCCTCAAATATGTTGGTATGACTGTTCAGATTCACTTTAAACTTCACTGGTTATAGTAATGCGTAAACTGCATCGCTTTTTCTGATTCCCTTAACATTCAAGATCTCTTGTCTGCGACAAAGTTCAGCTGAAAAATCTTGGAATAAAAAGTTTCTGAAGTCTTGGTATTACATTTCTCCCAGTTTCCTGAATGCTGACATTATTTAAAGCATATTCTGAAATTGTCTAATCACTGGTCTCTGTCTTTTGTTCCCCTTGGTCATAGACCCAAGCGAACAGTGTGCATGGTCTATTTTTATTTTAGTAGTGCTTGCAGTAATGTTGAAAACACATGGCAGTCGCTTGGAGAAAAATTCCACCTGTTTCAACCACCTCCAGCTTCTCGGGGAGGCCTATCACTTGAATATTGTTGCAGCAGCTTCTATTCCTCTTCATCCAGTCAGACCAGACCAGTCCAGTGGGATATGCAGGCCAAGTAGCAGATGGAGACAGAGTTCAACATGCTTGTTGCTGTTACTCCTTATATACCTCTGTTTTGTCATCAGCCTGTCAGTATTCTCTGTCTCTAGCAGATGGATGACCAGCATTCCGAGCTGTGGTCTGGGTCTGTCAGGCTGAAGGGAAGACTTGGTCGGTGCTTCTGAGATGAGACACATTTTTCTCTCCCCCCTCAGCTGAGCCAGAGTCTTTACTCCTTTTAGTAAAGAAGAAAATCTGCAGAAAAGTATTGGGGGTTCTAGAGGTGATAGCTTGTCTTCACTCCCTCTGTAGAGCTAGGAGCTTCAAAAAGGCCTTTTCTACTCTTTGTCCTCCCCTTCCCCCGTCTCCCAACCCCCAGCTAATTTCTTATTCGTCTTCCTTTTTGGTGCCTTGATTGTATGTTTCAAAAAGTTTAAAAACAAAAAGCACAGCAAACATTCAGAATTTAAGCTGCTCGGTGGCCATTTACTATAGCAGCAGGTGCGCAATGTTACTTTTCGAGGTGAAGTTAGGCGTATTTGCCGGTGAGAAGGGAAGTTTTTCTTTCTGACTTCTGGGGTCACAGCTGCATTTATACTTGGTCTGAGGGGGGACAAGATAGAGCCGAAGGGAGCACAGGAAAAGAAGCATGCTGTGAACAATGTACTATTTAAAGGAAGTGCAGGTCAAGGCTGCACATTCAGTTTGCCATGAATGTTCCTTGTCTTGGGAGAGCTCCATCATGATTTTGAGATAGCAGAGTGTCTGCCTTCACGGGGGAGTCAATACCTGAGCTTCCAGAGGCTGCCTCTCCGTCTGTCCCAGCGGCCATTTCACAGCCATGGGACATTGAGATGGAGGTAGGGCCTCTTCTTGATTCCTAAGAATGCTACTGGTCATATGGCTGGGCTTACCCTTATTGTTCTAGTGGGTTTTGCTTCTCTTGCACTGGATGTGGCTTCTTTTCAATGGGCATTGATCTCTCCGGAGATTTTGAAATGAGTACAGGCCTTTTACCAGAGCCCAGGCGCAGCTCCAGCACCCAGTTTCCCTGTGGCCCCTCACTTTATTGACTCCCTTGAAGGATTTAAATATTTTCTACAAGGTAAAAGTGATGCAGATTTGGAGGAGGACAAGGTTTATCTGGAAGGGGAGGATCATGCATCCATGATACATCTTTCATAGGGATGAACTGATATCCCTCATTTCACAGTAATTGTGCACCTTGCATATTTTGGACTGAGACTGAGGATGGTTGCTCACTTTCGTACTTCTGCACTATTTTAGCATTTGAATCCGTTGATGCCATTAAGTACGCCTGAAGGCCTATTATGTTAGCTCTAATGATTACACCTATAGAGCGATTTAGCAATCCTACATGGATCAAAATTTAACAGCAATAGTTGAGAAGAGGTGAATTCAAACCTGTGGATGAGAGATTGGTAATTGCAGCAAAGGATAGTAGATTGTGGATGAGATGGTTCACAGCTAGTATAGAAATGGCTGGTAAAATGGACAAATGTAGATTCTGTGGAACAGAACTGGAAATGGTTATGCATCTCGGCTCAGGATGTGATGTGATGTCAGAAGAGAGGCACAGCAAAGTAGCACGGCTTATTCCTTGGAAGCTGTGTAAATGTTATTACATCGACATACCAAACAAACAGTGGAGCACAACCCTAATAGAATAGAGGAGAACAAAGAAGTTGTGGTCATGTAGCACATTCCTAGTCCCACCAGTAGGGAGATCAATGCATGAAAACCAAATATTGTGGTGAAGGAGACAGTATGAACGGCATTGCTGATAAAGATGTCATTACCTAGTGACTATTCTGTAGATTGAATGGAGAAAACAAAGATCCTTAAGTACCAAGAGATGTAATCAGAGTCCAAAAATATGTCAGAAAGATACAGAAATAGTCTCAATCATATTGGGTGCTACTGGTCTGATTAAGACAAATTTTCAAGTTCTTGATATATTGCCTGTTAAGACTACACCATATGAACTCCAGAAGGAGGTTCTCTCTGGTACAATGCAAGTACTAAGAACAGCATTAGCAGTAAATCTGAGAGATTGAAATCATTCCCAACATATGGCTTACGAATGAGGTTCATTCATATCATGGAATGTGCAAACCAAACCCATTTGTAAGGAATGGTTATGTTCTGGAATTCTTCCATCCTGTTTCTGACACTTTTATGATTCACTGTTGTCACGCATCTGTGACATGAGAGGTGGCAAAAGTTGCTCTGCAGAGGCTCCTTGATTTGAAGGCCATGGTTCTGGTTCCAAAGGACCGGGAGGGGTTTGGATGCTACTCCATTTACTTTGATTTCAAAGAAGCAGGGGTCCTTTTGCCCCATGTTGGACCTGAAGAGGGTCAACAATTTCATAAAAGTAAATCACTTCAGGATGGAAACCTTAAGATCAGTCATCATGGACCTAACAAAAGCATATTCCAATCTGGAAGGAGCACCAGCGTTTCTTCTAGTTTGCAATGCTAGGTTGTCATTTTCAGTTTCAGACCTTTGCCCTTTCAGACATTTGCCCTTTGGTCTGGCGACAGCTCCAAGAAACCTTCTCCAAGATAATGGTGGTGGTAGTAATGGCCCTATGCAAGGAGGGAACTTTGGTGCACCCTTATCTGGACGATTAGCTGATAAGAGTGAACTTCTTTCCAGAGAACATCTCAGCAAGTGGTCCATATGATGCAGGAATTTGGTTAGATTATCAATTTTTCCAAGAGCAATATTCATCCGCTCTAGATTATCTGGATGCTCATTGTGATTCAAAAATAGGTAAGTGTAAGTTTAACAGAACAGATGGTTGAGAAATTGTGTGACCAGATTCAGGCATTGAAAGCATCCAGAAGCCCGACAGCGTAGTCTTTCATGCAAACTTTTGGGTCCATTGCAGCAGCCTTGGACCTCATTACATGGGCAAGAGTACACATACTTCCTCTTCAGGAGGGGGCCTTGCTTTCCAGATGGAGCCTCCAGTCTCAGGACTACTCGGTGAGGTTGCTGCTCCTGGAATTTGCAAAGCTTGCAGTGGTGCCTAGACTTCACACCACTTGGAACAAGAGTGGATTTGGTGACCCCCACTTGGATCAATCTGATGACAGAAGCAGGCTGGGGAGCATAGTGTCGGAAATGTATGCTCAAGGTCAGTGGACTCCCAAGGAGGTGGGCTGGTCCATCAGTCACTTGAAGGCCAGGACTGTTCGTCTGGCCCTCCTCAAGCTTGCACTTCGACTTGTAGGATGGGCAGCCAGAGCAATGTCCAACAATGCCACGGCAGTAGCATATATAAATCATCAAGGGGGAGCTTGGAGTCCTCGGGTGTCATTGGAAAGGGACATTCTTCTCCCTTGGGCTGAAGTAAATCTAAAGGCCTTGTCAGCACCACATATTGCAAGCATGGACAATATGCAAGAGACTTCCTCAACCACAGTGTTATGGAACCAGGGGAATGGCCCCTTTCTCAAAGAGCCTTCGCTCAGATTGTAGCAAAGTGAGGTCCACACAACTGGGATCTAATGGTGACCAGGTCAGAATTTAAAGGTATGCAGATTTTTCAGCCGAAAGCAAGATGCTTGTTCATCTGGGATTGATTCCCTGGTTCAGGTGTGGCCCAGAGAGGGGATGTTATACGTTTTTCCGTTGTGGCCCTTGATAGGCAGACTTCTTCAGAAGAGTTGCCAAACATCCGGGATTAGTCCTATTGGTGGCACTGGACTGGACTCACTGACTGTGATACATGGATCTTCGCTGCCGGCTTTTCAACAGGCTTATGCAGCTTCCGATTCACAGGGAGCTCCTCTACTAGGGGCTGCTATTTCACAAGTATTTGGATCAATTTTGTCTTACAGTTTGGCCCTTGAAAGAGCTCAATTAGTAAAGAAGGATTACTCCCAGGCTGTGGAGGCTAGGTTGCTAAAAGCTAGGAAACTCTCAATCTCCACAGCTTATGTGCGGGTTTGGAGAGTATTCGAGGACTGGTGCTCAGGGCATTGGTGTGTCCCTAGTGCCGTTCCTGTTCCATTGATTTTGGAATTTTTGCAGGAAGGCTTCTTTAAGGGAGTTGGCTCTTAATTATCTAGAGGGTGTAGGTAATGGATTTCTCCTGCTATAGGGGTTGTATTAATCGTTATCCACTCTCTCCTAATCCGGATATGTTACAGTTCTTGCAAGGTGTTAAGTATATTAGATCTCCTTTTTGAATCCTGGTTCCACTTTGGGATCTATATAACATAGTAACATAGTGATGACTGCAGATAAAGACCAAATGGTCCATCCAGTCTGCCAAGCAAATGGCCAAAGGTAGTAACTGCCACACTGTTCAGGTTATTCCTATGCATTCTGAACCTTATTTTCTCTTTCCTGGCAGGATCGCGATTTGCTCCTCATAAGGCTTATCTCCATGTGGCTACTTACTTTGAAGACTTTTTCTTGTAGCTATCTGTGCTATTCGGAGAGTATCTGAGTTGCATGCACTTTCTTGTAGAGAAAGTTTTCTTATTTATTTCAAAGGAAAGATTCGTATAGTTTCCTCCTTCCAAACAAAAGTTGTCTCAGAGTTTCATTTGAATCAGTCAATTTTGTTGCATTTAGTAGGCAGGATGATTGTGAAGACTGCTCTCTTTTGTCCACTGGATGTGAGGAAACACCTTTTGCGATACTAGATCACTAGTGCCTTCAGACACTCTGATCATTTTTTTTGTAGTTTGGTCATGCACAGAAAGGTGAGGCAGCCTCTCAGGCTACAATGGCACACTGGATGAAGGAGGTGATCACTGCAGCTTATGTGAATGCTGGAGCTCCCTTGCCAAAGCAAGTGCAGGCCCATTCCACTAGAGAGCAAATGGTTTCTTGGGCAGAGCTGCGTTTGGTGATGTGATCGTCCTTACATATCTTCTCTAAGCATTATTGCCTTAGAGGCAGATTTTCAAAGGCTACGCGTGTAACATATGCGCATAACCTGAGGAAATCTGCCCCTGCGCGCGCCGAGCCTATGTCCTGGGGCTTGCTAAAATGGGCGGTCTGGGGGCGTGTCCGGGGGGCATGTCTGCGGTACGGGGGTGTGGCTGAGTGCCCCGACACAGCGGCCTGTGAGAGGCAGGCATAACTCCATCGAACAAGGTGGGGGGGGGGGGGATTAGATAGGGGAAAGGTGGGGGGGATCCAAAAAAAAGTTCCCTCCGAGGCCGCTCCGATTTTGGAGCTCAGAGGGAACGGGAGTGGCCTTGGACGGAACGGGGAAAGCCATTGGGGCTCCCCTTGGGCTTGGTGCGCGCAAGGTGCACATGTGTGCACCCCCTTGCGCACGCCGACTCTGGATTTTATAACATGCGCGCGACAGCGCGCGCATGTTATAAAATTGGGTGTACATTTGTGCGCGCTGGGTAGCGTGCACAAATGTACCCTGCGCGCGCGTAGGAATTAAAATCGGCCCCTTAATGTTTTGGCTCAGAGAGAGGCTGCCTTTGCATCAGCAATGTTGCATTGGAGCTCAGTAACATCCTGCCCTGATAAGGAAGTAGCTTGGGTCCATCCCACTGGTCTGGCCTGGTCTCACTGGATGAAGGGGAAATTTTTGCTTACCTGATAATTTCCTTTTCTTTAGTACTGTCAATCCAGGCCAGGATTCTCCCTATGTTGCTGATGTTTACTATACTTTATGCCTTCCTGGTCACTTTGTTTGCAGATAGGAAGGTGCAGTTGTAAATAAGAAAAAAATGCCTAACCTTGATGCAATGAGTGTTTATGATATATTGTTGAGAATTCTTTTTCAACACTGTTTCTTTGTTCTTCTGGAAGTCCCCTAGTTTCTGAATATAAAAAAGAAAAACGAGGGCACAATTAATCTACTATATTTGATTGCAAATGATATTGAGCTTGTCCACAGTTTGCTTGTTAAAGGAATACTGGCAGGCTGGGGTCAGCACAGAGGTATATAAGGAAGAATATCAGCAAGTCTATTGGTCTTTCTTCATCTTCTGCTTCGTATGCATAACCCACTGGTCTGGCCTGGTCTAATTATCATAAAGGAAAGGAAATTATCAGGTAGGTAGTAACTTCTCCTTTTCTAGTTTGTTCTGCTTTATAGGAGCGCTCCATCTTTTCTATCTTTGAGCAGCAAGGCCTCCACTTCCCAAACTCTGTCTGACATTTCCTTGACTCTAGCATTAGTCTCATTAAACATTGGGGGTTAGATTTTTTTAAAAAGCGCGTTCGCGTACTTTTGTTCGCGCACTAGGCGCAAACAAAAGTACGCTGGATTTTATAAGATATGCGCGTAGCCTCTAAAATCCTGGATTGGCGCGCACAAGGCTGCCGATTTTGGGCAGCCGGCGCGTGCCGAGCCGCACAGCCTGCTTCCGTTCCCTCCGAGGCTGCTCCGAAATCGGAGCGGCCTCGGAGGGAACTCTCTTTCGCCCTCCCCTCACCATCCCCTCCCTTCCCCTACCTTACCCACCCCCCTGGCCCTATCTAAACCCCCCCCCCACCTTTATCCATGGATTTACGCCTCCTGGAGGGAGACGTAAATCCACGCGCGCCAGTGGGCTGCTGGCGCGCTGAGACCCGACCCGGGGCGGTTCCGGAGGGCGCGGCCATGCCCCCGGAACGCCCCGGGCCGGCGCCCCGCCCCCAAAACACCGCGTAGTTCGCCCCTGCCCCCCCCCCCCCGACACGCCCCCTTCCAAAAACCCCGGGACCTACGCGCGTCCTGGGGTTCTGTGCGTGCCGGCGGCCTATGGAAAATAGGCGCGCCGGTGCGCAAGGCCCTGCTCGCGTAAATCCGGGCGGATTTACGCGAGCAGGGCTTTTAAAATCCGCCCCTGGGACAAGCTGCACTATTTTGTTGACAATGATTTCAAATCTTGAGTGCAGGCTAGAGAGTTGATTAAGCATGCCCTTCATTTCAGCAATCAGAGCTGGAGGAAGCACTGGATCTGAGATTTTGGACTCGTCAGCCACCATCTTTTTGGAGTGCAAGTTTCTGGGCCCTAACTTTCCTCTGGCTAGTTTTCCCCAGACTGTTCTGATTGCTGGGCTGATATAGAAATACTGGAGTTTTCTTTAAAAATTATTCTGGACATTTTAAGGGGTTAGTAAAGTGAAAATTAAGGAGATACCATTTCCAGAGGCAGCTTACAAGGATGATGATTCAGATGAACTGAACCAAATCACAGTGAACCTGGGAAGAAATAGTTGGCCAGATTGACAAACTGAAGAGTAGCAAATCACTTGACTGGACTGGATGATTCTGAAAGAACTCAAAAATGAAATTTCAGACCTATTAATAAAAATGTGTAATCTATCATTAAAATCGTCCATTGTACATGAAGACTGAAGGGTGGCCAAAATAGCCAGCATGGATTTATGTAAGGAAAGTCTTGCCTCAAAAATCTACATTTTTTTAAGGGCTTAATAAAAATGGTGAAAGATGGAACGGTAGATGTAGTGTATTTGGATTTTCAGAAGGTGTTTGACAAAGTACCTCATGAGAGGCTTCTAAGAAAACTAAAAAGTCATGGGTTAGGAGGCGATGTCCTTTTGTGGATTACAAACTGGTTAAAACATTAAAAGACAGGAAACAGTAGGATTAAATGGTCAGTTTTCTTGGTGGAAAAAGGTAAATAGTGGAGTGCTTCAGGGATCTGTACTTGGACCAGTGCTTTTCAATATATTTATAAATGATCTGGAAAGGGATACAACAAATGAGGTGATTAAATTTGCAAATTGACAAAATTATTCAGAGTAGTTAAATCACAAGCGGATTGTGATAAATTGCAGGAGAACCTTGCAAGACTGGAATATTGGGCACCCAAATGGCAGATGAAATTTAATGTGGACAAGTGCATGGTGAATGCATATAGGGAAAGATGCTGTAGTTATATGATGTTGGGGTCCATATTAGGAGTTACCATCCTGGAAAAAAAAAGCTAGATGTCATCGTGGATAATACATTGAAATTGTTGGCTCAGTGTGCTGTATTGGTCAAAAAAGCAAACAGAATGTTAGGAATTATTAGGAAGGGAAGAGTGAATAAAACAGAAAATGTCATAATGCTTCTGTATTGCTCCATGGTAAGACCACACCTTGAATACTGTGCACAGTTCTGATTGCTGCATCTCAAAAAAAGTATAGTTGCACTGGAGAAGGTACAGAGAAGAGCGACCAAAATGATAAAGGGGATGGAATGGCTCCCCTATTAGGAAAGGCTTAAGAGGTTAGGGCTGTTCAGCTTGGAGACGAGATAGCTCAGGGGAGATAGGATAGAATTCTATAAAATCATGAGATGACTAGAATGGGTAAATGTGAATTTGTTATTTACTCTTTCAGATAATAGAAGGACTAGGGGGCATGCTATGAAGTTAGCGAGTAGCACATTTAAAACAAAATCGGAGAAAATTATTTTTCACTCAATGCACAATTAAGCTCTGGAATTTGGTGCTGGAAAATGTGGTTAGGATAGGTAGTGTAGCTGGGTTTAAAAAAGGTTTGGATAAGTTCCTGGAGAAGTCCATAAATTGCTATTAATCAAGTTGACTTAGGGAATAGCTACTGCTATTTCTGGTATTAATAGCATGGGATCTATTTAATGTTTGGGTATTTGCCAGGTACTTGTAACCTGGAGTGGCCACTGTTGGGAACAGAATGCTGAGCTTGATAGACCCTTGCTTTGACTCAGTATGCCAACTTCTTATGTTCTTAATGATTAATTATAGGGGTAACCTATGAAGCACAGGACAAAAGCTCATTCCTTCACTGAGACATCACGTAACCTACAGCAAGATGCATTTCTGAGCTACAAAGGCAAAGTGTCTGTTCATACAGTGCCTTCCTTTGGCGAAAGGTGGTTCCGCCTTTTCACTTGGTACAGTCGGTTGAGCTGCCTTTATTCAAGAAGTCAGATTTCTCAGACCTTCATTTGCTAGATGTACATATAACTCTACTCAGGTACTTAAAAGTTACTAATGCCATTAGAAGATTGGCTCATTAGTTCATTCTCTTTAATGCTCAGAGGAAAGGGGGTTTGACTTCAAAGACTTTGATAGATAGGTAGCTTAAGGAAGCGGTTGGTTTGGCCTATTCTTTTTAATGCTCAGAGGAAAGGAGAGTTTACTTCAAAGGCTTTGGTAGCTTAAGGAAGTGATTGGTTGGCCTGCATTTCAAAGGATCGGGTAGTACCCAGAGGTCTCAGCACATTCCACTAGGGCACAGGCAGTCTTGTGGGCTAAGCTTCGTTTGGTTTTGTCAGAAGAGATTTGCAGGACAGAAACATGAGTTTATTTGCATACCTTCTCCAAACATTATAGATAGGATTTTCAGGCTGGAGATGATGCTGCCTTTGGGGCTAATGGGTCTCCTTCCAGATAGGGTTGGTGCTACTTGCTTTTCTGCCCCTTACGAAACCCCCCTGGATTCTAATGGATTTCTCATTGTTTCCTAACACTAACTCAGTCTGAACATCATTTACTGGTGTGATGAAGTTAGAGTAAGGCTACTGGACTTCAGCTGGGCACAGTCGGGACACGTCTTTGCTATAGTGCCAATAATGGACAAGTAGTTCATTTGCAGGGAGGAGTGGTTATCTGGTGGACTGTCTCCCATGGAAAATCATAGTAATCTACTCTCAAAATACATCTAAAGAGCAAAACCTTTGAATGTTGAAAGTAATAAACATTTCAACCTCAATACAAAGCCTCGGGGCTGACAGGTTTATCCTAAAGAAGGGAATTAATTATGCAACAGAAAAATTCAAATCAGCCAACAAATCCAGCTTTTATGAACAGGTAAATTCTAAAACAATAAAGAATAAATGATAAACAAATAAAACTTTTGTATGGGAGACCAGGTCTGGTCAGAGACTTTGAACTGGGTTCCAGGATATTTTACACTAGGGTCTAGGTGACCTAAGTGAGCCTTATAGCCTTTTGCCTCTGACACCCCCCCCCCCCCCGCCATGGCCCCTCCACACAGAATTACAAACTATGCACTTATGGATTTTACATGAAAAAGGACATTCAAAGTATAGCCTTATGAAGTAAAAATTTCGATTAAAACGTACTGCATCATGCCAACCAGAAAACCCTGCACAAAAGACACTTGGAACCCATATGGTATCTGGTTTATTTTAATACATGTTGGGTGTGGGCTTGGCCCTCAGAAAGCTATCCGTAAACTGAATTACAATTACAATACAGCAAATCTCCCACACCAAAAGAGCACTAACTGCCAACACTTAAACAGTAACAACCCTAGCTATGAAAAGGCAGCACTGTAAATATTACACCAGGCCCTAAAACACCATTACACCACCTGTTAGGAAAACGGAACGAGCCAGGCAGCTATATAGCCCTGTACAGAAACTACATGCTAGCAGAATACCTCATGTCAATCACACATGTAGAACACAAACTCTGACCAAATACATAATAAAGAGACCATAAATGATAAATAGAAATGTACAGACATTATGGCAGAAAAGGATCAAATGGTCCATCCAGTCTGCCCAGCAAACTTATGGCAGTATCTGCCATGCTGTACTGGTCACCCCCATACTTAGTTCCTCAGCCCTTAAAATCAGGGTCCTTGTTGGTTGCTGTCTGAGTACAATTCCCCTCTTGCTGTTGAAGCAGAGAGCAATGTTGGAGTTATATCAAAAGTATCAAGCTTATTGGTTAAAGGTAGTAACAGCCACAGTAGCAAGTTACCTCATGCACTCTTCTTTATTTCTATCCTCTAGCCTTTAGGGATCCACAGTGTTTTTCCCATGCCCATTTGAATTCTTTCACTGTTTTGTCTTCACCACCTCCTCTGGGAGGGCATTCCGGGCATCCACCACCCTCTCCATGAAGAAATATTTTCTGATGTCAGTTCTGAGTTCTCCCTGGAATTTTATTTCGTGACACCTAGTTCTACTGATTTTTTTTTCTAATGGAAAAGGTTTGTCAATTGTGCATCATTAAAACTTTTCAGGTATCTGAAGATCTGTATCATATCTTCCCTGCACCTTCTCTCCTCCAAGGTATAAATATTTAGATCCTTCAACCTCTCCTCATAAGACATTTGATGGAAAACTTCCACCATTTTGGTCACCCTTTTCTGGACCTCCTCCATCCTGTTTCTGCTCCTTTTCAGATATGGTTTCCAGAACTGAACACAGTACTCCAGGTGAGGCCTTACCAAGGACCTGTGCAAGGGGATTATCACCTCCTTTTACTTACTGGTTATTCCTCTCTATGCAGCCCAGCATTCTTCTGGGTTTAGCTATCGCCTTCTCACATTGCTTCACCGTCTTCAGATTGGTAGACACTATCACCCTCTCTTGCTCCAGGCACAACAACCTTTCACCCCCCATCACATACAGTTCTTTTGGATTACTGCATTCCAGATGCATGACTCTGCACTTCTTGGCATTGAATCCCAGCTGCTATATCTTCGACTACCGTTCAAGCTTCCTTAAATCACGTCTCAGTCTCTCTACTTCTTCTGGCATGTCCACTCTGTTGCAGGTCTTGGTATCATCTGCAAATAGACAAACTTTACCTTCTACTCTTCCGCAATGTCACTCACAAAGATATTGAATAGAACTGGTCCCAGCACCAATCCCTGTGGCACTCCGCTTAACACTATTCTCTCTTCAGAATAGGTTTCATTTACCATTACACACTTCCTTCTATCCGTCAACCAGTTTGTAATCTATGCCAATACCTTGCCTCTCACTCCCCAAGCTTCTCATTTTATTCACAAGCCTTCTATGCAGGACCATTTCAAAAGCTTTGCTGAAATCCAAGTAGATCATATCAAGTGCTCTTCCTCAATCCAATTCTTTAGTTACCCAATCAAAAACATCAATCAGATTTGTCTAACAGGACCTTCCTCTGGTGACTCCATGCTGCCTCGGATCCAGCAATCCTCCTGACTGTAGATAATTCACTATCCTTTCCTTAAGTAGAGTTTCCATTAATTTTCCCATCACTGAGGTGAGGCTAACCGGCCTGTAGTTTCCTGCCTCCTCTCTGCTACCACTCTTGTGAAGCGGGACCACCACTGCTCTTCTCCAATCACTTGGCACCACTCCCATTTCCAGGGATCTATTGACAGGTCATGCAGTGGACATGCCAGCACATCTCTGAGCTCCCTCAGTATCCTGGTATGAACCTCATCTGGCTCCATGTCCTTCTCCACTTTCAGTTTTACTAGTTTTTCCCATACATTCTCTTCTGTAAACAGAGTTTCATTTACCCCGTCTCCATCTATGGTCTTGTCAACCAGCAACAGTCCTTCTCCAGGTCTTCTTTAGTGAACACTGAACTAGAAATCATAACAAGCCAGACTCACAAAGTGCAACAATGGAAAAACAAACATTACCATTCATAGAAACATAGAAATGACGGCAGAAGAAGACCAAACGGCCCATCCAGTCTGCCCAGCAAGTTTTGCACTTTTTTTTTTTCTCATTCTTATCTGTTGAGAAAAAAAAAAAAGTGCAAAACTTGCTGGGAAGAGGCCACGGGGCAACTAGCAGCTGAAGTCAGGAAGAAGTTGTGGGCCTACCGGTGTACCCCAGCCTACAGGTGGCCTGCATGAGGCAGCCATAGGACCCTGTTCCTCCCCACAGACTCGAGGAAAAAGAGGGAGAATCCCAGGTGAGAAAGAGGGACTGAATGTGTATGTGAGAAAGGGAGCTTGTGTATGAGAGAGCATATGCATGTATGTGAGAGAGTGGGTAATGACAGGAAAGGAGCGTATGTGAAACAGGGAGCATGTATGTGTGAATAAGAATGAATGTGGGCATGTGTGTATGAGAGAAAGGAGAAAGTTTGTATATCCCTTCCCTACCCCTACTAATCCATGACAATCTCAAGATGATTGGAAATCAAGTTTCCAGGTTTGGAGAGTGGGAAATATTTTTTTCCTTATTAGTCTTAATTGCTGGCTGTTAATTGATTAGGCTGAAGTTTTTAAGTATTTGGTGTTTTGAAAATGTAAAAATAATTTATATTCGTTTTTAATTATTGGATTATTCCTCTTAAAACATCAAACAATAAAATCAAGAAATATAAAATATCAATATTAGTAAAACCATACTAATAAAAACAATATTTCAGAACAGTTGATATATGGATAATCCAATAATTAAAAAGCCCAGCATCCCAGCATCCTGTTTCCAGGATGATGGCACAGCTAGTAGTCCTTTGTTTTGAGATCTTAATGATCTCTGTGGCCTGTATGATTGTAGAGCTACATCTACCAAACCAGAGTTGTTAGAATGGATGATGAAGTGTATTAATATTACAAATTCATCATTTCATAAAAAAATTAACAATACAAAATGATAAAACCCAACCTACCAAACTAAAGCAACAAATCCTATATAAATTCTTTAAATAAATAAATAAATATCCTACTAAGTGTTAAAAAAAAAAAAAACCTTGAATCTTACCCCGCCTGGTTTCCTCCCCAGAGATAGCCAGTGATAAAACAGACTTTCAGTTTCAAAACATAACATTTATTAAGTAGCTTAGAGATATTATAAGAGCTGGCAGGATTTGTTTATTTCATGCATGCATACAAAGTTAAGACAGAGGAAATGATAAGGAATCAAGATTGTGTTTCCTTATGGGAGTAGAGGAGCTGAGTATCACAGAATTTAACTGTTCACTCAGCCATGCCAATCTACTCGTCGTTGTAAATTTGTCTTTCTCTTTTAAGCACTGGTAACCAGGCTTGCACATCCCTCCCCTTTCTCATCTCTACATTTTCTGCACTGGTAATTTTCCTTCATGTGCCCCTCAGATGTTACATATCATGCTTATTCAGTAGTTCATTGTTCTTGTAGGTTCTCAGCCACTTTGGACACTTCTTTATCTCACATTCATTTTGCAGACTCATTCTTTTCCACACTATTGCATAGCTTCTGCTTTTCTGTCTCTGGGCTGGCCATGACCTTGAATTTCAATTACTAGTCAACATGGGGCAGTTTTTCTTAAAACAGCAATTAGGAGTCAAGATGGCGCCTTAGACAGACGCGTTGTTTAGATCTGTACCAGCGTTTTTCTTACCTCTGGAATATTTCCAAGAATATTATACCACCAAAGTATAAGGGGAAAACCAGGAGTTACCCCTTGATACCTGCACTCCCCTCTGGACAGAGGACTATCCTACAATGCGTCGGGAAACCGGCATCATCGGAGCTAGGAGGTCCGGCTGTCGGGTCACAGGAAGGGGATTGTGACCCAACCTCGGAAGCAGTTTCCCTAAGCCCCTTGGATGATAGACTGCCTCCGGCAGCGCGCGGAACCTCAACACCGTGATTAGGGCTGAGCCCCGAAGTGGGTGAGCGGCTTTACCAACCTGAGGGGGCAGTGGGGATGGAAGAACCGGCGCAATCCTCCATGGACAACAGAGAGAGCTACCACGGAGATTTAGTTCTGGAGAGAGGAGGAGACCAGACCAATGGAGGTGAGCAATCTGTGATATGCCCTCTTCCCCCCGAAGTAGCTTTGACTATGCAGAGACCGGAGGTAGTGACTCTAGATTCATTATGGAATCTATCGCTTGCTATGGTAAAGGCTTTTGAGACTACCTCAGGGAAAATAAACACCATTTCATTACAAATGGAAACACTGAATAAGAACTTCCAAGGATATAAATCAGAAATTGATGGAAAAATTCAAAATACAGAGACTGAGATTAACCAAATTAAACAAGTGCAGGCAATGATTATACAAGACTGTAATGGTATGAACAGGAAAATTGAAAACAGAGAATAAATTGAGACATTTGAATTTGAGGTTACTCAATTTTCCCAGGGTGGCTGGAGAAATTCCCAGGTTGACAATTAAAAGATATTTCTCCGAAGTATTGGAAATTCCCTCTGAGCAGACTCCACCCCTGGAAAAAGTATTTTTTCTACCTATTCGGGGTAACCAGCAAACACAAGTGCCTCCTAATGTGTTAGAAAATTTAACAGCATTCCTTGAAACATCTACATATGAAGTTGTAGAAAGATCTACTCTATTAATTTCCTGTTTTAATGAAAATGATTTGGGAATAATCATGTGTGCCTACGTCAAGAAAATTAAAGCTGTGTTTTTGGGTTCAAACGTGAGAATATTTCCGGATTTAACTAAATCAACTCAAGTTAAAAGGAAAAATTTTCTCGCTTTAAAACAAGTAGTACTTGCAGTAGGAGCCTCATTTTATCTAAGGTTTCCCTGCAAATGCATTGTAAAGTTTGAAAGTAACAACTATATTTTTTTCCAACCCGAGCAACTCAGAAGCTTTATTGAAGCAAAGAAAACATCGCTGCAGTTAGGCAGTAGTTAATATCATCCATATAAGGAATAACCGGTTTAAATAAGTCGCCTATTTTCTAAAAAGCTGTTTATTACTTTTTTTCCCCTTTAATTTGCATGTACTCTACCCCCATTACTTAGGGGTCTAAAGGGTTAAGACTAATAATTTAAGTTGAACAAATTACTTTATATGTAACTGCGTACATGTGGATTTTTCTCTGATTTTTTTTTTTGTTTCTTATTGTCTTAACCATATTTCATGACAAAGTGGATGCTTTGTATGTTATGTTTAAAATGAATAAAGATTAAATAATTAAAAAAAACAAAAAACCAGCAATTAACTAACTTAAATCCTCATTTCCCTCTTGATGATTGTGACAATCATCACTCTCAGGGCCATGCGACTGTCTTAGGTTGTCAGAGGGCATACTCTGATCTTACCCGCCCTTGCCAACATGACTCATCCTGAGAAGGTCCCTCTCCAGGGAAGCTGCTGTCTCGAGGGAAGCATAGAGGTTTCATACTTGACCCCTGAATGTTGACTATATTCAAGGTGAGAGGAGATGTTGTTTAGGCACAAAAACAATAAACAGGTAGGCAAACACATTCACACTGCTATCACACCTATAAGAAGAACCAGAGCAAACCATAAGATACCCCTGCAATCTCATCTAGGGATGGGAGCCAGTTTATCAGTTGTTCCCACCAATTAGACCAAATCCATTACTAATTCAAAATTATTAACGGAAACACAACCTTGTCCTTTTACAATAGAGCATACTTCATTTTGGGATAATAACAAATAATCATTTGATTCTGCATATGACTGAGATAATTCATTCATAGGTTTGTTAAATACTCATAAACTATAACTTCTAAAATTGGCTTGTAAGCACTGTATTTTTGTACCATAAATTGAGGGGGGGAAGGAATCCCTGTAACTAATAAAATGACACCTGTAATGGCTAAACCTACATTTTGGCCTTCAGTAAGTAGGGAGGTTTTGTTAGAATTAAGGAAATCTAACTGTTGCAATTCTCTCTTCAATCGAGAATAATTAGTGTAAACATTTGGAATTACAGACAAATTTGGAGAATGTGTGTGTGGGATAAAACCTTTTCACTGAAACAAATGCTCAGTATGCTTTGTGTCCTTTTACAAAATAATGTCCTTTAAGGGCTACCAAACCGCCTGGGCGAGTCCCTGCACAGGAAAGTGAAGAAAATCAGTAAAAAAATAAAACAAGAAATAAGGGAGAAAAAATTATATACCCCTCTTGAACCCTCTATGTGATCAGACTAAAGATAGAGGAGAGCTGACTCAGTAAGTAAATGCATATATGTATTACAAGTTATAGGACTAGAAAATGCTGCAAAACATTTGGAATGTAGGGATTAATAAACCTGCATTAATTCAGACTGTTAATAACATCATAAAACAAAGGAAAACAGCATCTAGGTAAGGCATAGAACAAGACAAACATAAAGAGAAAATCATGCACAATGAAGGGTGCATGATGGCTGCTGTTGCAAAAGATGGGATGATTTCTGAAATCAATATTCAGTTCTCTCAGTTTTGACATCGGAGAATAATTAAAGCCTAATATTAGAGTGAAACACATCAAATTAATCAATAAGAAAGTTCCATCATGTCATTAATTTCCTGCATCTTCAAATCCCTATTACTGATCTGCATATTATTCCCACATTATTATAAAGCAACATGCAATAGTCCAAACCACAAACAACTTAGGTACTTAGACATTACATAAAGACATATATTCACTGAACTGACTACATAAATTAATGCATTCATTCATTCTTCATAAAAATTAGACCACAAAGTGTTTGGGAAATATTTGGATCGATCCAGAATAAAACAGGAGCCAGATCCAAAATAGATCTGTTCAAAAATAAAAAGAAAGTAAACTGGGAAAAATGCCATTTGCAATTGTCACATCTCCCATGGCAGGAAGGCTGTCACTCTGGAAAATATAAAATCTGGCATACAACAAAATGAAGGTAATGGTTTGTTTTGTTTTTTTCTTTTTCTTTTTCATGATTAACATTACCATGTTAAAACTCCATCAAATTTCACGTACGCACACCTTCAATCAACTTGCAATAGTAACGCTCTGTTTAAACATCTTTCTAAAAGAAAAATCTCATTCAATTCAGCATTCTAGACTCTACTTCTCTATACTGACAAGATACAGATTTTAATTCACAGTAAATGAAATTAAACATCCTTGCTAAATCAAAGTTATTATTCTCAATATCTGTTAATTCCTCACCGGTGTGGTTTTTAAACCGAAAGATTAATTCATTGAATGGAATCACCCACTCTTGCTCTCCCCCACCCCCCCTCCTTTCTCTCTGCTGCTAACCCCCTTCACTGCCAGTGTCCTTTCAAGTTTTAAACGTTACCACTAGTAATTAACTCCCTTAGTGATTCTGAAACAAGATATCTTTTTCTGATAATAAATTAAACACTCATAGCCTTTTGAAATCTAATTATTAAAGAAAGAAACCCTAATCCATTCTAACCATGTGATTTTTAATGAATCTTCCTGTTTCAAATCAGGGTACAATGGCTGGTAATCTGCAGCACAAGTCAGAAGCTGGTCCTGTTTTATCAGGAGCCTTGAAAATGACTCCTGTTTCTTTGCTATCATAAGGGGGAGGGGAGTGTGAGACTGATCCTAAAGCTTGGGAATCTGATCCTGTGCCCATCTTACGCTCTCATGTAATCATGAACATATTAAAATAATGCAAATGTTGTGTTAAAGACTTCCCTGTCTTTTTATGCTTAATGAATTGTAGCAATTGTTGCAGAACTGGGGCAGAGAAACTACCGTCCTCAGGCCAGCTCATAAAGGCATCCTGCTTCGCCACACAGCCCACTTCTTACAATGCTTAGTAATGATTTTAACTTTGTGTGGAAATAATTCACACACTAATGCAAGGGGGCTGGGGGATCCTGTAACCTGTGACATAATGAATTGTAAACTTAGAATGCTTTAGAAAAAAACAAATTGCCAACTTTAAGCTATTATGTAAGTCAGTAATGAAACCTAAACTTAGCAAAAATGTAAATGAAAATGCTCACATATAGGAATGAAAAATATACTCACGTGGTCTCATGTACCTTGCGTGATGCCTAATCGTGCCTGTGGCTCCGTTAGGTCCTGATTTGTCGTACTGCACGGTCCCGACAAATTCTGGCTGTACACCACGGTCCTGACCAGTTCCAGCCGTACATCCACGGGCCCGACTGGTCCTGCCACGCTCAAACCATCCTCTGCTACCAGAATGTTAAAAAACCTTGAAACCTACCCCACCTGGTTTCCTTCCCAGAGATAGCCAGTGATGAAACAGACTTTCAGTTTCAAACATAACATTTATTAAGTAGCTTAGAGATATTATAAGAACTGGCAGGATTTGTTTATTTCATGCATGCATACAAAGTTAAGACAAAGGAAATGATAAGGAATCAAGATTGTGTTTCCTTATGGGAGTAGAGGAGCTGAGTATCACAGAATTTAACTGTTCACCCAGCCATGCCAATCTACTCGTCGTTGTAAATTTTTCTCTCTCTTTTAAGCACTGGTAACAAGGCTTGCACGTCCCTCCCCTTTCTCATCTCTACATTTGCTGTGCTGGTAATTTTCCTTCATGTGCCCCTCAGATGTTACATATCGGGCTTGTTCAGTAGTTCATTGTTCTTGTAGGTTCTCAGGCACTTTGGACACTTCTTTATCTCACATTCATTTTGCAGATTCATTCTTTTCCACACTACTGCATAGCTTCTGCTTTTCTGTCTCTGGGCTGGCCATGACCTTGAATTTCAATTACTAGTCAACATGGGGCAGTTTTTCTTAAAACAGCAATTAACAACTAACTTAAATCCTCAAACTAAAGCAACAAATCCTATCCTACTAAGACCAAGACTGGGTATAACTTAGTGTCCCCTTAAAATAAAAAATAAATCCCTCACAGTTTAAACAACTGCAAAAAAAACCCTTCAAGACAAAATATCACAAATATAAAATCCTGAAATAACAGTAAAATATTCTGTAAAGTACTGACCCCCAGACTGCACAGTAGTGTTATGCACATACTTTTGTGGCCTCAGCAAACACGTACAGTATCCTACAGGTTACCGCAAGCAAAAGCCTGCTTTTTCTCCCCTTTGATAACATAATCTCCCTATAATCTCATCTCTCTTCGGATGCTATTCCAAAGACAGATGTCTGCCACACAAAATATTCTGCAGATTGACTGGCGATGATGCGGAAAACTTGGTACAAAAACACAGTTGCCCTGGGATTTGCAAACATCAAAGAGCAATAAACAAAGTCTTTGTCCCCTTCCATACAGTGGGGATTAATTGAAGTTTCTGGAGCTAATTAGTGTGCTGGAATGAGAACTGTTCACTGAACAATAGACATTGATGTTAAAGTCTTCTAGGTCCAGCCAGTACCTGCCCATTCTCTGCTGCAATATTACAAATTCAGGAAACTTTATTGATTTGAAAATTTGTGCGTGTGTTGCAGACAGGAAAAGGAATTAGCACAAGTTTAAAACTTCTGAACAGTAGCACAATCTCCAAGGCTTTAACTCTGACTAGTGTGTTGCCAAAGTAGTACAGTACATATGTGAGAGGCCCCTAAACTACGCCTTATGTCACTAGTGTATTGCCCTTGGAGAAATTCTGGGTGGAGGGTCCTTTGATTTCTACTTAGGGTTTTGGTGTCAAAAGTATAGTATTGTAGGAATACATCACTGCAGCACTGCAGAATTTTCTAAAAAGATGGCTATTTCTGAATATCTGATTAAAAGTTTGGTTTTAAGAGAGGAATCAGACTATGCACATGATTACCCTAACATTATATTGGAACATAAGGCGACATCTTCAAATGAAATGTCAGGTGATGGTATTCAGCCAGCACAAGCAATTTATTTTTTAGAAGGATTTATATCCCACTATTGTCTCATGTGTAATATAATGTGTAAGCAGTGGAACAATCGGTGTAATATGTAGTTTTGGGGAAAAGTATATGAAGTTTCACTTAACCTCTAGTCATTGCTTCCCAAACATGAATTGGTGATATTTTCAGGATATTCATAGTGAATATGCATGAGATAGATTTGCATATCATGGAGACTCAGCATATGCAAATTTATCTAATGCTTATTCATTGTGGATATTTTGAAAACCTGACTGGCTGTGTGCCCCCAGGACAGGTTTGGGAAACACTGTACTAGGTGTATGTTAACTAATGGGAAGGTAATGTGTGAGCTTTATTTTGTGTGCCCTGTAGTGTATCTCCTTTAAGTGGCAATAAGGAGAAATGTCATTGGAAGCAGTGGGTTGGAAGCCATATAAACCTATATTGAAGGGTTTGGTGGGTGTTAAGATCCAGATTAACTACCCGGAAGGCTGGGGTTCCTGGACTGCCTCTCTCAAAGAGAGTGTGCTGCAGGTGCTTTCCCTCATAGGGGGAAAGGCCCAAGGTTGGGGGAGTGTTTCACTCCAAGGAATCCAGCTTTGGCCCTATGGACCAAGGAAAAGAAGTGAGGGCTCTGCTATCTGTGGATAGCCTAGGTCAGGGATGGCCACCTCTAGTCCATGAGAGCCACAAACAGGCCAGGTTTTCAGGATATCAACAATGAATAGGCATGAGATAGATTTGTATGTAGCTCTTGAGGATCGGTGTTGATCATCCCTGGCCTAGGAGATGCAATTGAGGAGGGCTAAGGCTTGGAAAGACCAGGGATCTCAAGCTTATAGCCTCAAGCAAAGTAATATTCCTGAGAAATGCCAAGATAATATTGAGTGGCAGAAAGGTAATAAGAAAAGTATGGATGTTATTCTCAGTGCTTCTCAATCCAGTCCCCAGGGCACACTTAACCAGTCAGGTTTGCATGATATCCACAATGAATATGCATGAGATGGATTTGCATGCACTGCTTCCATTGTGGACATCCTGAAAACCTGACTGGCTATGTGTGCCCCTCAGACTGGGTTGAAAAGTAGTTGATAAGTAGTAATAGACATCATGAACCGGTCCTGTGGGTAATAGTGGAGGCAGCAACAGTTGGAGAATCCATTTGCAGCCAGTGTGAAAAAGAGGACACTATGAGTACAGAGGAGACTGGAAAAATTTTCAAGGAGATGAAAAAGAAGAAGGATAAGGAGCTTTACCAACTCTTACGCTGTGACTGCTTGGGGCATTTTATATTGAGCAGTGCTGCACACTTACACAGATGTGCACATTGGGGTAGTTTTTAAAAAGGTGAGTGTGGGCGTACATGTGCTCGCGCTACCCGGCACGCGCATATGTACACCCGATTTTATAACATGCGCGCACAAGGGGGTGCACCTTCCCACCCCTTCCCCTAACCTTTCTCCCCCCTAGCCCTACTCTAAAACCCCCCCCCCCCGACTCTTGTCTTACCTTTTGCGCCTGCCTCCGGACAGGCACAAGCTGCACAAGTTGCGCGATCCTCCAACACATCGGCAATGGCCGCTATGTCGGAGGCCTCTGGCCCCGCCCCCGGACCGCCCCTTTTGTAAAGCCCCGGGACTTGCACGCATCTCGGGGCTTTATGCGCGTCGCTGGGCCTTTTTAAAATACGCCCGGCGCACGTAACCCTTTTAAAATCCAGCCCACTATGTATATAGAAGGGAAAATGAATCTGACACATGAACAGCAGCATGCCGAGTGTCAGGTCTCTACCCCTCCTTTCTGTTCTAGAGAAGACATAACAAAGACGCCTATGATTCTGCTGCAACGGCCACAGAATAGAATATGCTCTTCCCTGCAGCAGGACACATGTAGCCAGTCAGGTTTTCAGGATGTCCACAATGAATATGCATATAATGGAGGCCGTGCTTGCAAACTACCTCATGCATATGCATAGCGGATGTGCTGAAAACTTGACTGGCTGGGTGTGTCCCGAGGACTGGGTTGAGACCCACTGCCCTGAAGAATTGTGGGAAACCTACAATCCTTTTTTCTGTTGACTCTTGAGTGGCTGCTGCACTGTTTCCTCCTCTTACTTCCCACTTCCCTCCTTTTCACCGTCCCCCCTCCCCCCCCCGGCCACCTCTTTTGCCCTTTCCAAGTCTGTCCACCTCACTGATTCCTTTCCCCTGTTGTTGCCAGGCTACTCTTGGTTTCATTCAACCCCACTGTGCTGGACCACCTCAGTTCTCATTTTTATCTTCTTTCTCTCTTACAGCCCGATACTGTAAAACCGCGGGAGAGCGGACGAACGCCCGCTCTCCTGGCGCACGCACCGGCCCTTCGCCGGTGCGAGCTATCCAGTATGCTCCAGCATGCAAATTAGGCGACGCGGTGCAAACGAGGGAAAGGAGGCGCTAGGGACACTAGCGCGTCCCTAGCGCCTCCTTTTGGCCTGGAGCGGCGGCTGTCAGCAGGTTTGACAGCCGACGCTCAATTTTGCCGGCGTCGGTTCTCGAGCCCGCTGACAGCCACGGGCTCGGAAACCGGACGCCGGCAAAATTGAGCGTCCGGTTTTCGGCCCGACAGCCGCGGGCCGAATTCAAATTTTTTTTTTTTTACTTTTTTTTACTTTTGGGGACCTCTGAGAATGAGACGGGATCTAAGGAAACTGGAAGAGTGGTCGAAGATATGGCAGCTGAGATTCAATGCCAAGAAGTGCAAAGTCATGCATATGGGGAGTGGAAATCCGAATGAACTGTACTCGATGGGGGGGGAAAGGCTGATGTGCACGGAGCAGGAGAGGGACCTTGGGGTGATAGTGTCTAATGATGTGAAGACAGCAAAACAATGCGACAAGGCGATAGCAAAAGCCAGAAGAATGCTGGGCTGCATAGAGAGAGGAATATCAAGTAAGAAAAGGGAAGTGATTATTCCCTTGTACAGGTCCTTGGTGAGGCCTCACCTGGAGTACTGTGTTCAGTTCTGGAGACCGTATCTACAAAAAGACAAAGACAAGATGGAAGCGGTACAGAGAAGGGCGACCAGGAAGGTGGAGGATCTTCATAGGATGACGTACGAGGAGAGATTGAAGAATCTAAATATGTACACCCTGGAGGAGAGGAGGAGCAGAGGTGATATGATACAGACTTTCAGATACTTGAAAGGTTTTAATGATCCAAAAACAACGACAAACCTCTTCCGTAGGAAAATAATCAGCAGAACCAGGGGTCATGATTTGAGGCTCCAGGGAGGAAGATTCAGAACCAATGTCAGGAAGTATTTCTTCACGGAGAGGGTGGTGGATGCCTGGAATGCCCTTCCGGAGGAAGTGGTGAAGACCAGAACTGTGAAAGACTTCAAAGGGGCGTGGGATAAACACTGCGGATCCATAAAGTCAAGAGGCCGCCAATGAAGAGTGGGTGACTCGCCAGAATGACTCGCCAGAATGACTCGCCAGAATGATGGCTATTGACACAATACCCTTATTAAATAAACATACACATGCTTACTGTGACTCCTACATCGCTCTAAGCTTCAACAGCAAGAGGTAATGGAAAAAAGGATTTGCACTCACAAAGAGGGGAGTAGCTGGCTTGTTACGGCGGTTACTACCCCAAACCAAATATGCCTGATACTTCACTTTCAATGCATATACAGCATAGCTCTCTGCTTCAATGACAGGGGAGAAGAATAACTGATACTTCACACATCCAGCAGAGCTCTCTGCTACAACAGCAAGGGAGAAGAAAAAGGGTTCGCACTCAAAACGTGGGGAGTAGCTGGCTTGTTACGGCGGTTACTACCCCAAACCAAATGTGCCTGATACTTCACTTTCAATGCATATCCAGCATGGCTCTCTGCTTCTACAGCAGGGGAGAAGTAAAAAAAAAAAAAAAAACCAACAAGAGCTGTACAACATAGTCTAGGTAAAACAAATAAGCATGGGTGTAGCTTGCTTATCGCGGCAGTTACTGCCCCTACTACCCCTAACTAATCAAGCTAGATATTTCACTTGCATGCAGCTCCATCACTGCTCTCTACATTAATGGTGGGGGTGGAAGGGGAATAGAACAAGGAGCTAAGAGTAACAGATAAGAATGAGAGAAAAAATGTGTGAGGCTTGCTGGGCAGACTGGATGGGCCATTCGGTCTTCTTCTGCCGTCATTTCTATGTTTCTATGTTTCTATGTTTCTATGATATTAAGTCGGAGGGTGCACAGAAAAGCATTTTTACTGCTTTTCTGTGCACTTTCCTGGCGCCGGAAGAAATTAGCGCCGACCTTTGGGTCGGCGCTAATTTCTTAGAGCAAAATGTGCGGCTTGGCTGCACATTTTACTTACTGGATCCCGCGCGCATACCTAATAGGGCCATCAACATGCATTTGCATGTTGAGGGCGCTATTAGGAGCCGCGGGTGGGCCGCGTGTTTTCCTCCCCTTACTGAATAAGGGGTAAGGGAAAACACGCGTCCAGAGCAGGCTGACAGTGCGCTCCGACGGAGCACACTTTACTGTATCGACCTGTTAGAATGGGTTGCCTCTTGTTCCACCTCTCCCTCCCCGCTCCCATGCTGAGCCACTCAGTCATTCTATCCTTTCTGTTGATAGCCCTCTGCTTCTAAGGCAGTGGTTCTCAACCCTGTCCTGGGGACCCCCCCCCCCCCCAGCCAGTCGGGTTTTCAGGATATCCACAATGAATATGCATGAGAGAAAATTTGCATACACTGCCTCCATAACATGCAAATTTTCTCTCATGCAAATTCATTGTGGATATCCTGAAAACCCGACTGGCTGGGGGGGGTCCCCAGGACAGGGTTGAGAACCACTGCTCTAAGGCCTACTGTTATTGTGGAGAAGTGCTGTTGGCAACTGTTGCTGCTACCCTGAAGTTCAGGAATTGTGGTAGGGATTGTAAAGAAAAATAGTTGGTGTGGATGGGCAGACTAAATAGGTTGTATGGTCATCTTCTGCCGTCAAGTTTTTATGTTACTATGCTTCAGGTGAATCTTGAGAGGAATATGATCTATTCTATCTTAAAGATTAGAGAGAGGAAGCAATTTTGATATTTTCCTTAGTCATTTCTTGATGTACAGATTTGGTGGAGGAAAATTGCTATTGTTTTTGCTATTGGTTACAAATATATTGTAAGAACCTGTGAACCCTGATTAAATTGGTGCCTTTTAATATGTTTATATACTCTGACTGCTGGGAACCCCAAAAATAAACATTTGTTGAAAATACTCTTTGTTGTGAGACCCTCCTTTATCTCATGGCATGGGTTCAGTAGAAGCTGATACTGTGTACAGTTCTGGAGACCGCACCTCCAAAAGGATATCAACAGGATGGAGCTGGTCCAGAGAGTGGCTACTAAAATGGTCAGTGGTCTTTGTTCTAAAGCATAAGGGGATAGACTTAAAGATCTAGACATTTTAGAGGAAAGGCAAGATAGGGGAGATATGATAAAGATATTTAAGTATCTCAAAGGTTTCCAAGCACAGGTGAGCCTCTTTCAATGTAAATGAGGCTCTAGAATGAGGGGGTCATCTGATGAGGTTGAAAAGAGGGTAGACTCATCGAACAACTTCCTAGTGGAGGTGGTGGAGACAAAAACTATCTAAATTCGAGAAAGCATGGGATAAATGCAGGGGATCTTTGAGGAAGTGATGGGAATTATAATGCTAAACTAATTGGATGGGCAAATGGCATGGGCTATGTGGTCTTTTGCTGCCATCATTTTTCTATATCAGCAGTGAAGGAGGAGGGGGTCACAGAAGGGAAAGAGGTGTTCTCAGAGCTTTCCTTTCCAGCTAAGAAATGCTATCTTTGCCTCTGAACCAGATCCATTACACTATCTGCTTAGCTGTCAAACAGGCATCAGGTCTACTTCTATCTTATGTGCTTCATCCAAGGGGCTACACACAAAGTAGTTAAAAAAAAAAATTACAAACCATACTTGGTTTCTTGTTTTACCCTCACTTGCCCACTAATATAAAATCTGGTCTAGTAAAAGGAATATATAAATAGTTTTGGTGCAGCATTCAGTTACTCATTTCAAAAGGCAGCCCCTTGCTATGCATAATATCTTTATATATTTTTATTAAATTGCAGTCTATTAATCTTAAATTTCTTGTTCTAAAAAAGATAGTAAACTTGGCAATTGTTGGTTGTACATCCATACTCTTAAAACTGTCTCAAATAAGTCAGGTGGAGAAGTGGTTTAGAGACTAGAATACTAGCCTGAGAACTAGGAAAGCCAGAGGTCATTATCTGCTAATACTTCTTGTGGGCAAGTCACTGTACCCGCCATTGCCTCAGGTACTTTTTGTAAGCCTCCGACGACTAGGAAACACCTACAGTACCTGAATGTAATGGCTTTGAGAAAAGGCAGAATAAAAATGTGTAATCAAATTAAAAGATACTGAGTTAATTTAATAAAAATGTATCTTCTATTGTTCTTATGGATTCAAGCGGACGCCACAGCAACCACATGACTATTAACTTGTCTGGCACTTCTGCTGGCATGAATGTGGTCAATCTGTATTTGTTAAAGCAGGGCAAGCTTGTCTTGCCCCTGCGAACATAACTGTAGTCAAGGGAGCGAAAGGAAAGGCGGGATATTAGGTTAATGTGAAAGGAGGGTGAGGGGGGAGGGGAAAAAGGGGAGGTTAAGGAGACATTAGCCAATGGGGGGAGTAGAATTCAAATGGGAGACAGGGATTGGAGGATAAAGGGGGAAAAGGAAAGGAAGGGGGAGAATAACTGCCAGTTGGTGAGGAATGAAGGAGGCAACAGGTTGAGGCTTGCGTTTGGTCCTAGGGTGGGGTAAGCGGAGTAATTTCTTTTTCATAATAATCAAATTAAAATAAGTCAATCGGGGCTCCACCTCATTGATAATTCACATAGTGAGCGGATTGTTCATTTTCCAGCTCCTATTGCTATAGTGAGCCCTTCTCTAATTGGCAGTATTCAGGTCGTTAAAAAAAAAAAATAATAATAAAATAAAATAAAAATAATAATATTTTGAATAAGGATACCTTGCCTTCGCAAATTCACAATTCCCTTCATAATCATATAGATATACCAAATTTAATAGTACGAATTGTTTGAGGCATCCCTCGCCCAAGCCTAGGCATGCCTAAGAAGGCCAGGGATCGGGGTCGCGCCTCCGCGGCATCCGTTTCCCGCCGGGCTGCTTCGCCACCCCCCCGTGCCTCATACCTGGTTTCTCCAGCTCCTCCTCGCCGGCTCCCACGGGTTGGTTCCCTCCATGCCGGCCCGCCCGCGCTCCCTAGCCCCGCATCGCCTCCGTTCCCGCCCGTTCCCCCCCCCCGCCCCCGCCCCCCAGGTCGATTCTGGGGAGAGCGGCCCCGAATCAGAGAACGCCTGCCCCGGCCTCGCCTCCCCCCTACCCCTTTCCCCCGGCGAGGAATCCTCTGCGGACGCGGCTGAAGTATCTCTATATGCGTCTGCTCTTGATTTTAGTTTTCTGCCTCCTGCGGCCAGCCCCTCCCCCCCCGGTACTGCTTCCGCGCCGCCCGCGCGCGCTCACTCGCCGTCTCTTCAGGGTGACCCACCCGATAACCCGGCGCCCGCCCCTCGCGGCCGTTCTCGCCTTCGCGCGGCGCACCCCAGGGGCACCCCCCGTGTGAGCCCGAGCGGTCCTGCCCCCCCGTGTCCCACTAGAGCCCCCGGCGCTAGAGGCCGAGCTAGCAAGCTCAGCCGAGCTGGCAAGCTCGCCAGTCACCGGCCGCGACCCTGCTTCCCTGCCACAGGCGCCCCCGGGCAGCGCAGCGCTGGTTCGTCCCCTGGACTGAACCCCCAGCCAGAGTGTGCCTCAACCCAGGATAGCGGTACAGGGAGTAGGCCCAGCCCCAGGGACCCCATAGGTGTCGTCGGAACGGGGGGGAATAGCAGAGGGGTTAGAGCAGTACCTCCGGTATCCTCAGGGGGCACTTATCCCAGCTCCAGGGACCGCAGCAGGTACCTGGGGGTTCGGGGGAAGGGGTTATTGCGCTCCAAGTACCCAGGCGCAGGAGGTCACCTTAAGGCCCCAGCTAGCGCTTCCCCCATAGCGAGGGCGCCCCCCCCCTCCAAAGATCCAGCAGAGTACTGGGGAGTGAGGGGTTTGGAGGATGGCCGGCATGGAGCGAGCGCTCTGCCGCGCAGGGTGAGAGGGCGGTTGATCTTTTAGTTAGCTACCCAGCCATACGGCAGGTGGGACAAGCCGGCAGTAGAGCTAGCAGGGTGAGTAAAGGGAATCCTTCTAAGGAATTGGGGGCACACGGGAAGAAAAGGGCAATTACACGAAAGGGGAGAGAGGTGGGTTTCCTTACAGAACCTGAGGATGACGAGTTGCCGGGAACTTCGAGTCAGGAAGCTTGGAGAGAGCGGGAGTTCCATGGTGTATTATCCAAATCGGTGCCTAGCAGATCAGACTGCAGTGGAAGAAACCAGGCGGAAGAGCAACGGCGCTGGGTGACTACAGGCGCAGGTGAGAACGTGCAGACATTCCAAAAACAAAAAAGGGAGTACAAAAGAAAAAGACATTGCTCCCCCTCTAATTCATCATCCAGTGGGTCGGAGTCCTCTGAGTTTTCTTCCGATTCGGGCCCCAAATATAAGAGAGTGTTAGAGGAGGGGCCCTTGCACGGGGTTGGGCAGACAGCTAGTGCTACGTTAGCGGAATTATGGGAGGGAGTCCCGAGGAAGTTGCGCAGAAAAATTAGGAAGCGACGGTATGTGAACATTTTTAGATTGTTAGAAGGGAGGAGGAGGGCGAAGAGGAGCAAGAAGAAAGATAAGAAGAAGCATTCGAAGCCAAAGGGTGTTAAGGTAGCAAAGAATATAGTTAATTGGGTCCGCGGATTTTAAGGCTTGCCAGCGTAGTTGGGCATTATGACGCTTCACAGTATGGAGCTTTGTTATCATATGCGGATAGTATCCTTGGAGCGTTTAGGGATTATGAAGGTTGGGCATGGCTCAACTACGATGAGAAATTCAGGGATAAGATGGCAGGTAGCAAGGGGATGTCCTGGGCCGCTCAAGACATCAATTTGTGGTTAACACAGATGACGTCCAAAGGGAACAGCGGGAACAAGGCTATGAGTGTGGGAGGTAGAAATACGAGTGGTGGTATGGGAACAGGGTACGGTAGCGGGATTGGGCAGTCCTTTCGGGCGGGCGGGCAACCCCTTCGTAGCATGCCCGGGGGTAAGACAAAAGGGGCGGGAAGCGATACCTGTTGGCGATTTAACAGGGCAGTTTGCTTGTTCCCTGATTGCAAATTCCGACACGCATGTTCAACTTGCGGAGGGGGGCACTCAGCCCTCAAATGCGCTCAAGGGGGTAGTGGAACCCCAGGAAAAGGGGGGAAAGCGTAATTCATTGTTTAGGATGGCGGATTCTCCAGTGTCAGTTCAGGCGATGACACCTTGGTTGGAGAGATATCCGAATAAAGAGGTAGCCCAGTTTTTAAGGGAAGGGTTTCGGGTGGGTTTCGTGATTCCTTATGCGGGTCCCGGTTTTGGGGGTACGGGCAGGAATGCGCAGTCGGCTAGTCGGCATGCGCATATGGTAAGGGAAAAGATAGAAGCTGAAATACAATTGGGTAGAGTGGGAGGACCTTTTAGGGAGCCACCGTTTGTTAACATGCACTTGTCCCCGGTGGCAGTTATCCCGAAAAAGGAGCAGGGAAAGTTTCGTTTTATATTGAATTTATCGCATCCTTCGGGTAGTTCGGTGAATGATTATATCCCGCGGAGTTGTTGTTCAGTTAGTTATGCTTCCTTCGATACAGCCGTCAGCTTAGTGTTAGCAGCGGGGAAAGGTGCGTTGTTAGCAAAGGCAGACATTGAAGCGGCGTTTCGCCTGCTACCTATTCATCCGGCCTGTTTCCCTTTATTAGGTTTTCGATTTGAGGGGAGGTATTATGTAGATAAATGCTTGCCGATGGGATGCTCGGTGTCGTGTGCCTTTTTCGAAGCATTCAGCACGTTTCTGCATTGGGTTGCTGAACAATGCACGGGAGGTGGGGGTATTTTACATTATCTGGATGATTTTTTATTTGTTGGGGAAGAGGGGACGGATAGATGTCAGAGGCTCCTGGATGGTTTCTTACAGGTGACACACCAGTTTGGGGTACCGATTGCAATTCAAAAAACGGAGGGCCCGGTTTCTAGTTTGGTGTTTTTAGGGATAGAACTAGATTCTTTAACCTTAGAAGCGCGTTTGCCAGCAGACAAGCTGGAGAAGTTGAAAAGGTTGGTTGTGTCTACACGGCAGTTGAAGAAGGTGACATTGCGGCAGATGCAGTCCCTGATAGGTGTGTTGAATTTTGCGTGTAGGGTGATTCCAATGGGCAGGGCTTTTATTCGAAGGTTGTCCAGTGCAACGACGGGCATCAAAGGTAGGCATCATTTCATTAGAGTGACATCCAGAATAAGGGACGAATTGGGAGTGTGGGAGGCGTTCCTAGATTCTTTTAATGGAATTTGCATTTTACAACAAGATGAGGTTTCAAATGCGGAGCTAGAGTTGTATACCGATGCAGCGGGAGGGATCGGTTTTGGCGCATATTTTCAGGGACAGTGGTGTGCGGAGCAATGGCCGGAGGAGTGGAAGTGTCAGGGATTGACAAAAAATGTTACCTTTTTGGAATTATTTCCAATCGTGGTGGCATTGTATTTATGGGGTAGACAGTTGGCAAACAAACGGGTGCGGTTTTGGTGCGATAATTTGGGAGTGGTACAGGTAATTAATAGACAGTCAGCAAAATGTCCTAAGGTATCCGAATTATTGCGGGAATTAGTATTTCGGTGTTTACAGTTAAATCTGACCGTTAGCGCGCGACATGTGCCTGGGGAACTTAATGTGATAGCAGATGCTCTCTCTCGTTGCAAGTGGCAGCAATTTCGAAGAGCGGCAC
This sequence comes from Rhinatrema bivittatum, assembly GCF_901001135.1. Classification (NCBI taxonomy): domain Eukaryota; kingdom Metazoa; phylum Chordata; class Amphibia; order Gymnophiona; family Rhinatrematidae; genus Rhinatrema; species Rhinatrema bivittatum. The sequence continues at coordinate 277,046,106 of NC_042617.1, read as the reverse complement.
CAGGAGCGCAGGAAGAGGGAGTGAAGCTGCCGGACCAGCTATGGCTGTTGGGACGCCGGTTTGGACGCTGATTCGGAAGTCCCTGGCGCCGTCAACTTGGAGTGCATATGTGCGAGGATATGGGGTGGTAGGGAGTTATTTAAAGGGTGAAGGCTGGCACAGAGGAAAAGTGCGGGAGGCTCAGCTGGTTCAATTTATCCTGTGGGCCAAGACTAGCGGTTATTCTTTAGCGGCTGTGCGGGCGCATTTGACGGGATTCTCCTTTTTTATGAAGTTGTATGGATGGGGAAATCCAGCTAATAGCTTTTTGATTAAACGAATTTTAGGTGGTTGGAAACGGGAGCACGGCACGTTGCCAGATATGCGGCTGCCCATAAGGTACAGGGATCTCAAGTTGATAGTGGACTGTTTGCCGGAGGTTTGCTGGTCTGCCTATGAAGTGCTGTTGTTTAGGACAGCGTTCGTTTTAGCGTTTTTTGGGGCTATGCGGGTGGGAGAATTGGTAGCATCTTCAAAATTTAATACAAAGGGTAGGGGTTTGAAGGTCCAAAATGTTTGGATAGGTAAAGGTATAGTTACACTTTGCATCCATCGGTCTAAGATGGATCCATATGGCAAGGGCCAATTAGTCAGATTAATTCCAACTGAGGAGGGGTGTGTGTGTCCAGTGGGACTCGTCATGAGTTACATGGCAGTTCGACCGGATGTGGAAGGGTTATTTTTAGTTCATAGGGATGGATGGCCAGTGACAGTCTATCAGTTTGTTCAGGTTTTGAAGAAAGCGTTGAGGAGTTTAGGTTGGGACGACAGACATTTCTCGTCACATTCATTCCGTATAGGGGCGGCGACTTCGGCGGCCGAATGGGGATTGCCGGATAGGGCAATACAATCGATAGGGAGATGGCAATCGAAGGCTTTCCAGTCATACGTTCGTCATGAGAAATAAGGGAGGAATACAAGTGGAACAGTTTAAAAAAAAAAAAAAAAAACAAACAAAACTCAAAGGAATAAGCAACTAATAAATACGTTATACCAAAAAAAAAAAATAAAAAAAAAATTAGGACTTCTAATACGTAACCGAAAGGGGGGAACGAAGGGTCTATGGGAATTGTTGTGCTGATATTCATTGTGGTGTGTTTTTTCCAGAGAAAAAGGCAGTGCGGGGGCGGCAAGAATGTGTCTGGGTCGTGGGCCATTCTTTTATTCACTGGGCTGCGTCGAGAGCACGACACAGACCGTATGGACTGAACTTGGAGATGGAGGAGCGGCGTTGGCAGATCTTATGGCTCAGTCATCGAGGGATGAAATGGGACAATTTGCTATCATTTGTAGAACAACGTGTATTACAATTTGGGCATCCAAAAATTGTGCTTATTCATTTAGGGGGAAATGATGTTGGAATAGGTTCTTGTAAGGACTTGATAGATAAGATTAAAAAGGATTTCAGTACTTTGCTGAATGCTATGCAGGATACGCATTGGGGGTGGTCGGATATTATTGTGCGTTTTAAATTCCTTCAGTCCCATTTATGGTGTAGAGGGGTTAAGAAGATAAATACGCAGGTGGGTAAGTGGGTAGTTAGGCAAGGGGGTTTTTGGGTGAGGCATGAGTGGGCTTGGGAGGTGATCCCAGGGTTGTTTCGTTCCGATGGAGTTCATCTATCGGACGTAGGTATCGATTTGTTTAACAATGCGATACAAGAGGGTTTGGAACGAGTAGTGGGTAAAATGAGGACCGCAGTGGGGGGAAACAATGACAACTAATGTTGTTATTGTTTTATGGCGGTAAACCCGAGCCTCAAATGTTGTTTATTGCATTGTGTTGTTAAAGTTTACAAAGGGGGGGGGGAAATCTTGTGCAGTGCGGGGGGGCTGCTGCACGAGATTGACAAAGAGCAAGAAGGGGGCCGATGCTCGGAGGTTTTACAAGGGGATGCTCCACCACTGGAAACGGTGGGGGGCGCTGTTGGACTGTTTACGGGGGGGAAGCTCTTCCACTGGAAACGGTGGGGGGCGCTGTTTGACTGTTACCGGGAGGGGGGGGGGGGGGGGGTTGTTATATTGTAGTATAAGTACTTAGCGAGGCTCGGGTTCGTATAATAAACTGCGGCCTTATTTACTCCAAAGAAAGTGTGGCGTGATTTGTGGGAAAGCGGGGGAGACAAAGGGGGGTAATGAGGGGTGGGAAAGGAATGAGAGAATCTTGCATCTATCAGTTAGTTAAAGCAGGGCAAGCTTGTCTTGCCCCTGCGAACATAACTGTAGTCAAGGGAGCGAAAGGAAAGGCGGGATATTAGGTTAATGTGAAAGGAGGGTGAGGGGGGAGGGGAAAAAGGGGAGGTTAAGGAGACATTAGCCAATGGGGGGAGTAGAATTCAAATGGGAGACAGGGATTGGAGGATAAAGGGGGAAAAGGAAAGGAAGGGAGAGAATAACTGCCAGTTGGTGAGGAATGAAGGAGGCAACAGGTTGAGGCTTGCCCACCCTCCCACCCAATGTATTGGAAGTTGTGTTTTCTGTGGAATGTGTATTTGTCGCGGTGGCGGTAAACCCGAGCCTCAAATGTTGTTTATTGCATTGTGTTGTTAAAGTTTACAAAGGGGGGGGGGAAATCTTGTGCAGTGCGGGGGGGGCTGCTGCACGAGATTGACAAAGAGCAAGAAGGGGGCCGATGCTCGGAGGTTTTACAAGGGGATGCTCCACCACTGGAAACGGTGGGGGGCGCTGTTTGACTGTTACCGGGAGGGGGGGGGGGGGTTGTTATATTGTAGTATAAGTACTTAGCGAGGCTCGGGTTCGTATAATAAACTGCGGCCTTATTTACTCCAAAGAAAGTGTGGCGTGATTTGTGGGAAAGCGGGGGAGACAAAGGGGGGTAATGAGGGGTGGGAAAGGAATGAGAGAATCTTGCATCTATCAGTTATGGAATTCGGTAGAAACAGCTGGAGGGAACCATTCTAGTAGGTAGGACAGGATCCCAGTGTACTAACTAACTTCCATACTCATATACAAACACACAAAATCATACAACAGACTATAATTAAAAAAAAAAACCGTGACAAGTTTGTAAAAAAAATAAATTTAGAAGACATAACTTTCTTTTAATACATGAACCATACAGAAAACAAAATTCCTCTAGAGAAGTGTTTTGGGCACATATATATCTCTCTCAGACATCATCCATGTTGCAGTCCTGGCTGGAGACAGGTTCATGGTAAGATTTTACATTTGTTCTAGTCTGCACACGTAAAAGCCATCCAAAATGTATAGTCTCCGTCAAAATCGGCTACAGCCCTGAAAATCTACAGCAACCACCTGAACTTCCGCCTAGCGATCAGCAGTCCTCGCACAAAATGGAGGAAGACTAAAATACTTCAACTCCCAAGAGCGTGGTGCATAGGAAATGACGTCAGAAACGAGCTTTAAATAGATTGGGCGGGCGCAGTGACGTCCTCTTGTCACTGGTGCCGTCTTAGAGAGGTAGGATTAAGGTTACTTTGAAGTTGCTGGCAGAATCCGAAATAATCGCTGCAAAAGAAGTGCCATCCGGCTGCGGTACTAATCGGTCTTCCTTCTCTCGTTGCAGGGCCATCTTCTCGAGATGAGAGCCAAGGTAGGTAGGGCCCTCTGCTCGAAGATTTCGGATCTGGATTTGTAGAGGCGGAGGCGCGGCCTGTAGGCCTTGCAATTCCGGGCCCCGGCGGTTGTGTCTGGCTGTCTCCCGGCCTGCCCGGATGATGGTTTCTTTAGCCGCTGCTTGTTTATCGCGCGGTTCCTTTCCAGGGTGATAGGCGGCGAGAGGCTCAAGGTTGCCCCAGGGATATCGCTCCTGGTTGTTGCGGTGTTAATTCGGCTGCTATTTAAGTGAGGGGTGTAGGGCGCTGGTATAAGGTAGCACTTGCTATTGCATGGTTCTCCACGTTTTAGTAAGCTGTGCACTTCTTTTTCTCTCCCCCCAACGTGTGATACTAATTCTTGATCTACTTAATGTATGTATTGACTCGGCCCCTAGCTCAGTGATGACTGACTGTATCGTGGTGAGCAATCGTTAACTTGTGTTTTGTTTTTTTATCTCTTACTCTAGTGGAGAAAGAAGCGGATGCGTAGGTATGTATTCAAAACCTTTGGGGGGGGGGGGGGTGCGACATTTATTGTGCTTGGATTAAAGGTAATGTGTATGGGGAGTTATTGGGTAGGGATGGAAACGGTGGTTCTCAAACTGGGGGTTGAAATGTAACTTTAATCGTCGTGAAAATTACTGCAAGTAAACAAAAAATTTCATTTTTTTCGTTGTATGAGGATAAGAAATATCGTAAGTGTGGCCTAAAATGTTTGAGCGATAGGAATTAAAAAGTTGCATTCAAGTGACACTTTATAAGCTTTAGTGTGAAAGCAGAAAGATGCCCTGTTTCACAGTTTGTAATCTAAAACTATATCTGCCTGGCGAAGGAAGTAGCAATAATTTAGTCTTTGATTAAAAACTTTGTAGCTTGAACCATGCTTTTGTTAAACAGTTGCTGTGTAATGCTGAGACTACATGTACTGCAGATCATTCAGTTGAGCAGAACTGATTGTACCAAGTTAATTTGTAGGACATACCCCCTAAGCCTTCTGTTTTTTCCAATACATGGTATAAATTTCTGCTAGTTATCACACTGATATTGTTACATTATAAGTGGCAGCCTAAACTGATTTTTCTCAAGCTTTACACTTCTATTTCTCTTGGAGACTTGTCTGCACTAGCCCTTTTGAGAAATGCTGAAAAGGTGAAAGGCTTGTGCTCTATTAATTATCCCCACATTTCTCTGTTTGCTGACAGGCCCCCTTATGCCTGCCAGGCTCTGGAAGTGATGCACAGTCACAATAACTTATCAGGCTGCCTGCCAGTGTTTAATGATGATGTTATGCATGCAGTTATATTGTACAATAAAAAGCAGAAAACTCTTCTGAGACCAAACAACAAATAAGAGGAAAAACAAACTAAAGAAAAATCAAAACACTTATAACATATTTAATCAAATCTAAATGAACACAGCATCAGATAGTTGAATGATGCTCAATGTTGTACTGCCTCTTGCCTCACAATGGCTTGCAAGTGGAGTCAGACATGGGCACTTTCTGCTGGTTCAAAGACCTAATTAACATAGTACTTTGCTTTTCTTGTAGCTCCAAAAAAAATCACATGTATTGGAGCTACAAAGATAAGTTCCCTGTACGTACCTGGATCAGTCCAGACTGCTGGGTTTTGTCTCCCTTTCAGCAGATGGAGACAGAGAAACTTCAGGATTACCCTCTCTTAATCGTGTACTACCTGCATTTATCTCCTCAGTATTTCTGTTTCTAGCAGTTGGAGGTGGTGCAAAACCTGCGGCTCTGAAGAATTTTGTTTTTCAAAAAAAAAAAGGAAAAGCATCATCAATTTTTCTCAAGTAGTTCAAGCAGGACAAGAAGAATTGTTCTTCCCAGGGAGGTTGGCAACCATCCCCCCTGGTAACAGGCTTTTCAGGAGCGTTGGCAGCCCTAAGTTGCTCCCATCTCTTGGGTGTTGCCAGGGGTGATTACAGGTGGTCTGTTGTCGTGCCCCCCCTCTGTTTTGGATCCGGAGAAGCCTTGCCCTGGGCCGGTAAAGATTAAAAAAAAAAATTGCTGAAGGTAGACACCTCACTGCCCAGCAGAGTTCAGGTTGCAGGTCACAGCCAGGGTAAAAGCGGTTTGACTGCGTCTCGGGCTCCCGGTTTTCTCTTTTGGCCTTTCTTGCCAGTGCGCTCCCTCCTGTGCACATGTGTGCTCCCATTCCTACCACAAGGGACCAGATGTTCGGCCTGCGGGAAGCCCTGTTCACGGCTGCCCCGCACTGGTCTTTGCTCGTTGCCTTCCCGGAGGGGAGGGTTCCTCAGGGGTAGCAGCAGGCAAGTCCCACGGTGCAGGCAAACTGCCCGCTGCTCTGGAGCTCGAGGCCAACCCGTTCCTGCCAAGCGTGGGAACGGTGGCCATTTTGAAATCTTTCAATGCTGCTAAGGAGAGGGTGGGCGGGGGTGGGAAGAGATCACCCACCCAACTTATCTCTGGCCGATTTAAGTCCTAAGGATCATCAGGACTCCTTCCCTGAGGATTCTAAGGGCCCGACAGGTTTTACTGTGGAATTTGTGCTATTAATGCACAAAGCCTATCTGGAGAGTCAAGCCTGCCTGGGTGCCCTCTTGCAGGGCAGACTAGCCGCAGGCCAACTCACAAAGATCCCCAAAAGACAGGAGCCACAGAGGGCTGTTAGGGTCCCTTTGCCTCAGGGCAATATTGGTGACTACCCCCTAGGAAGATCTGACTTTGCAGTGCCCATAGCTCATGATTCAGCCTCAGCCATCTCCTCTTCTTAGTGGAGATCAGGGCGAAGAGCCGGAAAAGACACTTGACGATGGCGATGATCCAAAAGCCGTACGCCTGTTTCAGAAGGAGGAATTGGATCCTCTGATCCTGATTGTCCTGGCAGAGCTGGGCATTGCCATCCCCCAGGATGATCCAAGCCAGGACATGGTGGACCCTGTCATGCCTGGCTTATGAGGTCCAGCCAAGACCTTTCCTTTTCACTGTATGGTTCAACAGCTTATGGTCTGGGGTTAGGATTCTCCAGAGTCAGGCTTGAGTGAGCTGGGCTATGGACAAACTCTATCCCTTGCCAGAGGAGATTCTTGAGCTTTTGAAGGTGCTTAAGGTGGACACTTCGGTGAGATCCACCATTCTGGTCGCTGGGGCGGCAGCCCTTAAAGACCTACAGGATCAAAAGCTCGAAGTACATCTCAAGAGGATTTTTGAGGTGTCTGCTCTTGGCATTTGGGCTGAGATCTGTAGCAGCTTCATGCGAGTCTCTGATAGGTGCAGCAGTTGTTGAGCACCAAAGATCTCCCCCTCAGGAATTGGCGGAGGCAGAGTGCTTAGAAGCAGCAGTGGCCTATGGAACAGACGCCCTATATGATCTCCTTCATACTTCCTCCGGAACTATGGTGTCAATGGTCTCGGCAAGACGGCTTCTCTGGCTCTGCAATTGGTCAGCAGATGTTTCCTCCAAAGCTCAACTCAATGCACTTCCTTTTAAGGGCAAGTTTCTCTTTGGAGAAGACTTGGAGCAGCTGATCATGTTTTTGGGCAACAATAAGGTGCACAGGCTGCTGGAGGACAAGCCTAAGGGAGCTAGAGGTTTTCTCCCCACCCATTACGTTTTGCTGAGCAAAGGCATTTCCGCCAATGCAGGGCACTGGGAACAGGCAAGCGACAGCCCTCTGGGAGATCCCAATCCTTTTGAAGAGCAAGTGGAGATGGGGCTAGTCAGGGGTCCCTTGGATCCAAGTCCTCTCAATGAGATACAGCCAAACCGTTCTTCCATCCCATTGATAGGTGGCCGGCTGTCCCTTTTTTACGAGGAATGGGTCCAAATAACGTCTGACTAGTGGGTTCTAAGTGTCATAGAACGTGGCTAAGCTTTAGACTTTGCTCGACCTTTGTGAGATCTGTTTATGGTCTCTCTCTGCGGCTCCCCATTGAAGAAACAGATTGTTTGGCGAACCATCCATTTGCAGAGCCTGGGGGCCATCGTTCCTGTTCCCCAGGAAGAATGGGGAACTGGCAATTATTCCATTTACTTCGTGGTGCCGAAGAAAAAAGGCTCCTTATGCCCAATTCTGGACCTGAAGCAGGTGAACAAGACCCACAGACACGCGTTTTTGAGTGAAGACCTGCGCTCTGTCATCGCGGCTGTAGGCAGAAGGGAGTTTTTGGCTTCTCTAGATCTAATGGAAGCATACCTGCACATTGGTATACACAGGGATCATCAGAGGTTTCTCTGCTTCATGGTCCTCTGCATGGATTTCCTTTTCTGTGCCCTCCCCTTCAGTCTGGCTATGGCTCCCTGCATGTTCACCAAGATGGTGGTAGTGGTGGCAGCCCTACGATGGGAGGGAGGGCTGGTTCACCCATATCTACACGAGTGGCTCATCTATGCAAAGTCAAAGGAACTCTGCAAGGAAGCGGTGGACAAGGTATTGTACCGCCTGAGTTCCCTCGGTTGGGTTTGTGACCGCTCCAAGAGTCATCTTCATCCTTCTCAGGTTCTGGACTTCTTAGGAGCGCATTTTGATACCTGGGTAGGCGGGGTCTTCCTAATGGAGGATCAAATCACCAAGTTGCAGTCTCAAATTCAACACCTATTGGAGGTGCCTGGAGCATGGGATTATTTACAGGTCCTTGGCTCCATGGCATCCACTCTGTATCTGGTCCCTTGGGCATGTGCTCATATGAGGCCCTTACAGAAAGCTTTGCTATCCCGTTGGGATCTGATGCTAGAGGAGTCCCAGTTCACCTTGCCGCTTACAGGGTCTGCCAAGTCCAGTCTTGGTGGCTTATCCACATACACTTGAGGTGGGGTGGACCTTTAGATACCTCAGTGAGTGATAGTGATCACAGATGCCAGCCTCATGGGTTGGGGGGGGGGGGGGGTCAGTATGCTAGTCTCAGTCAGTCCAGGGCCAATGGTCGACTGAAGAGGCACAGTGGTCCATCAGTCGTTTGGAGACCAGAGCAGTGCATCTGGCATTTATAGCGTTTTCTTCTACTCTTGCCCAACCGGGCAGTGTGGGTTCTGTCACAGTGGGGCGGCAGTAGCCTACATAAACCGTCAAGGAGGAATCAAGTCATCCGGTGGCTCTGGAAGCGGAGATGCTGATGTCCTGGGCGGAACAACACTTAGCCTTGCTTGCGGGGACTGAAAATGTGTAGGTGGATTTTTTGAGCCGCCAAAGGCTGGATCCCAGGGAGTGGGAGCTATCTTTAGAAGCGTTGACCCTCATCTCATGCAGATGGGGTGTTCCTCATCTGGAATTGATGGTGACTCGAAAGAATGCCAAAGCACCCCGTTTCTTCAGTCTCAGATGGGCAGAAGGGGTCGATACTCTAGTGCTCCCCTGGCCACATGACGTTCTACTGTATGTGATTCCGCCATGGCCTCTAGTCGGCAAGCTCCTAAGGCGAATAGAAGTTCACCCAGGGAAGGTAATCCAAGTGGCCCTGGAGGCCTTAGTTCGCCAACTTAGTCAACCTACAGCCGATATGTCTGTCCTGGAACCTTAATTTAGTTCTAAGAGTCTTATGCAAGGCTCCTTTTTGAACCTCATAAAAAGGCCACCTTGAAAAGTATTTGGTGACAATCTGCTCAACTCAGAGGGTGTCAGAACTTCAAGCCCTCTCATGCAGGGAACTTTTTTTTTAAAGAATTTTGGATTCTGGAATCTTGCTTAGAACAGTTCCCTCCTTTCTACCAAAGGTGGTCTCTGCCTTCCATTTAAATCTCAGTAGAGCTTCCATCTTTCTCCAGTGTTTGGGGCACACCTCCCGCTAAGGAACTGAGGTGACTAGATGTCAGAAGAGCCCTCCTTACACTATCTCGGTTACTAATTCCTTCTGGGTTTCTGGTCACTGTTTTGTTCTCTGGAGTGGTGCTAAGAAAGGACTCATTCGTCAAAAGCAACCATAGTCCGTTGGTTATATTTGTTGGGGTTGACCTGTCTCTTGAGGGTTTGAAAGCACATTCCATTTGGTCGCAGGCTGCTTCCTGGACAGTGTCTGTTGGTTTTGCTGCAAGAAATTTGCAGGGCGGTGACCTGTAAGTCTTTGCACACTTTTGCGAGGCACTAACATTTGGACGTCCAGGTGCCAGACGTTGACAGTCTTGGGAGCAGTGTCATTTGAGCGGGACTCTCAAGGTCCCACACCACATAGGTAAGCTTTGGTACATCCCAGGAGTCTGGACTGATCCAGGTATGTACAGGGAAAGGAACATTTGGTGCTAATTTTCATTCCTGTAGTATCAGATCAGTCCAGATGGCTGCCCATTGGGGGTGACCAGGAATTTCCTGAGAGTCTGCTCTGTCTTCCCAATGTTTCTTTTCAGCTTCCTGAAGGGTACAGTTTCTCCTTATCCTGCTCATGGAATTTCACTTGTAGATAGTTGGTTTGGTCGTTTTTCTTTTTTTTTTGTTCTAGCTTGTCTTACTTGTTGAATGGTTACAATATACTTTTCTGCTTTGAGAGTAATACTGAGGACATGCAGGTGGGTACACCCAGTTAAGAGGGTGTGCTCTCGCAGGTTTTCTGTCTCCATGTGCTGGAAGGGAGGCAAAACACAGCAGTCTGGGCAAAGTACTATCTAGCTGATGCAATATCCACGTGGGAAAAACGGGCACTCATGATTGAGTGCCTGCTTTCCTAACACGCGCATCCATCCACCTCTCCTGGACAAGCAATGCAGTAGCAAACGAGCTGCTGCATAAAAAAGGTGTGTTTTTTTTTCTTTCCGTGTTATGATCTGTGGTTCCTCAGAATTAATATCACCCCAATATCAGGTCAGAGGAACTACAGAAAAGCAGTGTGTTTTTCTGCTTTTTTTAATTGAAATTTGGGGGCTCCTCAAAACATACCACCAGCTCCAGGGCTGCTATTACATCAGGGATTATGGATGTACGTCCAACCACGAGTTAGCCTGAGCGCATGGTATTTCATCAGCATGTATGTTAAGACTTTGAACCAGCAGATGCATGAATTTTAAGTACCTCTGACACCAATACATGGCAAGAGGCAGTTTATTGCAATATTGAGACCATTTAACTGTCTGATTCTGTGTTCGTTGAGGTTTGATTGAATGTTTAAAGTGTTGATTTTTCTTTAGTAAATTTTTCCTCTTTCATTTGTATATTATGGAGAGGCTGATGCAATATCAAGTGCAAAAAAACCCCCCATGCTTCCAAACTGGGTGCACGTTTTTCCAAACTGTGCACATCCCTCCCTCTCCTGGGCACCTAGTGCAATAGGCAAATGAGTTGCCACACTAAAAAGGAGGCGCTAGGGATAAATTGTGTCATGGCTTCAAGTGCCCAGGAGAGATGTGGCTGTGCACGGGGGTAGGAAAACAGACATTCAGTTAACAAGCATCCATGTTCCTAACCCTCGCCCAGCCATGGGTTAGGAAAACTGACACTTGTAAATTGAGCATCCTTTTTTTCTAACCTGGCCACCACCAAGATTTTTTTTTTTTTTTTATACGGTTTCTGTGGTTTCTTCTAGTTAGTATCGTGAGGATAGGAGAACCACAGAAAAGCATCCGTGGAGCTTTGGGGCACTTCAATATGTAATGCCAGTTCCAGAGCTTTTTGTATCAAGGGTAATAGCTAATAGAGATGTTCTTTAAGCCCCATTGTCTCTGGCTTCATTTTGGGGCCCCCCATGGAAAATTTAATATTTCCTGCGGTTCGGGGGTTGGTTTTTTTTTTTTTGTTTTTTTTTTCCAAGGGGCCCAGATTTTTGTTAGTGTGTGCACTAACGCCCGATACAAAGTTTTGATTCCCCCCCGAACCATACCGAATTAGGCAATTTCATTGAAATCTCCTAATTCGGGAAAAACAAATGCACATCACTAATTGCCTCATCTACATGGCATTTGTGATGAGTGCTATTGGCTATGTGTTCATTTGGACATGCTAATTCCATTATTGCATCGGGAGTTCTAACATGATCAAAACATGTAAGTTTGTATTCTTGCCTGAGTGCACTATATTGCATTGGCCTCAGTGTCTGCTAAACGTTTACCTTTAAACTTACTGGTCAGAGCAGGCTTCCTATGTACTAATGAGATGGTACATGCACAGGAACATTCAGCAAGTTTTGTGTGTTTGTTTTTATAAGAGAAGATTAAACTCACTTGCCTAATCTCCTTTTCCTTTCTTTTATCCTGCTCTTTGCAGACTGAAGCGCAAAAGGCGAAAGATGAGGCAGAGGTCAAAGTAGACCACAACATCCACTGCTGCTGGGGCTGCAGAGCAGAACATAGGGCTCCTGAGACTAGGAAACTGTATTCCAGAGACGGCATGTTTAAAGATCTTTTCTGAAGGAAAGGAAAGCTCACGGGGTTGGGTATATCCTGAAGATTTTTTGAATGTTTTTCAACTGTCCTGGCCATCTTGGCAAGCTGAAACCATGCTTCTAGCTGGAGTTCTGGACTTGTTCAGTTCTTGTGGCAGAATTTAGCAGCTGTATAATAAAGCTTTTTTGGTTAAAAGCCATAGTTTAGTGCTTATCTCCTTCAAAATGTGGAAACCATGACTTCTTTTCCATTGCTTGGGATATAATAAGTAGCCCTTAAGAAACAATGTATTTTTCTGTTGTCTGATGTGCCTGCTCTTGGGAAACATTCTCTTGATTTTAATACAGAAAAGTGCATGGCACATACATAGGACACACACAGCTCGCAGTAGCATGTTTGGCACTAGTGCTCACCAGTTTCAATCTTCAAGTCTTTAGCACTTGGTGCTGTTTGTATGTCTTCAATAAGTTTTACTTGCATTACTTTAGATTTATGAAGAATGGAGGCAAGATTGCCTTCTGTGGTTTAATTAAAAAGGGGCTATGTGCACTGCTTTGGTATTCCTGAAGACTCCTGGTTTAAATGTGCTTCTTCCTTCCTTGTTTTTTTTTTATCCAAGGAAGGAAGAAGCACATTTGAAAGGAAAAATAAAGCTGGAAAACTGACTTGGGGAATGAAGCTGAAATCTGAGTGAGAATCATACATCCCAATCATTTTTATATACGTGCCTAAATGTGTAATTCTATTTAGGCTATTAAAGGTACAGTTCTTGACGGGTAGGGCCAGGTACCAATCTTGGGCTTTGTAGAGCTATAAAGAATATACTTGGTATGTATGCAAAATATACTTACTGGTAACTAATTCACATATTGGATACATGCTAAAATACCAAAGAGGTTGAAGTAGCACAAGTTTGAAACCTGTGAGCAACAGTCCTATTGCTCTGCCCTCAGGCAGGCCAATCCACACCAGTGGGTTATGCACTCCTATCAGGTGGAGACAACTGATGTGCTGATGTCACAGATGTAACTCTTCCTGGATGTCAGCCTGCCACTATTCTCTAACCAGCAGATGGTGGACATGCATATCCCCTTGTGGGAATCACCTATTTTCAACAAAACTGTGCATGAGGTGATCATAGTCTGGTGCTCTACCTCAATTGAGCATTTGAGCCAAGGCTGCTTTGCAGGGTTTTGGCTCAAAAAAAAAAAAAAAAGGGGGGGGTGGGTGCTTGGCAGTAAAGGTTTGTGCCCTCTTCCCCTGTAGCCACAGTTCTAATTGTGCTTCCAGCTGACAAAAAGGCTGGGGTCAAGTGAAAAGGGCACGTCTGTTTTGCTCAGACGTACCCCTCTTGCAATGCTGGGGAGGTTAGTGGAGGTGAGGTGTGTGGCATCAAGGTGTTTGGCCATTTGATTGAGGGTTGGGGAGTGTCTGATTTCCTGTGCTGCCGGCCCTGTTGGAAGAAAAGCTACACGGTGAGAAGATGGCTGCTGAACCTCATGCTATGCTGTGCTAAGGCCACAGCCTGGGAGAGGTTTTGCACAAATGCATAGGTATGTGCGCTAGGCTGCTTGCATGAGTACTAGCCCGCTACTGAATGAACAAATGCAGGGTTGAGCAGTTAGCCTATAGCCTTGAATTATGTGCCTAGACATACACTGGAGAGCGCAGGGCAGGAGTTGTTTCCCTGTGACTTAAGCCATTTTGAGGAGTAATGGCACTGGTGTTCTAGCAGATTAAGAGGGCTGCCATTTGTGCAGTTTGCTTTGATGTATGAGGGCAAGCCAGCCATCTCAATTGCTTGGAGGTTATGTGCTGGAACAACTGCCTAGAGCCTCAGGAGAATTGGCTTGTTACAGAAGCAAGGTGCGGGGCAGTGTCAGTCCCCTTGCCCCCATTTTCTAAGGGCAGGATGTATCTCATTGTTACTTCCCTGTATGTACCCGGATCAGTCCAGACTCCTGGGTTTGGGCCCCCCCCCCCCCCCCCCCCCCCTCTAGCAGATGGAGACAGAAGTTTACAAACAAAAACCACCTATATCTAGGCTGGTGCCACCTACAGTCCGGCAGTATTCTTCTGTCTCCTAGCAGGGGGGAGAGGGTGCCAAACCTACAGTCTGTACTGAGGCCTAGATTTAGGTGGGTAGTTAGTGTGTAAAAAAAAAAAAAGAGAAAGCAGTTTGAGAGTAGGAAGCCGCTGGATTGGGGTTCGGACTGCAGAGGCTTGCCTGCTGGTCACTGAGCTTGCCTCCCAGAGGGTAGTGTGGTCCTGAGGGGACCATCCCCTCTGGTTGAGGCTGCTGTTAGTGGGGGAGCTCCACTGTCAGCATCTATCAGGGCTGGGGATGACATTGGGGTGCCCGATTCCCTCCCCTCAGTTGGACCTGGACCTGATTTACTGGTAACTCTGTGTTAAAGAAAAGAAAAAAGTACTACCTGTTTTTTTTTTCTTCTGTTGTCTGTGCCTCGTCTCCTGTCCTGTTCCTGTGAAGGGGGAGGTAGAGGACCGCTGTCACCGGGGAGATCTTTTCTTTTTTTGTACTGTGCCTACCCTTTTTTCCTTGTCGGGGCCGCGATGCTGCGGAGAGCTGCATGTCAGGCCTGCGCGTCCACGGCCATGCGGCTGTCAAGGGACAGCCTGTTTTCGTCGTGTTTCCGGCGGGGAGGGGGAGTCCGTGACGCCGGCAGGGTCCCGGGGCAGCAGGCAGGTACGTGCTGGTCCCGAGGTTGGCGGGGCCAGCTTCAGGGACGCCAGGTCCAGGCGCCATTTTGTTTTCTTCGGCCGTTTTAGGTCCAAGGGAAGCCGTGGCAGGAGCGTTGCCAGCGTATGAGGGGGAGGATGACCCTCCGCTGAGGTTATCCCCGCAGCGGGGGGGGGGGGTGTCCCAAGGTGGAGTGTCGCGCTTTGCCATGGAGGCTTTCTCTCCACATCCCTCTGAGGGGGGAGGAAGAAGAGGCCTCGGACTAGTCCTTTGGGTCCATGTTTGTTCTGCTTATGCATAAGGCCTTCAAGGCCCGTAGATGGGCCAAGAAGAGGGCATGGGAGACTTCCACTCCAGATTCGGGGCCTCGGGTGAAGAAAAGGTCCAAGCCAGGTCCGGGGTCGGAGGGCCAGAGTAGGGCTCGACCACTCCGGTCCTCGGTTCCCAGGGGGGAGCTGGACCTGTCCAAAGTGTATCTTCATATTTCCATTCGACTAGAACATCAACGCTTTCTGCAGTTCTGGGATGCCATATTCAGTTTTGGGCCCTGCCTCTTGCTCTGGCCACTGCTCCCAGGACCTTTTCCAAGATAATGGCAGTAGTTGTGGCAGAATTGAGAGAGGATGGGATCCTAGTACACCTGTATTTGGATGACTGGCTGATTCGAGCCAAGTCGCTGGAAGAGCTGTCTGGTGACCCACAAGGTGATCTCCCTGTTGCAGGAGCTCAGCTGGGTTGTGAACCTGGTCAAGAGCAGTCTTCAGCCTGCTGAGTCATTGGAATACATTGAGGTTTGCTTCGACATGAAGCAGGGCAAGGTTTTCCCGCAGAAGCTCATATTCTGGTCGCCACATCTCAAAAAAGATATAGTTGCGATGGAGAAGGTACAGAGAAGGGCAACCAAAATGATAAAGGAGATGGAACAGCTCCCCTATGAGGAAAGGTTGAAGAGGTTAGGGCTGTTCAGCTTGGAGAAGAGACGGCTGAGAGGGGATATGATAGAGGTGTTTAAGATCATGAGAGGTCTTGAACGAGTAGATGTGACTCGGTTATTTACACTTTCGAATAGTAGAAGGACTAGGGGGCACTCCATGAAGTTAGCAAGTAGCACATTTAAGACTAATCAGAGAAAATTCTTTTTCACTCAACGCACAATAAAGCTCTGGAATTTGTTGCCAGAGAATGCGGTTAGTGCAGTTAGTGTAGCTGGGTTCAAAAAAGGTTTGGAGAAGTCCATTAAGTGCTATTAATCAAGTTTACTGTGGGAATAGCCACTGCTATTAATTGCATCAGTACATAAAGAACATAAGAAAATGCCATACTGGGTCAGACCAAGGGTCCAGCATCCTGTGATGGCACACCACCTGACCATATGGTCCTACCTGCAGGTACTTGGTTTAAAGGCAGTAACCCTAGAAGTGGTACTGTGGGCGAGAGTGCATATGTGTCCTCTTCAGTGCTCCCTGTTATCTCAGTGGAACCTGCAGTCTCTGGACTACTCAGTTCCCTTCTGAGGAAGGGAATTTCCTTAGCACCATTGGACTAGCTAATACTGACGACAGATGCGAGCCTCTATGGTTGAGGAGCTCACTGTCAGGATCTGACAGCACAAGGGCACTGGGATGCAGAAGAGTCTCTGGAACATCAATTGTTTGGAAGCCAGGGCAGTCTGGCTGGCATATTTGCAGTTCAGCAACAGGCTACAGGGTCGAGCAGTCCGGATAATGTCAGACAATGCAACGACTGGGGCTTACATAAATCGGCAGGGAGGAACCAAGAGCCAACAAGTGTCACAGGAGATAGACCAACTTATGGAATGGGCCAAACTACATTTCCAGATGATCTAGGCCTCGTGTATAGCAGGAAAAGACAATGTAAGAGACTTTCTCAGCAGGGAGAGCCTAGATCCAGGAGAATGGGCACTATCAAATGGGGCGATTCAGCTGATTCTGGACCGCAGGGATCTCCTGTTTCTAGACTTGTTGGCAACTTCTCGCAAGGCAAATGTTCTGCGATTCTTCAATCGCAGGAGAGATCAGAAGTTGTTGAGGACAGATGCCTTGGTGCAGGAGTAGCTGGAAGACAGGTTGCTGTATGCCTTTCCTCCATGGCCCTTGTTGGGCAGATTAGTCCAAAGGATTGGGTGCCACAGAGGGATGGTGCTCTTGGTTGCTCCAGATTGGCCCAGGAGATCGTGGTATGCGGATCTGCGGCGGCTTCTGGCAGAATCACTCCTTCAGCTTCTGGCATACAGACATGATTTTGTCTTACAGTATGGCCCTTGAAAAGGTTCGCTTACTGAAACATGGATACTCTGCGGCAGTGATTTCTTCCTTGCTAAGAGGTAGAAAGTTGTCTACTTCCTTTGCCTATGTGCAGGTTTAGCAAGTATTTGAGGCCTGGTGTGAGGATTGAAGTACTCTTCATTGTTCAATCAAGATCCCGCTCATTTTAGAATTTTTTGCAGGATGGCTTGACTAAAGGCTTGGCACTTAATTCCTTAAAGGTACAAGTAGCGGCTGTTGCCTGTTTCAGAGGTCAGGTGAATGGTGGATCTTTGTCAGTTCATCCTGAGGTGGCCCATTTCCTGAAAGTGAAAAATCTTCATCGTCCTTTGTAGTTTCCAGTGCCCTTATGAAATCTTAATTTGGTATTTGACTTCTTAGCGAGCCCTATGCTTAGACCGATGTGTACCCTGGACGTGCGGTTACTGACTTGAAAATGGTGTTTCTTGTGGCAATTTGTTCTCTGCGTAGGGTTTCCGAATTGCAGGCCTTGTCTTGCTGGGAGCCATTCCTCCAGATGATTCCAGGGGTGGTAAAGCTGTATGCTGTTCCTTCCTTTCTACCGAAGGTGGTCATTGACTTTCACTTGAATCAGGCCGTCTCTGGACAGAAAAAGAGATGAAGAGGAGTATTGTCTGTTCTGACCCTTGGATGTCAAGAGACATATTGTCCAGTATCTGGAGGCTACTGAGCCTTTGCGGAAGACTGATTACCTATTTGTCCTTCATGTCAGAACTCTGCAGGGAGAGCTGGCCTTGCAGGCTACCATAGTTCACTGGATTAAGGAGATAGTCATGGCTACATATGATGATGCTGGGAAGCTGTTACCTAGTCAGGTCAGGGCTCATTCCACTAGCACTCAAGCAGTGTCGTGGGTGGAAGTGAAATTGTCTCCCGTGGACTTTTGCTGAGCTGTGACATGGTCCTCGTTACACACTTTTTCCAGGTATTATCGTCTGGATGTGCAAGCCCAGGAGGAAGCAGCCTTTCCACGTGCAGTTTTGACTTGATTGCGGGCAGCCTCCCGCCCTATTCGGGAGTAGCTTGAGTACATCCCAGTTATTCTGGATTCATCTGACTGGATGCTAAGAAATGTGAAATTCTTTAGGACAGTCAGATGAATCCAGCTTCCCTCCCTTGGCTGCCGAATGGTTGTATTATGGTCCTCCTCCATGGCTACATGTTAGAGGGCTTACTGGTAAGTGTTTGTCCAGGGTCTAGACTAGTGTTAATGCATTGTTGTCTGAGCACAGTGTTGCCTGTTGACTGAGTATTGCAATGGTTAGTTGTTTTAAATCAAGTTTTTTGCTAGTCTGTCCACAGCTGCTTTTGAAGAGAATACGGGCAGGCTCATGTCACTGCAGGGGTATATAATCCTGTGGGGTCAGTTTGCTCCATCTCCATCTGCTGATAGAGGTGCATAACCCACGTTCTGGATTCATCTGACTGTCCTAAAGAAAAAGAAATTATCCTGTAAGTAGTAATTTCTCATTCTACTTTTTTTTTGGAGTAGTGCTGGAAGTTTGGGGATCAAAATTCAGAGGCAGACTATAGGTGCTTATCGAAAGCCTCTCCCACCACTACCAGTTCTGGTTTGGGTCAATGTAGAGGCTGCAAGCAATCTGCTGTGGCAATCCCTCTCCCTCAAGGAGGATAGTGGGTTGGGCTAGGGTGGATCACCAGGCTGCTGTGTTCAAGATTTGTTCCTCCAGCAGTGTTAGGAGTCTTCTGCACGATGCTTGGACACTGTGGTTGGATTTCCCTGTTGCTTCAGTGTAGGCCTTGGGTTGATGGTTTTAGACTGAGTCAGCCACAGGTTTTGTTCTCTCCCTACATTTAAAAGCAGTAAGGAGCATAGTATGGTTTTATTTCAGGTCTCCCAGGAAAGGCTATGAGTTCTGTTGTGTGGGTCATCATGCAGAATGGCAGCCCTCTTCTTAAACTGACCCCACATGGATTGATGTGCATTGCCTCTTATCCTCTGCAGGTGTTGTTGCTAGATATTTGTCAAATGTTATTTTGGATCCCTTACTAACAGCTACAAGACTTCCCCTTGATTTGACCATGGCCCAGATACCTCTTAGACAAGGAGCAGTGAAAGCTTCCCTGTCCAGGCTTATTTAATCGTAAACCTTGACTATTCTGGACTGAAAGAGCAGGAAAGCTTTCGGGCTGCAAGCTGGGTTATACATATGTGCTCTCCGAAAATGGAATAATAATTATATTAAACAGCAATTAGTCTTTCCCAGTCTCTGGAGCAGCGGTTCTCAACCGGTGCGTCGCGACACACCAGTGTGTCGCCAAGCACCGGCAGGTGTGTCGCGTGGCTCCCGGTCCCTCCCGCTGCTCTTTCTTCCCTGCTGCCGTTGCCGCCGGGCTATCAGCACGTTCAAGCCCAGCGGGAACGGCAGCGGTGCAAAAAACAACTGTGGCATCCGCAGCTGGCATTTTCTTCTTCCCGCGCCTGCATTCCACCCCCCGACCCGGAACAGGAAGTGATACGCGGTGCGCGGGAAGAAGAAAGGCCGTGCCGCGGGAATTCTTCCTTCTTGGCCGCCGGCGGCCGAAGAGTGGAGAGGCCCGTGCGCTGCCGCCGAAGAATGGAGAGACCCGTGCACCGCCGGCGGGACTGAAGTCAAGAACGAAGAGACCTGTGCGCCGCTGCTGGAGGCTAAGCCGGAGGGACTGAAGAGCGGAGATTCCCTGCGCACCCCCGGAAGTCAGGTCAGCGGCAGCTGATAAGCGGAGGCCAGGCTTATTGGGGAAAACAATGAGAAGAAACTCCGTGTGTGGTAGAATGTGTGCCTGGGTGCAACTTTGTGTGTGTGTGGTAGAATGGGGGTGTGTGTGTGTGGTAGAATGGGGGTGTGAGTGCAGCTTTGTGTGTGTGTGTGGTAGAATGGGGGTGTGAGTGCAGCTTTGTGTGTGTGTGTGGTAGAATGGGGGTGTGAGTGCAGCTTTGTGTGTGTGTGTGTGTGGTAGAATGGGTGCCTGAGTGGCAGCTTTGTGTGTGTGTATGGTAGAATGGGTGCCTGGGTGCATGAGTGAGAGCTTGTGTGTGTGTGGTACAATGGGTGCATGAGTGGCAGCTTTGTGGGTTGTGGTAGAATGGGTGCCAGGGTGCGTGAGTGGCAGTGCTTTGTGGGTTGTGGTAGAATGGGTGCCAGGGTGCATGAGTGGCAGCTTTTTGTGTGTGTGGTAGAATGGGTGCCTGGGTGCGTGAGTGGCAGTTTTTTGTGTGTGAGGTAGAATTGGTGCCTGGGTGCGTGAGTGGCAGCTTTGTGGGTTGTGGTAGAATGGGAGCAAGAACATTTGTATGTGATTGAGAGAGAGACTGGTCAGAGGTGGTGTGTTTCTATGAGAGAGAGACAGACTGGTCAGGAAGATGACTGGTGTGTGTGTGTGTGTGTGTGAGAGAGAGAGAGACAGACTGGTCAGGAAGATGACTGGTGTGTGTGTGTGTGAGAGAGAGAGAGACAGACTGGTCAGTGAGGTGACTGGTGTGAGTGTGAGGAAGAGATACTAGTTAGGGAGATACTGGTCTGTGTGAGACAGAGACTGGTTGTGACTGGTTGTGGGCCCTAAGGAAGAGGACTGTGAGGACAGAGCTTCAGCAGCCACTGCTGCTTCTGGTGAGTGCTATTGGTCTGCAAGGGAAAGGAGTAGGAGAGTTGCTGGAGAGGGTAAGTAAAGGCGGCTTTTTAAGTTTATTTTTCTTGATTGACTGCCATTTTAATTATTGGGTATTATGTGATGTGTCTGCTGTTTTGAAATATTTTATTGATATTTGGACAATTTTTAATAATTTTTATGAGTTTTTAATTGTTGGATGTTATTCTGTTCATCAGTTGTTTTGTAACATTTATTAGTATAGTTTTACAATTATTTCTAAGTAGGTATCTATCTATAGCAGCTTGGCTTACTCTGTTTTCCTAATAGGAGGTGTATTAGTGTTTAGGGCCTGGTTAAATATTTGTAGTGGTAAATTACTGTCTTTTCATAAGGAGGGGTATTGTGCCTGCCAGTAAAGAGAGTTTGTTTTGCTTTTACTGAGATGTCATCAGAACCAGAATATATTTTTTTGTATGGCGAGTTGTACAGGGTAATGCCCTAGATCTGCTTTGCACCCATTTTTGGGGGTGGAGGGGATTCCTGAGGATGCAGAATGTATATTTACATTTTGCCCCTTGACGGTCACATGTTCAGTGTGTCACGCATATGAGAACCATCTGTCAGGTGTGTCCCGGCCGAAAAAAGGTTGAGAACCACTGCTCTGGAGTATATGGAAGCCCAGAAAAAGAAAGTGTTCATATTGCCTTGAGCATCATGGCCTTAAGACCCTGCTTCCAGTGTCCAGCTCTTTCATTGCTGCGTCTGACCTAAACTTGATCTGTTGTGTAGGTCTTACGCTGTGGGGCAATGGATCTGATAATATTACCTTGGGTGCAAACCTACATGCATCTCACTTGTTTCACACTCCTGTCGATATTCACTGGTCCACTGTTGCAATACCTCGTTCCCTCTCTCTTTTCAAAGTTGTCTCTTGCAGAGTGTGGATTTGGAGTCTCCAGGGTTGGTTCTTTTGCACTATAGCCACAAGCCTGATAGGTTAGGAGGGGAGTTATGAGCCAGGGCAGCTGAAACAGGTACACGTCCTAGTGGAAAATCAAAGGTTCCAGGTCTAGGGTGAGGGTCAGAGCCAACTGTCCAGTACTCCACAAATCCTGGCCTCCAGCTTCGTTGAAGGCAGCTGGAGTGATGGTGGTCAATGTAATGCCATTGGCTGATGTGAGCAAGCTGAGGGAATCAAGTAGCTCTTAGGTGACTTATTAAGTCCTAGGGGAATTCTGCGCTATGGTGGAACGCAGAATTCCCCTGCTGCGCAGAATTTGGCAGGTTCCAGCATGCTGAGAGTGACGGCTGCCCCGCTCACGACGAAGATGTAGCAGGCCCCAAGGAGAAGGAGTCTGTCTGTGGGTGTGACTGCAAGCCTGGGGGATGCGAGAGTATGTGTGAGGGGGTGGGGGGTGTTATGCGCCAAACACGCTTAAGGTGCTTCTCCACGGTCACAAGAACACTGTACTTAGATTTTGTAGAAAGTATAATTTTGCTAGAGAGAGGGAGCCTATGTGAGGAGATTGTAAAGGAGTGTATATGTGTGAGAGATGGGAAGCACGTGTGTGTGTGTGTGTGTGTGTGTATGGGAGAGAGGGAGCCAATGTGAGGGTGGATGTGTATGTAAGTGTGAGAGCCTGGATGTGCAGGAGAGAGAGGGACCCTGTAGGAGGGTGGGGCGAGTGGGGGCCGTGAGGTAGGGCATCTGTAGGAAGGGGGGTTAGATGTGAAGGGGGGTGTGGGCAAGATAGGGACTGGAGGATAGCTAATGTAACCCCAATATTTAAAAACGGCTCCAGGGGCGATCCGGGAAACTACAGACCGGTTAGCCTGACTTCAGTGCCAGGAAAAATAGTGGAAAGTGTTCTAAACATCAAAATCACAGAACATATAGAAAGACATGGTTTAATGGAACAAAGTCAGCATGGCTTTACCCAAGGCAAGTCTTGCCTCACAAATCTGCTGTTGTGTCTGTCGGTCACAGACGGCTGCGACCGCTCTGTCTTACCTCTTTTCTACCCTTTTCCTCCTCCTTGGGCAAGATGGCTGTCTCCGGTGCCGAAACCTTCGGCGTCTCCAAACTCAGCATGGGCGCCCAGTCCGCCATGCTCATTCCCGTGGCCTCCTAGGGCGTGCGCGCGCACGTTGCCCTCGCTTATGTACACGTCAGGGCGGGAACCTCGGGGGCGTCCCCACCGCATGACGTCAATACCTCCGCATATTTAAGCCTCCGTTATGCTACCTACTTTGAGTTAGCAAGGACTTCGGTTTAGCTACTCTGACCGCTCTAAGCTGCTCGCTTAGATGCTTTGCTACCCTCTGGGGAAGCTCACTCCAGACGAAGCTCTAGGCACCCAGTCCTCGGGGGCCTTTCGCTTCCAACAACCCTTTGGGGGTTTCTACTAACTAGACAACCGCTCCTCGGGGGTCTCTCTCTTTATTTCAGGATCTTCTGTACTATCAGGTACTCGCTCCTCGAGGGCCTACCAGTCCAGTGTATCCTGCACCACGGACCTTCTGTCCCACCATCTACATTGCCAGGAAGACACCTGCACTATGTTCTAGTGAGTTCCTCTATGATCTAGTTCTCCAACTCCACCCACCAGGCTTGGTGTATCCCGCACCGCGGGTTCCTATCTACCTTGAACATCTGAGTGAGACTTCTACATCCGAGACTGTCTGAACGTATTGGCACCTTGCCGGACTTCAGTGCCTTTCCTTCCTGCCTCATACCATCTATCTACAACAGTACAATAAAGCTTTCCACCTACAAGTGTCTGCTCTATGAGTTTAGCCTATCGCTGTGGTTTCCCACGGGGCCCCTCCCTGTGGGAGGAGTCATCTCCACTGCGACTAAGGGTCCACACTATGCCACAAACTCAATATCTGCTTCACTTTTTTGAAGGAGTTAATAAACATGTGGATAAAGGTGAACCGGTAGATGTAGTGTACTTGGATTTTCAGAAGGCGTTTGACAAAGATCCTCATGAGAGACTTCTAGGAAAAGTAAAATGTCATGGGATAGGTGGCGATGTTCTTTCATGGGTTACAAACTGGCTAAAAGACAGGAAACAGAGAGTGGGATAAAATGGACAATTTTCTCAGTGGAAGGGAGTGGGCAGTGGGCAGTGGAGTGCCTCAGGGATCTGTATTGGGACCCTACTTTTCAATATATATATAAATGATCTGGAAAGAAATACGAGTGAGGTAATCAAATTTGCAGATGATACAAAATTGTTCAGAGTAGTTAAATCACAAGATCTTGTGAGACTGGAAAACTGGACATCGAAATGGCAGATGAAATTTAATGTGGATAAGTGCAAGGTGATGCATATAGGGAAAAATAACCCATGCTATAGTTACACAATGTTAGGTTCCATATTAGGTGCTACCACCCAAGAAAGAGATCTAGGCGTGATAGTGAATAACACATTGAAATTGTCGGTTCAGTGTGCTGCAGCAGTCAAAAAAGCAAACAGAATATTGGGAATTATTAGAAAGGGAATGGTGAATAAAACGGAAAATGTCATAATGCCTCTGTATCGCTCCATGGTGAGACCGCAGCTTGAATACTGTGTACAATTTTGGTTGCCGCATCTCAAAAAAGATATAATTGCGATGGAGAAGGTACAGAGAAGGGCGACCAAAATGATAAGGGGAATGGAACAGCTCCCCTATGAGGAAAGACTAAAGAGGTTAGGACTTTTCAGCTTGGAGAAGAGACGGCTGAGGGGGGATATGATAGAGGTGTTTTTTTTTTTTAATTCTTTATTTATCCATTATCCAATGATAGTTACATAAAACATATTGTGTAACAAGAAATAATACAGAATTTTGTTAAGTTGGAAAAAATTTGTTAAGTTGGAAAAAATATTTCCAACTTAACAAATCTCTTAGCATCTAATATTATTTCATTATCTGTATTAACACAAATATGAAACTTAGGAGTAGTACTTATATAAGGAGCATAATATAAGATTAAACTATAAAGGAAAAAAGTAGATATCCCTCCTCATTTACTTTCTTCTGCCAGGCTTTCTTTCCCCAAGATGTTCAGGAACTGTAAACACATAATTATGACCTTTATACTTAACAAAGCATTTACATGGGTATTTTAACAAAAATTGTCCCCCCCACCCTCAATTACCCTTTTCCTATAAGTTAAGAATTCCTTTCTCCTTAGTTGTGTAGATTTAACAAAATCTGGATAAATCCAGATTTTTTGCCCATAGAAATTTTTCTGTCTATTTCTAAAGAAATTTCTTAACACATTTTCCTTATCTGATATAAATGCAAAGGAAATCAATAATGTAGCCTGTTTATCAATATTTATATCTTCTTGCGATTTCATCAAGAAGTCTGTTAAATTCATTGATGTATCTACAACTCCATCTTTTGAACCCTCAGGTTCTTTACCTTTAGCCATTGTATTCAAATAGAAAGCTTTCGTTATAGTTGGTATACATTTTTCTGGTATCCCTAATATTTGTACCACATAGGATCTAAATAATTCTGTTGGACTTATTTTTTCCATTTTAGGAAAGTTCATAACCCTCAAATTACAAGCACGAATATGATTTTCTAAAAATTCAATCTTTCTATTAATTTCTCCTTCTGCTTTAATTTGAATGTTTTGAACCCTTTCAATTTGTGTGACACGCTTTTCTATATTAACAATTTGTTTCTTTTGGGTTTCTAACACTTCTGAATTTCTCTTAACCACTACATTAGTTTCCTGTACTACATCAGCAAGTTTCATTATAGACCCATCCAATTTAGCAATATATGTCCATAATGTTTCCATTGTGATGTTCCCGGGTTTTATGATGACATTTTGAGTTCTTTTTTCCAATTTATTTCCCTTCTGTTTAATGCCTTGTTCTGTCCCCTTAATGGTCTTTGGGGTACTCTCTTGATTGGGTGTAAATGGTTGAATACCAATTGCTTCTATTTCTGAAGATATTTCTGTTTCTGAAGATATTTCTGATATATGAGTACTTTCCTGAAGTTCTTGATCTTGCCTCTGCTGGGGTGTACATGGTGAAACTTGGAGGATATCACCTCTATCACCAGGTGGAGATAGACTCTCAGGCGCCCCCGGACTAAGCGAGATGTCTTCAGCCATAAGTTGAAGTTTTTGCTCCACAACTTCAACTATCGCGGCTCCCTCCACGGGGTTATCTTGGGGAGGTTTTAACCATTCCACCACTGACCTCTGAACCGAGTCAGATGAAACACTAAGAGCTGGCCTGATTTTGGCTTTTCTCTTAGTGTGCGGCACATTAAGAAGAGAAAATATCCAAAAAGGAAATGAATCTAGTTTCAGGGTAGTCAGACGGTTAATCTACCAATCAGTACTATCGCCTAGGGGGATTAGAGAGAGAAATTGAGCCTACCTGATTCTCCAGTTTCCGAGATATCTATTGGGGCCTGTCGGCGAGTCCGGTCAAAGCCGGTCAAAGCCGGATTTGCCAATATAAAGGCTCTCCGTCGGCAGCTGCGCGCCGAAGGAGAGCCTTTATATCCACCTCTTCCGGCTCCTCCTTTCAGCGTGGCAGTGGCTGATTGGCTGCTGTTACTGTCGGGGCAGACAAGCTACCCCCGGAAGTCGAAAAAACTCAGTCCTGCAATAAATTCAAAGAAATTGAAAACCACCTCGGAGTATCCAAAGGCAGGTAGGCCGACTCTCTTCTCCCCTTGATAGAGGTGTTTAAAATCATGAGAGGTCTTGAACAGGTAAATGTGAATCGGTTATTTACTCTTTCGGATAATCTAAAGACTAGGGGCCACTCCATGAAGTTAGCATATAGCACATTTAAAACTAATCAGAGAAAGTTCTTTTTCACTCAATGCACAATTAAACTCTGAAGTTTGTTGCCAGAGGATGTGGTTAGTTCAGTTAGTGTAGCTGTGTTTAAAAAAGGATTGGATAATTTTTTGGAGGAGAAGTTCATTACCTGCTATTAAGTTGCTATTACTAACAACAGTAACTTGGAATAGACTTAGTTTTTGGGTACTTGCCAGGTTCTTATGGCCTGGATTGGCCACTATTGGAAACAGGATGCTGGGCTTGATGGACCCTTGGTCTGATCCAGTATTGGCATGTTCTTATGTTCTTCTTATGTTCTTATGTTCTATCTCATGCATATTCATTACCGATATGATGAAAACCCTGAAGGGTTAGGTGTGCCTCCAGGAAAGGGTTGGGAAACAGGAAAGCACTGAGTCTACTTTGGGCTGGGATGGAGGATACTGTCATCGTATAGATAAGAGGTGGCTAATTCTGATCCTCAAGAGCCACTACCAGGCATGGTTGTCAGGATATCCACAATGAGTATGCATGCTAACTATTTGCATACAATGAAGGCAGTGCATGCAATTCTTTTTCATGCATTTTCATTGTGGCTATCCTGACAACCAGAGCTGTGTTTGGTTCTTGAGGACTGGAGTTACCTGTTCATGGAATAGAGAAATGTTTTGAGCCGCCACTAGTGTGACTCTGAAGTATAAGTACTGGCAGAAGTTGTCTTTTGCCCTGCTAGGAATCAAGTGCTACACATCTGAGTAGCCTTTGACTTTGAATGACAAAGCTCAAAGTGGAGCAAGTTCTTCAGCTGAAAAAGGAAAGCAGGAATCAAAAGATTTGGACAGCCTAATAGAACCAAGACCGGCATCCAGCCTTTTAGTCTGTATTCTTAGGATCCCTGACATTCCCTGGACTGCCCTGTGAAGGGTGCAAGTAGGGATACTCCATTTTTTCACCCCAGAGCGGAATCTTTCCTTGAAGATCCCTTGCCTGGATGATTGAATTATGAATGTGTATGAAAGATGCTTAGAGTGACAATAGCCAGCGTTAAAGCCCTGACAATTGATGCTGCTGTTCATAGGTTTCCAAATTTTCAATCCCTTTATTTGTTATTTATTTATAATTTTTTATATGCCACCTTAATGATCCATGCCTACATACTGGTATTTCTGTGTACGAAGGTATACCTGTGCTAATTTAAAAAATGACTCAGGAGTCGGGTAGTACCTAAGCTCCTTCAATAAATTGGTTAGGCTATAAGGTGCCACCCGACTCCAGTCATTTTTTTTTTTTTTTGGTACACCAGACTAACAGGATTATGCCTCTGAAGATTTGTGCTAATTAATTTCCTGTTTGTGACTGTAATACCAGAGACCACGAAAAGGTTCCCACATCGTACCGCTTGCGTAATATGTGGTGCTGCTTTAAAGTAGCAGAAACAGCACTACAGCTCCCACAATTCAAGAGACTGGGGATTCATCGGAATTGGAATTCCTACATCCGGGGCATCTGGTGAGCGACGGCAGGAGTCGCGAGAGGAACGTGTGTCTGGGCTACTTATTGGCCGGGCGGCGGCGGAAGTCCTGCCCGCCGCCGCCCCCCCCCCCCCCCCCCCCCCCCCCCCACTAGCGAGGGACCATAGAGTTGGCATAAGGGGCTAAGGTGTCCATCCGGCGCGGTCTTTATTTGTGTTCCTGCGGTGTCGTCGCTCGGCGTCCGCAGCTGCCGCCGCCGCTGAAAAAAAAAAGGACGCGCGCGTGCGTGCGCCCCTGCCCGCTCCTCCGTTTGCTTTTCCGCCGCAGCGTCTTTGTCTAACCGCCCGCTCCGCCCTCCCTCCTCAGCCGCCGGCAGCGCGCAGCGCGGGGGCTGGAAGGTCAGTGCAGGCCGCGGGGAGGGAGGGAGAGAGAGGGCCGCGGGGTGTAGCAGCCTCCCGGCCTTTTTGCTCGGTTACTGACCTGAGAAATTTAGAGGGCGGTTGAAGGAGTCTTGAGATTTTTAAATAGTGAATGAGAAGAGCGGGGCTGTCAACCTGGGTCGACATTTATGAAAATCTGGGACACGTACAGAGAAGCCTTTAGCGGCGGGGAAGCGAAGGCATAGCTGGAAGCAGAGGAGGTTTTTTTGTTTTGTTTTTGTTTTAACTATTGCCACAATGCAGGAAAAAGGGGCAGCAGGGATCTGTCAGGCTGCATTAAATGTTATTTTTCTGTAGATGCTCCCGTCACAAATCTGGTCCTGTCTCACCGGCGCCAGAATTCCAGGGATTCCCGGTCTCTTCCGATCAGCAGGCATCGAATAGTTCTCTTTTGATCCTCAAAACATCATCCTGGAGTCCCTACATCAGGGCTTCCCAAACCTGTCCTGGGGATCCCACGGCCAATTGGGCTTTCAGGATATCCACAATGAATATGCATGAGATAAATTTGCACATCATAGAGAATTGGTATATGCAAGTTTATCATATACATATTTATTGTGGGTGTCCTGAAAACTGACTGGCTGTGAGGTCCCTAGGGCAGATTTGGGAAGTTCTGCCCTACACATTTCTTGAAGTATAGGCTCTTTAATCCAAACCCCAGAACAAGTAATGGTGGGGGAGGGCACAGAAAGTTAAAACTCACATCCCAAATAATTTTGTACTATTTGCAGGTTATAGACTGATGGCCACCTAGTTAACTAGGCTAATTTAATTCAAATTAAGATTGTGGGGCAAGTAGAAATGCCTAATTTTGCAGTGTCTAGATTGTCCACAGATTGATGGTATATAAAATAAATAAATAAATGCTCCAAGTGCCACAAAAGTGTAGTCTAAATAGAACAGGTAAAACACATAACATAGACATTTTAAACATATTCTGTCTGAGAACAAGCATTTCAACTGAACAGTGAAAAAAATAAGGTGGCTGGCAAAGTGGCCAAGTCTGGTAACTTGCAGGGCTGGGATGTTGTAAGAGAGAAAATAAAACACCTGCAAGAAGCAGTGAGGAGAATTTGGACCTAGATGTGGGCTAAAATACTGCAGGACAGAGACAAACTGAATTGTGCCTAAATGTTGAGTGCTGGAGCAGTAGAGACTCTCCAGAACATTTCAGCAGCTTTATAACCACCTTGTCCTGGTGCAAGTTTTAATAGCTGTAACTGATGTTCTCTCTTACAGCTGTTCGCAGAGCGCTTCTTTTGCCGGTGCTGCGCAGATATTGAGCGTGGGGGGAAAAATGCCAGACAGGGATAACTATGTAAACAGCAGCAGCAGCGATGAAGCAGCAGCCAGCACAGAGGACATCTGCAGAGATTTCCTGCGCAATGTCTGCAAGCGCGGTAAACGTTGCCGATTCCGCCACCCTGAAGTGGCCGAGGTATCTGACCTGGGTGTGCGCAAGAATGAGTTCATCTTCTGCCATGACTTTCAGAACAAAGAGTGTGTGCGCCTGAACTGCAGGTTTATTCATGGCAGCAAGGAGGATGAGGAATACTACAAGAAGTCAGGGGAGCTCCCCCCTCGCCTCCGCCAAAAAGTAGCTGAGGGCTTAGGGCTTGACCCCACAGACCTCCCCAACAGCAAAAGTGAGGTCCCGATATGCCGGGACTTCCTGAAGGGTGACTGCCAGAGAGGTGCCAAGTGCAAGTTCCGCCACCTGCAGAGAGATTATGAGTATGGTTATGAGTATGATGCCAGAAATATGGCTATAATCAACCAAGGTGTCAGATTTGATCGCTATGACCCTTACACTGGGATGTATGAGGCTGAGCGCTATGATGAGCTTGACCCAGTTCTGAAGAGGAGGCGAGTGGACGGGATGCGCTACGAGAGCTATGAGTACAGTGTTGCAGCGCCGCGCTCTGTGGAGTACCATGCGCTGGAGGAGGAGAATGGGATGTTGCGCAAGCGTGTAGAGGACCTAAAGAAGCAGGTCTCAAATCTGGTGGCCACCAACGAAGTGCTGCTGGAGCAGAATGCTCAGTTCCGTAACCAGGCGAAAGTCCTGAGCCTGGGTTCCAGTGCCACTGCTACAGAGCAGACATTAGCACCCACTGTGGGCACGGTGTCCAACTACAACCACACTATTGCGCAAACGCATACCACTCTAAGCAGCCAGGCCTTGCAGCCACGTCCTGTTTCCCAGCAGGAACTGGTGGCTCCAACCGGAGCCCCAGCTGCGCCCCAGGCCAGTGCAGCACCCTTGATGAATCCAGAGATCACCCCACTTTCTGCTGCCCTGGCTCAGACCATTGCACAAGGAATGGCCCCTCCTGTTTCAATGGCTCCTGTAGCGGTGTCTGTGGCACCAGTGGCTGTTTCAATGGCCCAGCCACTGCCAGGAATTACCATGAGCCATGCCACCACACCCATGGTAACCTACCCAGTTGCATCTCAAGGCATGCGCATTACAGCTATGCCCCACTAATTTTTACAAGTTGTGTGTATACTAGTAGTGCAGAAGATTACATGTTAATGTTTTTTTCTTTTTGTATAGATTAAATGATAGCCACTGTGTGTGTGTGGTGATTGGGGATAATTTGGCAGAAGATGTGAAGTGGGAAAGCTATTAAGTGTAAACAGAAGTCAATATAATACTTTATGTATTGGGGGGGGGGGATGGGGGGGTGGCAGGGCTAGGATGACTTGCGATGTAGCATGAGAAGAGTGCCATCTTGTTAAGATTCCTCCCAATTCCAGGCAGTGGGATGTGCCCATCATCTTGGCAGCAGGAAGGCATGAAAGGCGTTGGATCCATCTGTCACCAGTATCCTGAGTTAGCCATTGGTATCTCCAGAGTGAAACCCTAGAATAACATATCTGCCTCCTCAAGCAAGCAATGTTCTTTGATCTCTTGATCCTATACACTGCTCCCAACCATAGTATACCTCAGACCTTTTCAGATGCTTTTGTTAACTGTCATCTAACACCCTAGATTCTCTTCCCTACAGAAAATCCTTTCACTTCATTTGTTTTGGGGCTCTAGAACTGTTTTCCATTGAGCTAAGTATAAAAGTAGAGTCTGCAAAAAGCTGCTGGTTAAGAACATCCTTGGTGATCATTTAATCTGGAACCGGAATGGGTATGCCCAAGGGGAGTCCAATTATCCAGGCTCTCCTCGTACCCTAGGAAGATTATGCTTCTTTAGTCCATTAGCACTTTTTTCATGTGAGAAACTTCCTGCATTAGAGCAGTCAAACTTCTGGATTTCCCTTGGTAGCTGCCTTGCATGATTATCCTCTCAGGAGATTACTAACTGATCCCAGGCCTTTCCCACCCCTTGCTCCCATATGTTACATCATTCTGCCCAGGGACTCTCTTATTTTGCTAGTTTCTGTAAAAAAAAAAAAAAAGCATGAGCCTAACAATGGAGTAATAGCTTAGAAGATTTCTTTTGTTTAATTTAGTTTTTCTGTGTATTACTGAGATCCTTCATCTCACTGTTAGTGCAGGGCTTTGGGACTCGGCCACAAACAGTGCATGAAGTTTAAATTATAGTAAAAGATAAAAGGTTTGCTGTTGAAGTAGTAAGGGTAATTGGGGAGTGGAAGGTTTTGTTTTGTTTTCTGGGGTGTATTTGTGTACGTGTTTTTTGGTTTGTTTTTTTTTTGTTGTACAAATTAACTTTTAAAGCCTGTAATGAAAATCCCTAGAGAATTTTACTGACCACACTGCTACTTTGCCCATTCTCTTGAATGTGAAGCTTTTCTTGCAAGTTATTTCTTTCTCCTTTGGCCCCTTGAAGCATATTATAACACCCCTTTATCCATAAACTTTGCCCAGTTTTTATTTTTAATGCTTACCATCTCAAGTTTGCTCTTGCTTTTGAAGAGTCTTATGTGTGTTATCTTTTGCTTTAAATTTGATATCTCTCCAAAAACGTTGAATTGATACATCTAGTAAAGTAGTGAATTGAATGTAAAGTTTGCAGCCATTATATAAAAAATGTCCCCTCCCAACAAAGCCTCCCTGTATGTTTCTGGATTCTACTTCTGTTTTTTGTTTTTTTTTTATTATTGAATGTGATTTAAAATGTGTATGGCAGAAACTTAGCAAAGATCATCAGAATGCCCACTGAAAAGAAGAAAATCCATGCCATTTGATTATTCAGGTTTTTTTGTTTTTTTTCCAAATTGGGGGAGGAGGGAGCATGAAAAAAATGGGATAAAACTAGCTGCAGCTTGCTTGTGTGTGGAGGGTTTTTTTTTTGTTTGTTTTGGAGTCATGTGTATAATAAAATGGTAATCAGTTTGGGCTGAGCCCAGGCAGTCTTGCATTGGTCTGTGCTATCTTTCATATCAGCTGTGTCTGATCTAGAACTGGTGTATTATCTAGATGGAGAACCAATCCAATCATGTGATAGTTGTAAATGATGGATTCAAAACAAGGGCAGCAACCACCAAAAAGTAAAGCTTCACCTCAAAGCTCACTTGCAAATATGAGGAGCATAGTCA
This sequence comes from Rhinatrema bivittatum, assembly GCF_901001135.1. NCBI lineage: Eukaryota > Metazoa > Chordata > Amphibia > Gymnophiona > Rhinatrematidae > Rhinatrema > Rhinatrema bivittatum. The sequence continues at coordinate 277,013,366 of NC_042617.1, read as the reverse complement.
GACCTGCTTCAGAGTATCACAGTCTCTCTTGCACATGCCCATATTTCCCATGGCCCCTGTCCATGGATCATTGTGGAACTATTCTGAGCATGAGCTTACGCAGTAGCGCACTGATGGCATAATGCCCCTGTGTCGCTCCATGGTGAGACCGCACCTTGAATACTGTGTACAATTCTGGTCGCCGCATCTCAAAAAAGATATAGTTGCGATGGAGAAGGTACAGAGAAGGGCAACCAAAATGATAAAGGGGATGGAACAGCTTCCCTATGAGGAAAGGCTGAAGAGATTAGGGCTGTTCAGCTTGGAGAAGAGACGGCTGAGGGGGGGGATATGATAGAGGTGTTTAAAATCATGAGAGGTCTTGAACAGGTAAATGTGAATCGGTTATTTACTCTTTTGGATAATCGAAAGACTAGGGGCACTCCATGAAGTTTTTAAAAAGGGTTCTGGGGTGATCCAGGAAACTACAGCCAGTGAGCCTGATATCAGTGCCAGACAACATGTTAGAAACAATAATTAAAAAGAAAATTACTGAATTTATAGATAATCTTAGTTTAATGGAAGTCTTGCCTTACCAATCTGCTACATTTTTTAAAGGTGTAAATAAACATGTGGCTAAAGGTGAGCCAATTGATATAGGGTATCTGGATTTCCAGAAAGCGTTTGATAAAGTCCCTCATGACAGACTTCTGAAGCAGTTAAAAAGAAATGGGATAGGAAGCAATGTGCTATTGTGGATTGGGAACTGGTTAAAAGTAGGGCTAAATGGTGCAGTTTAGCATACCAGGCTGAAACAGACTTGAGTAATGGATAATAATCTAATACCACTGCAAACTGGTTGAGCGGGAGGTGACAAAGGGTAGTTGTAAATGAAGTTCACTGAGGAAAGGGGCATTACTGGTGTATGCCAATTCTGTTGAACATTGTCATTGCCTATATTGTCTATTTCCTAAATCCAGTCCTGAATATCACTAATAAAAATGTTCAACAGAATTGGATGCCAGATTCTGAAAGTGCCCAAAAATGCTCCCTCTGCTGATTTCTGGGTGTGAAAACCCCCATCCCCAAACCTCTGCCTATGGGCACCATAATCTTAAATCCAGCCCTGGTGATTTTGCAGAAGGGCTATCTGGAAAAGTTGGCCTTGATGATGACAAAGTCTGCAACAGGTGTGGGAAGTGAGGGATCTAACAAAGCTTGAGGAACGGTCTAGAGTCTGGCAACTAAGATTTAATGTTAAAAATGGTAAGATCATGCGTTTGAGTTGCAAAATCCCAAAGAAGCCATGTGGCATAGGAGATGACGTTCTATGCACAAAACAAGAGCATGATTTGGAGGTCATATTTATAATTTTAAGGTGGCCAGTTAAAGCAATGGCAAAAGCCAGAAGGATGCTTGGGTGCATAGGGAGAGGAATAGCCAGCAGGAAAAAAAAAAGGTGGTATTGCCTTTGTACAAGTCATTGGTGAGACCTCTTTTGGAGTATTGTGTACAACTAGCTGAAACTTGTTGAAATTCCCCAGAAGACCCTATTCACAGTGTTCCATCTAGTGTAATCCCTGCACTTTCATCTTTCTCAGCTTGACCCCAGCACATTCTTTCCCTCTTCTCAGTCCATCCCCAGTACACTGGCATCCTCCACCCCAGCACACCCTTCCCCTTCCCCAGTCTGACCCTAGTCACTGTGACATCCCCCACACTCCAGCATGTCCTGACCTCCTGCCCAACCTCAGCCCAGAATTCTTACAATCCCTGTCCCTAACCCAACCCCAGCACACTTTGACCAACCTCTCCCAAGCTTGACACCAGCACACTGATCCCTTCACCAGACTGACTCCAGTACCCCTTTTCCCAATTCCCCACTCACTGGTCCATCCCCAGCCTAAACTCAGCACACCCTGACCCTCAGTAAAAGCTTAATTCCAGCACTTCCTTCTTTCCCGATCTGCCCAGCCCCTGCACACTCCTTAGTCACCTTGCTAACCCAAACCCAGCATGCTCTGATCTCTCTTACCTCCCTAACCTGGACCTAGCACAATTTGACCCTCCATATCCAGGCTGACTCTACATTCCTGCCCCCTCTCTGTGCTCCAGACCCAGCACACTCTGACCCTCCACTCCGCAGCCCAGCCCTGGTACACTGCCAACCTTCCTCAGTCTGCCCCCTCCAGGCCTCCTCAATGTTGCATCCTTGTACCATAGCCCCTTATCTCCATCTTGGCTGGATGGAATATATCAACTTCCCAACATCAAAACCAGTGAGTTTAGGGCTGGCACAACCCACTTTGCAAGCCATGCACTTGCACAGGGCGGCAGCTCTGAGGGGAAGCGGCCTGGGGACACCAGCATACAAAATGGAGCGGAGGCCACATGGCTACTGTACCCTAGTAGAGAAAAGGTTCTGGGCCACCCATGGCATAGAAGACCCTAAGGAAACTTGTGTGCTCAGATTTAAGCAGTGAATTGGGTGGGGGTAACCCAAACCCCTGACCAATCTGATGTAGCAACATGTGGATCCCTTGCGCGAGCCAACAGCAGCAGCAGTGTTTCAGAGAAGCCGTCTTCTACAGTTGAGGGTCTGGTCTTGCGTTAGGAGCTGCAAAATCTCACTGCTCCTTTCATGAGACTGGCTCCGTGGCAACAGGAGCCAGTCTCCTGAAACGTGGCTGCCGGCTCATGCTACATTGGATCAGGCAGGGTTTAGGGTTAACCTTGCCCAATCCTATGCCAAATCTGAGTAGGCAAACCTCACTTAGGCTCTTCTATGTCACGAGCAGCCTGGAGCCTTTTCTCTACTAAAGCTGCTGGCGGGTTGGATTCTGCCAGGCAGCCCCATGGCCTCCACTCCATTTTGACAAGGAGGAAGAGCCTGGGAAGAGAAAAGAGGCAGGAAGTGACTGGGTAAGAAGGCAGGAGAAGGAAGAAATTGGGGAAAGCATAGTAAAGGATGAGAAGGGAGGAAAGAGCAGGTGAGGGAGAGGGTGAGAAGAGTCTCTTGAAGGGAGTGGAGGAAAAGCTAGGATAATGAGAAAAGAGGGTGGGAAGAAGGAAAAGGCTGAGATAGTGACTCACTAAGGGATGAGGGAGGGAAGAAGGGGTAAAAGTGGGGGAAAGAGCCAAGATAGTGAGAGGGGAAGAAGAGCTGAGGTAGTGAGACTGTGGACTGCCCGGTGGCCCCCATCTCTCCAGCAGCCAAAGTGGAGTGGAGACCACCTTGTGATCCCGACCCAATGGAGGACATAGTGAAGAGGTGGGCCCAGGGCTGCTGGGGGAGCAAGTGGAAGAAAAGAAGATGAGGCCCATGTGTGTGTGAGAGATCATATATATATGTGTGTGTGTGTGTGTGAGACAGAAGCAGCATATGAGAGAGCTAGTTTATGTGTGTGGGGAGTATGCGAGAGAGAGCATGTGTCTGTGTGTGAGCATGTGTGTGAGATGGAGCATGTATGTATGTGTGTGTGCACGTGCATGTGTGGAAGAGAGGGATTGTGTGCATCTGAGAGAGGAAGTATGAGGGTGTGAGCATGAATATGTATAAGGGAAAGTAAGTGTGTGTGAATATATGAGAGAGAGGAGAACGTTTGTGTGTCCTCCCATGCCTACTAATCACAACAATATTAGGATGACTGGAAATTGAAATTTCACAGGTATGGAAAGTTTTATTAATCCTTATTAGTTTTAATTATTTGGTGCTATTTGATGTGTCTGCTGTTTTGGAACATTTTGCTGGTGTTTGGGAAATTAAAAAAAATCAATGTATATGAGTTTTTAATTATTGGATTTTTATTTTTATGTCTTGAAATTTTTATTTTTGTTATTAATATGGTTTTTACATTGTTGCACTGCAATCAGAGTCTGGCTTGTTGCAGATTCCAGTTCACTTTTTTCTGTATTTATACACCTATGGTCTCTTCTTTTTATTCGGTATTTCTTGATGGTCTGTCTGTGTTCTGCACGTGTGACCAAGGTGAGGTATTCAGCTAGCGTGTAGTTTCTGTATAGGGATCTATAGCTGTCTGGCTTGCTCTGTTTTCCTAATAAGAGGTGTATTGATATTTTAGGACCTGGTGTAATATTTGCAGATTATCTTTTCATAGGTAGGATTGTTTTTGATTGAGTGCTGGCAGTTAGTGCTGATTTGGCATAGGAGGTTTACTATATTGTAAGTCAGTTTATTCATGGCTTTCTGAGCGTCAAACCCACATCCAGCACGCGTTACAATAGGCCTAATACCATATGGGTATTTTTGCAGGGTTTTCTGGTTGGTGCCACAGCATGTAAACATAATTAATATACAGGTTGCTGTAGTGATATTTTACCTTAGAAGTCTGTTCTCAGAATGTTCTTTTTAATGTAAAATCTGTTGTTATAAATGCAAAATGTTTAAATGTGTGTAGAGGACTGGGGTGGAGGGAGAAGAATGAACTGGAAGACATTGGGGGGGCAGCACAGTAATTGTTCGCAAAGGACAGCAAAAAAGCTAGTACCGGAACTGAGTGAGTTGTATGCACACCACAGCTTGTAGGGCTGTTGGGGGGGCTTCTTTCTTAGGCCTGGATTCACCATTCTGTCGCAGAATGGTGAATCCAGTGAAAATGGAGGGGGGGGGGGGGCGTGGGGGCGAAGGGAGGGGCGGGCCTGCGAAAGCCGGCAGCCTTCGCACCACTGCGGTGTTTTCGCTGCTGGCTATTGGGCGCGCTATTGGTGACAATAACGTTACTAACCTTATCGCCGCCAGTGAAGACACCGCCAAGTTCGCCTCCTCGCCACCCCGACTCCTCCCCTCGCCACCCCGACTCCGCCCTCAGCATGCTAGCGCACGCGAAAAGGGCCTTTTCGCGTGCGATAGAGGCTTATCGCACGTGATAAGCTTTTGAAAATGACCCCCCTTTAGTGAGATGTACTGTTGTTTATAGGCTTGCAGGGTTGGGCTCCTTCAACAACCATTCCAGTCAGCCCTGACACTGATGTGCATTCCTCTCCCCGTGACGCGCAATGGTCAGCACAACCACTGCTGCCAGCTTGTGTCCATGAGTCTGCGGGGACTGAAACTCCACAGGCTCCCATGACCCACAGAACAGCTGCACATATGCTGGAGCTCGATTGCATCACTGGCTCATTGTAGCTAGCTATACTCAGTGTCTACACTTGCAAGGTAGCTGGATAGGGTGGTGATTGGTGGAGTGCACATGTAAGTGCTTAGGGCTGAGAGGGGGGTTGTATGGCTATGGGAGTGTGTGTGCTTCAGTGTATGTGGCTGGGCTGGGGTGTAGCTGGGTGTGCGTTATGGGCTCTGGGTGCCTACATGTGTGTGACCAGGCAGGTATGGAAGGGGTGTGTGAATGGCTGGAGGGCTGTGGTTTGGTGTGAGGGGTTGAATGGATTTGGTGTGAATGACTGGGCAGTATGGAGGCTGAGCAAGTGGCTGGGGAGGGGGTGGATGGGGCGTGGGCATCAGTGGTCATGGGGGCCTGGGTATCTGTGAAGAGCTGTGGGTTGACGTGAGGGGATGAATAGGTTTGGTTTGTAAGACTGGGGTGATACGTAGACTGTTTGTGTGTGGAGAGCTGGGGTTAAGGTGGGGGATATAGAGGGTGTGTGCATGCATAAGTGGCTGGGTTGAAGTGGTTGTGTGTGGAGCGGTTAGGTGGGATTGGTGACTAGGAAGAGGGGAAAGGAATATGGCTAGGAATTTTTATAAGTGGATATGCCTGGTTAGATGGGTTGGATTTGGATAGCCTGGGGGCATATGGAAGGAATGTGCAGTTTAGGAGGTTTTGGGGGGAGGCCATGGTACAAGGCACACAGCTAAGTTTTTGTGACAGGCTCCTCTGATCCCACTCTTCTTTCCCCTTGGCACTTACCTGGATCTGCTAATGCTGGTTGTAGCGTGCACCTCAGTGTGGTGTGCCACAGGTCCAACCTCTAGCTGGCATGCGTTTTGTGGCCAGCAGGACCTGATGTGTCTGCCTGCCACATTGCTGCATGCTGGGATTTTAGCATTGAGTGGGATGCGGAGACTGGGCTTTGCCACAGCTCCAGTGGGGGGGGGGGGGGGAGGGGGGTTCATGGTCCTGTTCCTGTGGACTACGATGATGAGGGCTACTGTGAGTCCAGCCGCCTATGGGGACCTGCACAGTGCAGGTAGTCATGGCATTCCAAGCAGATGTTCGTGGTGCTGGCAGAGGCCAGAGGCTGCCATGTGTACCTGATAAGGTGTGCATGTGCTCCCCACCAGCTATACTTAAAAAGTAGCCAATGTAGGAAGGATACGATGTAGTCAGGTACAGTGGCTGGTGAGTTGCAGATGTATGCCAAAAACACACACACACCTCTCTAACCACCATGTCTGCTCTCTCCTTTATATTCCACGGTAGCTGGATCTCTCAGGGACTGGTGGGCTACACATGCACATTGGGACACACATATGCACCCGGGGGCAGATTGCAGGAAAATATCATCCAGGGGGATTTTTTCAAAACTGGTCCATGGGATATCTGACTCTCTCATGCACTTTCCCTGCAGACCATGTGTCAACAGCTCCCAAAAGCATGTCAGGTCGACCCTGGAACCTAGCAGAATTGACTTAAAATTAGGGATGTGAATCGTGTCCTCGATCGTCTTAACGATCGATTTCGGCTGGGAGGGGGAGGGAATCGTATTGTTGCCGTTTGGGGGGGTAAAATATCGTGAAAAATCGTGAAAAATCTAAAAATCGAAAAATCGCAAAACTGGCACATTAAAACCCCCTAAAACCCACCCCCGACCCTTTAAATTAAATCCCCCACCCTCCCGAACCCCCCCCAAATGACTTAAATAACCTGCGGGTCCAGCGGCGGTCCGGAACGGCAGCGGTCCGGAACGGGCTCCTGCTCCTCAATCTTGTTGTCTTCAGCCGGCGCCATTTTCCAAAATGGCGGCGAAAAATGGCGGCGGCCATAGACGAACATGATTGGACGGCAGGAGGTCCTTCCGGACCCCCGCTGGACTTTTGGCAAGTCTCGTGGGGGTCAGGAGGCCCCCCACAAGCTGGCCAAAAGTTCCTGGAGGTCCAGCGGGGGTCAGGGAGCGATTTCCCGCCGCGAATCGTTTTCGTACGGAAAATGGCGCCGGCAGGAGATCGACTGCAGGAGGTCGTTCAGCGAGGCGCCGGAACCCTCGCTGAACGACCTCCTGCAGTCGATCTCCTGCCGGCGCCATTTTCCGTACGAAAACGATTCGCGGCGGGAAATCGCTCCCTGACCCCCGCTGGACCTCCAGGAACTTTTGGCCAGCTTGTGGGGGGCCTCCTGACCCCCACGAGACTTGCCAAAAGTCCAGCGGGGGTCCGGAAGGACCTCCTGCCGTCCAATCGTGTTCGTCTATGGCCGCCGCCATTTTTCGCCGCCATTTTGGAAAATGGCGCCGGCTGAAGACAACAAGATTGAGGAGCAGGAGCCCGTTCCGGACCGCTGCCGTTCCGGACCGCCGCTGGACCCGCAGGTTATTTAACTCATTTGGGGGGGGTTCGGGAGGGTGGGGGATTTAATTTAAAGGGTCGGGGGTGGGTTTTAGGGGGTTTTAGTGTGCCGGCTCACGATTCTAACGATTTATAACGATAAATCGTTAGAATCTCTATTGTATTGTGTTCCATAACGGTTTAAGACGATATTAAAATTATCGGACGATAATTTTAATCGTCCTAAAACGATTCACATCCCTACTTAAAATATCTCCAAAATAAACTTCACATTTTACCTAAATAACTAAGAAATAGACCACAATCTAGACCAGAGGTGAGCAAACAGAGCCCCGTTCCATCCATGCAAATCTGTTGGGCCCCACAAAAGTCTGCTTATATCTCTATGAAAGGGAAGATTAGAAGCATAGAAACATGATGGCAGAAAAAGATCATATGACCCATCCAGTCTGACCATCCGTCCAATTAATTTAGCATTACAATTCCCATCACTTTCCTAGAGATTCCCTGTATTTATCCCATGCTTTCTTGAATTCAGATACTGTTGTTGTCTGGGAGGTTGTTCTACATATCCACCACCCTCACGGTAAAGAAATATTTCCTAGGATTACTCCTGAGTCTATCCCCTTTCAATCTCATTCACTGACTGCTTTTTGTAGAGCCTCCTTTCCATTGAAAAAGGCTCACCTCCTGTGCATGGAAACCTTTGAGATATTTGAATGTCTCTGTCATATCTCTCCTATCTCTCCTTTCCTCCAGGGTATACATGTTTAGATCTTTAAGTCTATCCCCATATGCTTTAGAATGAAGACCATTGACCAATTTAGTAGCCACCATCTGGACCAACTCTATCCTGCTTATATCCTTTTGAAGGTGTGGTCTCCAGAATTGTACAAAGTATTCCAAATGAGGTTTCACCATGGACTTAACCAGGAGCAATATCACCTCTCTTTTTTCTGTTGACCATTCCTCATCCTATGCAGCCAAGCATATTTCTGGCTTTTACTGTCGCTTTATCCACCTATTTGGCCACCTTAAGATCATCCGATACAATTACCCCCAGATCCTGTTCTTCCTTTGTGCTCAGAAGAATTTTACCTCCAATACTGTACCTTTTCCTTGGTTTTTTTGCATCTTAAATGTATTACTCAGCATTTTTTAGTACTAAATCTTAGCTGCCAGATCTTAGAGCATTCCTCAAGCTTCGCTAAATCCCACCTCATGTTTTCCATACTTTCCTGGCTGTCCACCCTGTTACAGATTTTGATATCATTGGCAAAAAGACAAACCTTTTCTGACAATCTGTTATGCTCAGGCTTGTTAACCCTTGGCCGACGGGAGGATGGTATACCTTTCGGAGGATCCATGGGTTCTCTCGTCGGGTGGCGAGGCAGCGCAGAAGACGGGACCAGCTAACCCTCGGCACTGGAGACTGAGGTGACTGCGGAGGCAGATGAAGAGACGAGAAGAGATGCTGTGTCTTCACCACTGGAAGTCTGTGGTCCCCCCAGGAGGAGCCCATAGGGACCCAGACTGCTGGGACTTAGGCGGACCTTTGAGAGGTCAGGGTGTCGGTGCAAGGGCTGACTGGAGCTTCGCCCTGGAAGCCCGCGGTCCCCCCGGGAGGAGTCTGTAGGGACCCGGGCCGCTGGGACTTAGACGGGCCCTTGGAGACGGTAATCTAGAAGGAGTCCTAGGTCGAGTGCCAGAGGGTCGTCGCTCACCAGTCTGAGGCCACACACTGAAGGATCACCACTTGCCAGTTCGAAGTCACACACCTGAGAATCACCGCTTGCCAATCCGGTCGTACACCAGAGAATCACCATAAGCCAATCCGAAGTCAGGAACTGGGAACACCAAGACGAAACAGGTACAGGATCCAAAGCTCAAGGAACTCACCAAAGCAAGCAGACTAGACAGCGCTGGAGGACGTTGCCAAGTCACTGGATGAGCAGAGAAAGCTTCCTTTTATACTTCCCCTGCCTAGGCTGATCAGGAATAGGTGAAGCCAGTTAAAGGATTAGGTCCCTTTAAATCTGAAGAGGAGGCACGGCCTCGCGCCTAAGGATGGCGGCGGCCATTTTGGATTTTCCCCCGCGGAGGAGAGACGCCGCTGGACACCGCGAGGGGGGAGCAGGACGGCTCCCCCTGCAGCGAGCAGCACCGGAGGCCGCACGGGAGCGACGGCCCGTATCAGAGCCCTCCCCCGGGGCTCCTGCGGCGAGGGAACGTCGCGGACAATGTAGGGGGCCGCTGTCGTGGGGCGCCACGGCCACGGAACACAACACAATCCTTCCGTTATGTCGCTCACAAAAATGTTGAAAATAACCGGTCCAAGGATTGATTCCTGAAGCACACCACTAGTAACATCCCATTCCTCAGAGAAAACTCCATTTACTACTACCCTTTGTCACCTCCCACTCAGCCAGTCAATCACACCAGGATCCATACCAAGGGCACACAATTTGGGCCAGATCTTAAAATCTACACGCGGGCGTAGATTTGTTCGCACAACCCGGTGCGAACAAAATCTATGCCTGATTTTATAACATGCTCACGCTGCCGCGCACATGTTATAAAATCCAGGCTCGGCACAGGTGCACCTTGCGCGCGCTGAGCCCGAGGGGAGCCCCAATGGCTTCCCCCTTTCCCTCCAAGGCTGCTCCAAAATCGGAGCGGCCTTGGAGGGAACTTTTTTCCGGCGCCCCCACCTTCCCCTCCTTTCCCCTATCTAACCCACCCCCATCCCTAACTAAATCCCCCCCTACCTTTGCTCCAAAAGTTACGCCTGCCCGAGGCAGGCGTAACTTTTGGAGCAAAGGTAGCATTGAAGCATTGAAAAGGTGAGCCAGCGGAGCTGCCAGGACATCTCTTAGTACTCTCGAATGTATCCTATCCAGCCCTATTGCCTTATCTACTTAGTTTAGCTAGCGTCTCATGAACACACTGTTCTGAAAATCATTTGAGGTTTATCTCACTTCCAAAATTATTTGTGTTTGTTTTATGTGGTCCTGCTCCAGGCCCTTCCACAGTGAACATCAAACAGAAATATTTGTTAAGCACTTTTGCTTTTTTCTTATCAGCTCTTATATATACCTCCCCTTCACTTTTGAGTCTCACAATGCCACTTTTGCACATCCTTCTATCACTAACATACCTAAAAAAAAAAAGTCGTTCCCTCATTTTACCATATTTGCTATTTTTTCTGCTATTTGAATTTTTGCATTCCTGACTACTTTTCCAGCTTCTCTTAATTTTTCCAGATATTGTCGCTTATCTTCCTCGTTCTGCGATCTCTTGTAGTTTATGAATGCTAACCTTTTCTCCCTTAACTTTTCAGCTACTTCTTATAAAACTATTTCTCTTTTTCCTCTTCCCTTTTCCCTTTATTTACTTTCCTCACAAAAAGAATAGTTGCCCTCATGATATCACTTTTTAGTTTTGCCCACTCCCCTTCTACTTCCCCTATATTTTCCAATCAGCTAACGAATCCTTGAGGTTCTCCTCCCTTTTAAGAAAGTTAGTTTTTCTGAAGTCTAGGACCCTAGAATGAATTTTCATCTCTTGCATCTTAATATTGAACCACACCATCTGGTGGTCACATATCTATAAGCTATTTTATATCATATCTCTCTCTCTCTCTCTCTCTATATATATATATATATATAGAGAGAGAGAGAGAGAGAGAGAGATAGATACAGAAATTTTATTGGCACATACACAGTGAAAAACACAAAGACACACACTCTCTTTCTCAGACATTTTCTCACAGACACACCCACTCTCTCTCAGACATACCCACACATTGAACGTGAGGGTGTATGTGTGTCTGTGTCAGAGAGAAACACACACTCTCTCAGACACAAAGTGTGTGTCTCTTTCTCTGACCCAGAAACACAAGCACTCTCTCTCTGACACCAGAGTCGTAGTTAGCCTATGGCCAATATGGCCTCAGTCATAGACGCCTTTGCTGAAGGGCACCACTGGCCTACCACATGAATACCTGATCCACGGCGAAGGCCAGAAGTGCAGGAAGAATATGGGCTTGACCTTTCATACCCCAATCTGATCTAGCGGTTCCTCTTTCTTCTTCTGGCCCCGTTGAAACTTGAGCTCTGCTATTTTGAATCACAGATCTCTGAATCTACGGAGCCCTGTGCGGTTCAAAACTCAGCTGTTTGTATGTGCAGTTCAAACAGGAGTTATTTGAACAAATGGGCTCCATAGAGTCAGAGCCCCATGATTCAAATAGCTGAGATCCAGTTTCAACCACAAGGCTGAAAGAGGTGCGTGCAGAGGGCAGAAGTAGCCAACAAGCTTCTTTGAAAGGTTGGAGCAAGACAAGGAGGATATGGGGATTTGGGGGGTGAGCAGGAGAAGAACAGGGACTATGTGGGAGAGCAGGGGAAAAATGTGGGCTCAGGGATTTGGGTAGGGGGAGATCAGGTGAAGAATGAGAACTAGTGGGGATAGAGCAGGGAAAGATCAGAGCTGTTAATTGGGGATGGAGGACAGCAAGGGAAGAATGAGACCTGGGGAGAACAGAGGAATAACAGATCTTGAAAGAGAGATGGGAGCTGCATCTTGGGGATGGAGAGAACCAAGCCCAGTTTGATTGTGTATACCATGCATTTGAATGGGTGGTGGCAGCAGAAGAGGCCATGGAGCTGCCAGCAGCTGAAGAGGAAGAGAGCCGCAGGCCACTGGCAGAGTTCAACTTGCCAGCAGCCAAAATATGGAAAGGCTGTGATGTTCCCTTTAATCTGCATGCATGCTCACCCACACACAATTTTTCCCATAGATGCACACAGCTTCTACTTCCCCGCCCCCAGCTCAGAAAGGCTGGTGGGCCGTGGTGGAGCTCATCCCACTATGGCCCAAAATCAGGAAGAGGCTGTTTATGTGTGTATGTGAGTCTGTGTGTATGAGAGAGACAGCTTGTGTGCATGTGTATGTGTCTGTGTGAGAGCTTGTAAGGGGTCTGTCTGTAAGAGCCTACATGCATGTGTGTGTCTGTGTGAATCTGTATATGTGTGTGTCTGTGAGAGCCTATGTATTATGTATGTGTGTTCATGCTCTCATAGGCATGAACACACATACATAATGTGTCTGTAAGGGATAGAGAGCCTGTGTATGTGAGAACATAGGCATGTATATGACAGAGGGAATGTGTGAGAGAATGAATGTGTTATTGTGTGTGTGTGAGTGAGAGAAAGCAAATGAAGTTTGTGCGGCCCTACCTCCCCTAAACTCAACAATCTCAGGGTGACTGGAAATCAAAAGATCCTAGGTATGGAGAGCAGGAGATTTTTTAATCCTTATTAGTTTTAATTGGGTATGATTTGATATTTCTGCTGTTTTGAAATATTTTGGGTTTTTTTTTTTTTAGGAAAAATTGGAACATTTTTAATTATTGAATTTTTTATTCATCAGATATTTTGAAACATTTTATTGGTGTTTGGGAAATTTTGAATATTCTATTCATTAACTATGTTAAGATTAGTTTAGGGAGTTATTTTGCTATGGTTCAAAACAGGCCCCAATAATTGATAAATGTGGATCAAAACGTATATAGCACAGTTTAATACAGCATAAGCATAAGAATTATTAAGACCTAAAACACTGTAGCACTTTGTCTCTGGCTGGTGTTTGTAGCTCATCAGGCAAAAGACATCTGATTTCTCTAACGATTATTTTCTTAAGAGATAATACCGGTGAAAGAGTCTGGTACAGGATACCTCATTAATTGCCATAGTTTAACAAGCTCCAGATGACTAATGTCAAATTAAAACATCTAACTTGCAGACACTGGATTGAAGCCAGAGAGAATGAGATATAAGAAGCTGCAAGTGACAGCATTCTCTAGAACAAATGAAATCAGATCATACAGAAGAAGTAATTGTAGATAATAACAACTGCTACATATAGATTAAAATCTTACATGTTTCCAAAGGATCAGCCTGTGCTATCACATCCAGAAGCACACTTTCCCTCTCTCTTGCCCTGTTATTTCTCCTTAGACACTAACAGTAACATTTTCAAAACCCAGCACGCGCAAATACCAAACGATACGTGCATGGCTGGGCCGAGCGCACACCGACTACATTTTCAAAATAGCCTGGCCGGTACATGCGGAAGGGGTGGGCCGGGGGGGGCCAGCCGGGACAGCACCATTTTACACTGTCCTGGTGAAGCACGTGCTGGCAGCTGGCTAGTACGTGCAACTTACTTCTGCTGAAAGGAGCAGGCAAGTTTTGAAACAAAAAAAAAACCAAAACAGGGTAGGTAGGGTAGGTTTATGGGTTGGGGTGGAGAGGGGAAAAGGGGAGGTGAGTTAGGGAGATAGAGAACTGGGCAAAGGCCCGATCACATTGCCACTCGTGAGTTAAAAAATTCCCCCCCTGTGCGTGAGTCGGCCGATTACTGTTTTTATTTGTTTTATGAAACAATATATTTTTATTTGAGATATAATAACTGATTATCATGATGAAATATTTTTATGATACTCTTAGCTGATACCTGTTTACTTAACTTACTTGCAGATCCTATTATTTTGATTCTCACCTAGATGATAAAAGTCTGAATTGGTGCCGTCTTATTGGATCTTAGTTGCTATTCTCTTGAGTTCATGCTATCTGCGTGTCCATCCAATACTCAGGTAGTACTTTTTCTTTTTTAGAGAGAACTAGGATAGATTTTTGAAACAGGGATTTGTTTTTGTTTTTCACTTTTTGCACCACTGGGTGGGTGGAGGAGTATGTGCTACACCTAAGTTTAACTGTTCCATATACCTAAAAAAAAAAAAAAAGATTAGCAAGCTGTGCACTGCCAGTAGGAGATGTTGATAAGTAAATAGCTGAGACTATACTTCAATGCGGGGTGAAGAGACACCCAAAAACTGCACATGTGGAGCTGTTGTTATGCAGGCTACACTGAGCACAGTGAGCCTGACATTGAATACACAATGAAAGGTAGTCTATGTACTCTGATGAGTGGGTGGCCCCCAAAAAGTTAAACAGGCTGACCATGTGTACAACTTCCTGAATGGAGATCGCAACTGATGACAGAAGACACTGAGACCAAGCCGCGGAAGCTCCTGGCAGATTTAGAGGTATGCCTGCTAAGGATTTGGCAAGATTTATGGGTCAAATAAACCCCAGGTGTACTTGAGTTTAGATGGGGCTTAGGTGATATTGATAAAGGTCATGTGACCAATTACATAGCGAGAAGAATGGATTAATAGACTGCTTTTCATCTTTAGTGAAGGTATTTTGTACATTGCAGACTGAAGATGTGGAACTCTGAGGGAATGCCTGAAGGTAGCCACAGAGACAGGGAGATAGAGAGAGATTAATAATATTTAATGAGAGAATGATACAAAGAAAACTGATAGTGTTAAAGTTTGGATTTCTTCTCCTGAGTTTTATCCTTCATTATATTAGGCAGGAGTCAGTGCTGAAAGATATTGGGACATTATTAGGTCTGCTTGTCATTAGAAATTAATCCACAAGCTCTGATGCAATTAGGGATGCCAAAGAACATCTAGGATGCATATTCTTGTGTTCAACTCTATTTCCTGGACACATTTATGAACATTCTATACAAAAGACTGTTTGGTTTGATTGTTTTAATTTTTTATTGCTTTATATTGCATTTTACATGCTTAGTATTAGAATCATTCACAATATCACACAATATGATAATTATGGTAACATGCATGCACATAGTAAGTGTGAAATAGTATTCCCTCAGAATTTAACCCTTGGGATATTATTGGTCTCTCTTAATATTTCTAATTATACCATCTCATGCTTGGTATATCATAGAATGAATGCCCCATACGGCTAACTGCACACGTAGTAAATTTTCCTTGTCAAGAGAATATAAATGTAAATTATTTTCCCTGTTGACTGGACTGCCAATTTATGCTTATCTACACATTTTTTTCTTTCTTCATGCTTATTTCCAGACTTGTAGTGGGAAATGCATTATCAAGTACATTTTGAAAGCCCTGCGTGCGTGAATTACGGGGGTTACACGCGTGGCCAGGCCCTGCATGCACCATGTACATTTTCAGCAGGGCCCTGCCACACGCGTGACCCCTATTACGTGCCAAAGTGCTGGGCCTTTCAAAAGGGGCGGGCTAGGGGGCAGGGTCTGGGCGGGGTGGGGGTGGGGCAAGCCAGGACAGGGCAATTAGACACTGTCCTGGGAAAGTGCACACCAGCAGCTGGGCCAATGGAGCAGTAAGTATAAAAATAAAAAAATTGGGGCTAGGCAGTGTTAGGTTAGGGGTCAGGGAGGAGAGGGGAAGAGGGAGAAAGGATAGGGTTAGAGTTAGGGATGTTCCCTCCCTATCTGCTCTTTAATTGGAGTGGGCTGGAATGGGACTGGGAAAAAGAGCAATGGCGTCACCGCATGTAATTTGAAAATCCCCCCCCCCCCCGCGTGCACGAGTTGCGGGCCGCTCGCATGTGCATGTTCAGGTTTTAAAATCTGATGTGCATGTCCATGGACATCGTATTTTATAACATGCGCATGGCAATGCACTCAAATGTGTGGCCGATTTTAATCATCTGCGCACGCATGTGCAGGCGGGTGTCATGTCACTCCCGCAATGGGGGGATTTTAAAAAAAATACACGCGGCAATGCGAGTAGGTCTTTCCCAGTTCCCTCTCAGTCCACTCCAATTAAGGAGCGGACTATGAGGGAACTTCCCTATCCCTCTATCTACCCTTCTTATCTTTCCCCCTCTCCTCCCTGACCTCTAATCCCTACCTAGCTAACCAAGGTTTTTTTGTTTTTTTAACTTGCTGCTCCTTCCAAGCAGAAGTAACTTCCATGCGCTGGCTGGCTGCCATCGCGTGCTTCCCCGGGACAGGGCCTAATGGCTGCGGTCCCGGTCAGTCCTGCCCAAACCCTGCCCTCCAGCCCGTCCCTTTGGGATGGCCTGGCATTTTAGCGCATACCGGGAGATACGGGCTTGGCCGGGCCATTTTTTAAAATGCGCTCGGCATGTGCACGGCCCAACCATGCATGTGTCTCTCGGATTTTACACGCACAACCTTTTGAAAATGTGGCCATATAAATGTACTGGTAATTGAGCTTCTAGCCATCAAATTCCGTAGTATGGAGGTTTTTCACTAAAAAAAAAAGGAGCAGGTGAAACTAAGCATGTTTGCAAATGATGTGCTGATGTTTATTGGTTACCTGAGGAACAGCCTGTTTAGAATTTTCGAGTGCATTAAGATTTATAGTATGTTCTCTGGCCTAAAGATTAACTATGATAAATCTGTAGCTTTTCCTATTGATATGACCCTGACAGATAGATGAGAAGTAGAGTTTCCGCTTGCGTGGAGTACGGAAACCATGAAGTATTTAGGTATATGGCTGCATTACTCTCTGGAGGATATGTATCCATGTAATGTGGTGGCTGTTCTCCATAAAGCTGAAGACACCTTGGTTAGCTAGGGTTCATTCCCCTTGTCCCTGATGGGCTGGTGCGCCGCGATTAAGATGGTTATTTTACCCAGACTACTTTATTGTCTGCAAATGGTGCCATTTTGGGTTAGGGCTACAGAGCTTCGTATATTTAAGTCTATAATTAATACACTTTTATAGTGCAGCCGTCCAGCTAGAATCAAGCTGAATAGTTTGATCTGCGAGAAACTGAAAGGGGGCCTTGGTGTCCCGGATTTGAGGATCTATACTGTTGCGACATTACTGAGGCATGTGCAAGATTGGACTTTGTGGAATAGAAAGTATGGCAGGGAAGTTTTACTGGGGGATTGGGTGAGGCCTTATCATATAATTAACCTTCTTCATTCTTCTCATGCTTCCTTATGAGCTTTGAAACTCAATGCTCCCTGGCTTGATGCTTTTGTATGAGCATGGTGTTGGTTGTGCCTCAGAGAGTGTAAACTGACTAATTTTTCACATTTTTTGTTCTTTACTGGTAATAAGGAGTTTCCGGCGAGATTAAGTATCTCTGGTTTTCAGGAGTGGGAACGAAAGGTTTTGAATTGTCTGGGACAATTAGTGAACCCTGGGGCTCCTCTGATCTCTCGGGTGGGGAGACTTGGCCCAGAATGGATCCAGGAGGGTCTGAGCCCCCTGCCCTGCTGCTTCCTGAAGGTAATTATTGAGGCCCTGTGCTGTGCTGAAGGGGGAGGGGGGGCTCTGTGAAACACCAGAGCAAACATCTCAGCACAGAGCTGGGGGGTTAGGGTGGCAGCAAAGTGGAAGAAAGAGCCAAGACAAAGGGACAAAGGCAAACAGAGTTTTCTCGGCTTTCTCAGAAACTGCTTCTTGCGATTCGGTTGCAGGCTGGGACGTTCGCACAGCCTTGCTGCAAGAAGGAAGCGTTTGGGATAGTTCTCGCTTCGTGACGGTTTACGATTATTTGCCAACAGGAGCCCCTAGCAGTGAATTTTGCGGCAAATCTGTCAGTATGTTAAATTGTCAACCAGTTATACTGTTCCATATGTTATACGGTTCCATGTAAAGCTCCGCTCTCTGTTGAGCAGTTCTTCGTTTTATGTAAACCGGAGTGATTTGTAGCCCCTACAAGAACTTCGGTATATAAAAATTAAAAATAAATAAATAAATAAATAAATAAATAGATAGTACCTTGGCAGAAGATTTTCTATGGGCCTGTTCCAGCGATCACATGTTGTGAGAGATAAAAGCCCTCACACGCTGGGGGAGTGGGCTGAGGGCTCCGGCCTACAGTATCATCAAGCACTGAGGGGCCCCGGAATACCCTGCCACAGCCAGGCCACGGGGCCCCTCTGCATGGAAGCACGTGGGCTGGTCTGCACCACTCTTAGCCTCTTCTCTTTTCATTCGAGTCTGTCCAGTTCAAGATTTTTCACGATATCCTCACACAGCACGTTTTCCCTCTCTTTCTCAAATCTCAACAGAGCAATGTAAGTAGCAAAGTGCTTGTGGCCTCTCTCTTCTTATTTCCCACTACATCCCCTCCTCCGGGCCTTTGTTCGTAGGTCAGGCTGCTCTTCTCCTCCCTGGCCAACTCCTAACACTGTCTTTCCTACCTTGCTATGCTGTATGCCTGGAACATTCCCTCCTCTCTGGCCATACTGAATAGGTTAAGTCTAATCCCACCAAAAAAAAAAGAAAAACCACCACCTTTTTGAGGCTGCATTTAAATCATAAACCCAAGCTCTCCCTGATCACAGCCTTGTTGGTTTTAATCCATGGTCACAGAAATGAGCATTTCCTGAAATCTATTTGGCTTGTTTGTCTTGATTAACTTGTAAGCTCCACAGAGCAGGGAGCGTCTCTTCTGTGCATCTGTTCAGCATTAGTAGTGCTACAGAAATAGCAGTATTAGTGCTGCAGGGGTCAGTATTGGGTCTGCTACTTCCATTTGTAATAAACTTCGGGATTCACAGCGGATATAAAGTTCTGTGTTTGCAGCTGATGCAGATCAAATGTAGACAATGATTGTGGCTGGGGTTAGGCGATGACAGATGTCTCAGCTGCACCATAGCACCTGCAGCACGAGGTGCTGGGTATGAACTGTCCAGGAAGGATGCAGGAATCTGGTTGTACAAACACTCTGTCATTTGAAACCTGCACAATGTCCTGAGCACCTGCAGCTTTAGAGGCCGACGCTGTGCATTTAAACTGTGAATGGAAACTCAGAACAGTCTCCTAAAGCCCACGCTAACAAAAATTTTAACTCCTGACGCAGTAAGCTAATGGTATGCTAATGCATCAGGAGTTTTAAAAAGTGCGCAAACCCAGAAATGTACCTTAAAAAGTGCTTAGCACACATACAACCATGTTTTCTGCACATAAAATATGATTTATGCACACAATGGTGTGTTGTGTGTGTACAGAAAGCATGTTTTCTGTGTGATGGCCTCTCTGGGCACATTACCAGGAAGCCTTGGGTAACTCTTTGCTTTAGCAAGTGCAGCGTAGGTCAGTGAGCAGAGGGAGGCAGCATTCTGAGGGAGCTGGAATGGCCGTCCCCTTTGAGAGGATTTATAAGCAGGTTCTCTCCTGAGAGCTCTGGGGGGCAGTGAATTGAGGATTGGAGGAAGGCTGGAGGCTCTTTCCCTGATTTGCATTTTTGGCCCACCTGGGAACTTGGGCACCATCTGGCCTGTGCTCCTTAGGCTGGGTCAGGAACTCCACTCCTGTATCCCACTCCTTAGGTGCAGGGAGGGTGTGTCCTGGGTTGCTTTTGTGATTTGAAGATTTTTATTTGTAAGAAGATTGTGAAACCCCCAGCGTGTTTGCTTGGGAAGAGGTCTTTGGGAACCCTCTTGGATAGGGGAGACCTGTCCCAATGTGACCTTCCCATGAAGCAGAGGAAGGGTGGTGACCTTCTGCAGCATATTCTGGTGTTTTGAATGTTTTTTGGGTAATGGAGTAATTACTTACCTGATAATTTTGTTTTGCTTAGTGTAGACAGATGGACTCAGGACCAGTGGATTATGCTCCCCTCCCAGCAGATGGAGTTAGCTATCGTCACAGTATATATATACTCCTGCAGTGACACCTGCCTGCCAGTATTCTCTTCAAAAGCAACTGTGGACAGACTAGCAAAAAACTTGATTAAAAACAGTCAACCATAACTGTACTCAACCAACAGGAAACATTGAACTCAAGTAAGAACATAGGTACCCCAAGCTAGGGACTAGGTGAACACTTATCAGTATTCCCTTGGGATCCGTATCTCCCCAGGAGGACTATTGACACAATCAATGGCAGCCGAGTGCGGGAAGCTGAGTCCATCTGTCTACACTAAGAAAAACAAAACTGTCAGTAATTTCTCCATTTCCTAGCATGTAGACAGATGGACTCAGGACCAGTGGGAAGTACCAAAGCTACTCCCGAACAGGGCGGGAGGCTGCCTGTGATCCAGTCAACACTGCATGTGCAAAGGCTGCATCCTCCCGGGCCTGCACATCCAGACGATAAAACCTGGAAAAGGTGTGTAAGCAGGACCATGTCCACGTCACAGCTCGGCAAATGTTGATGGGAATCAACAACTGAACCTCCACCCATGACACTACCTGAGCCCTAGTAGAATGAGCCCTAACCTAAGTAGACAACAGCTTTTCAGCATCCATGTATGCGGCTGTGACTATCTCCTTAATCCAGCGAGCTATCATAGCCCGCACAGCTGATTCGCCCTGCTTCCTTCCACCATGAAGGACAAACAGATGATCCGACTTTCGGAAAGGTTCCGAAACCTCCAGATACTGCACAAGTCTCTTAATATCTAAGGAACGCAGGAGACAATACTCCTCCACATCCCTGACCTTATCCAGGGACAGCAAGGAAATGGACTGATTCAAATGAAACTATGAGACCACCTTATGCAAGAAGGATAGGACATTATGCAACTGTAATGCCCCTGGAGTCATCCAAAGGAACGGTTCCCAGCAAGACAAGGCTTGCAACTTGGAAATGCAACGCGCAGAACATATAGCCACCAGGAACATTGTCTTCAGTGTCAATAACCACAAGGAAAGATTACGCAGTGGTCGAAATGTAGAGCCTGCTAAAAAATCTTAGCACCAGGTTAAGACTCCACAAAGAAACTGGAAACTGCAAGGGAGGCCAAAGGTGCTTCACTCCCTTCAAGAAACAGGCTACATCAGGATGGGACGATAAGGAGACACCACTTATCGTGCTTCTGAAACATGTCGGGCGAATTTTCAAAGGGCCATGCGTGTAAAAATCGGGATTTACGCACAAGACTGGACCCTGTGTGCACCGCGCACATTTTCAAAAGGGTCTGGCCACGCGTGTAAGTCCCAAGACGTGTACAAGTGCCGGGCCCTGAAAAAGGGGTGGGCTGGGGGGGGAGGGGCGTGTGGTCTGGGTGGGATGGGATGGAGGCCAGCCAGGACAGTGACCATTAACCCTGTTCCGGGGAAGCGCACGCTGGCAACCGTCCGGTGCGCAGAAGTTGCTTCTGCTCCGATGGAGCAGTAAGTAAAAAAACGGGGATAGTTAGGGTTAGGTTAGGGGTCGGGGTGGAGAGGGGAAGAGGTAGGAAGAGTAGGCCTGATTGTGTCGCCATGCGTAATTTACTAAAATTCACCCCCCCCCTGTGCACGCCGCCCACACATGCACTCACAGATTTTAAAATCCGGTGCACATGTGCGCACAGCCAACGGATTTTATAAAATGCACATGCTAGTGCATGTGTGTTATAAAATCAGCACATCCAGGTGCATGCGCCAAGAACCATGCACACATGGATGCGCGTGCACTCCTTTTAAATCTACCCCTATAAGAGCCACAACCTGAACTTTCAAGGAATTTAGGGCCAATCCTTTATTCAACCCATCCTGCAAAAAAATATAGAATAATCAGGATCCTAAACGAACAAGGAACCTCCTCACACGAGGTCTCAAACATTAACCCATACATATGCTAGAGAAGTGGAAAACTTCCAAGTGAGGAGTAAGGTAGCAATCACTGCAAATTAATATCTACGCTTCAACAAGTGAGCCCTCTCAAGGGCCAAACAGTAAGACAGAACCAAGCCGGATCCTCGGGAAGAACCGGCCCCTGCTACAACAGATCCATGTGTGGTGGAAGACAAAGGGGGTCCTCCACCAGGAGTCTCTGCAAATCCGCATACCACGGATGCCTGGGCCAATCCGGAGCCACCAGGAGTACTAGCCCCCTGTGGATTTCGATTCTGTGAATGACCCTGCCCAGCAAGGGCCACAGAGGAAAGGCATAAAGCAACCGACCAGACTTGTACGAGAGCATCGATGCCTGGGGACCACGGATCTCTCCTGCAGATGAAGATTGGATGAGCCTTCGCATTGAGAGAAGTTGCCAGCAGGTCTAGGGACAGAAGGCCCCAGCAATCCACTATCAACTGAAATGCCTCAGCGGACAACACCCATTCTCCAGGTTCAGACTCTCCCTGCTGAGAAAGTCTGCTTGTACGTTGTCTTTTCCTGTGATGTGAGAGGTCGAGATTATCTGAAAATATCCTTCTGCCCATTCCATAAGTTGGTCTATTTCCTGTGACACTTACTGGCTCTTGGTTCCTCCCTGGGGATTGATATAGCCCACCGACATCACACAGACCACTTGACCCAATAGTGGCTGAACTGCAAGCTTGCCAACCTGACCGTCCGGGCCTCCCGGTGATTGATGTTCCAGAGAGCCTCTTTGGCCGTCCAAAGTCCCTGGGCCATCAGTTCCTGACAGTGAGCTCCCCAGCCATGGAGACTTGCATCTGTTGTGAGCACCAACCAGTTCAGGGAGGACAAGGAAACTCCATTTCTCATATGAGCCTCCTGCAACCACCACTGGAGGCAAGAGCAGATTTCCAATGGCAGGTGGAGCCGAACCAAATTGCCCTGAGACTGCGGGTTCCAACGAGATAAAAGAGAGTGCTGAAGAGGATTCGTATGCACCCTCACCCATAGCACTTCTTACAGGGTTGCTGCCATCAAACCGAGCACCTGTAGATAGCTTCCACACCGCCTTGTGAATAGTGTTCACCAATTAACGCACCTGAGACATCAACTTTTGGATCCGTGAGTCCGGTAGAGAAACCTTGCCCAGCCTCGTATCGAAGCAAACTCCCAGATACTCTAAGGACTGAGAAGGCTGGAGACTGCTCTTGGTCAGGTTCACCACTCAACTGAGCTCCTGCAGCAAGGAAATTACCTTGTTGGTCACTAGACTGCTCTCTGCCAAAGACCTGGCCCAAATCAGCCAGTCGTCCAAGTATGGGTGTACCAGGATCTCATCTTTTCTCAATGCCACTGCCACGATCACCATGACCTTGGAAAATGTTCTGGGGGCAGTGGCCAGACCAAAGGGTAGTGCCCGAAGCTGATGATGACCCAGCACCGAAAAGCATAGAAAATGTTGGTGCTCTGAATGGATGGGAATATGAAAGTAAGCCTCGGACAGATCCAGGGAGGTCAGAAATTCCCCTGAATGTACAGCCATTATCACAGATCGTAAGGTCTCCATGCGAAAATGAGTCAACCAGAGATGACACTCTTGAGGTCCAGGATGGGACGAAAGGAACCTTCCTTCTTGGGAACAACAAAATAAATGGAATAACACCTCGGATTTTCCTGAGATATAGGCACAAGAACAACAGCCCTCAGCCGGAGGAGCCTGAGAAGCGTAGACTCCACTGCCTGCTTCTTCTGCAGGGAGTGCCAAGGAGATACCATGAACATGTTCCAAAGAATGCTGCGAAATTCCAGTGCACAGCCTTCCCATATCACTTCCAAGACCTATGGATCCGTTGTGATCTCAACCCACCTTTGATAAAAGAGAGAAGGGCATCCCCCTATTTCCTCCCCCCGAAGGTGGGTCAACAAACCTTCATTGGGAAGCTCAGGATGGTCCGTCATCCAAGCCTGCTCCTCTCTTAAACTGTCAGGATGAAAAGACTGAGACCTACCAAAAGGCTGAGACCAGGGTTTCTGTAGGGATGAAAATGCTTGGAATCCCTCAGAGAAAAGGAGTGCTACAATTGCTTCTTACCCTTTGGTAACGGGGGAACTGGAGATTCGCCTCACTTACTGGCCAGCTTTTCCAACTTGCTCCCAAACAATAGTGAGCCTTTAAAGAGCATTTTTGTAAGATTAGCCTTGGAGACTGCGTCAGCTGACCAATTCCGCAACCATAGCTGACATCTGGCTGCACTACCAAAGCCACTCCTCTGGCCGAGGTATGGACCATATCACAGCCTGTGTCTGCCAAAAAGGCGGCAGCGAGTACCATAACTGCTCTGGAATTCACCCCCAAATCATCCACCTCCTGAGAGAGAAGCAGGCAGGAACATAGGATATGTCATACTGGGTCAGACCAAGGGTCCATCAAGCCCAGCATCCTGTTTCCAACAGTGGCCAATCCAAGTCAGAAGAACCTGGCAAGTACCCAAACATTAGATAGATCACAAGCTTCTGTTGCTTATTAATTACCGTAATAGCAGTTTATGGATTTATCCTCTAGGAACTTATCCAAACCTTGTTTAAACCCAGTTACACTAACTGTAACCACATCCTCTGGCAATGAATTCCAGAGCTTAACTATGCACTGAGTGAAAAAGAATTTTCTTTGATTTGTTTTAAATAAGCTACTTGCTAACTGCATGGAGTGCCCCCTAGTTCTTCTGTTATCTGAGAGAGTAAATAAACAATTTACATTAACTTGTTCAAGTCCTTTCATGATTTTGTAGACTTCTATCATATCCCCCCTCAGTCGTCTCTTCTCTAAACTGAACAGCCCTAACTTCTTTAGCCTTTCCTCATAGGGCAGCTGTTCCATGCCCTGTATCATTTTGGTCGCCCTTCTCTGCACTTTATCCAGTGCAACTCTATCTTTTTTTAGATGCGGCGACCAGAATTGCACACAAGAGCACAATAGGAAGACATCTGCAAGGTTATTGCCACTGTGTCAAAGGCCTGCTTAAGGGTAGATTTAATCTGTCTATCATGCACATCCTACAAGGCCGCTCCTCCCTCCACGAGGTGCAGACAAAAGCATCTACTTTGGAAAAACGCAAAGGTTCTCTCACAGCTGGATCCAGAGGGTACAGGCCTTCCAGTGCTCGACCCCCTTTGAAATTTGCCTCCAGAGCATCCCATTCAAGATCAATCAGTTCTTGAATGGTGTCCATAGCAGGAAAAAAGCAAGAGGTTTTACGCAAGGAGACCAAAATGGGATTCTTCTTCGGCTCTGACATAGAATCTGCCCCAGGCATTCCCAGCATCTTCAATGTCTGGGAAATTAGGGCCAGAAGTTCATCTCTATGAAAGAACCGTAGCAAGGTCCGATACGGTTCCAAACCAGAAGGAATATCACCATCTTCCAAGGAATCAGGATCCACTTCATCATCCGTGTCATCTGGATCCCCACCGGGGATACCCGTGGCGAACCGAGGTGTGCCACAGTGTTTAACCATAGGAGGGAGCCACCGGCTGAGAGTCCAACCTGACAGGAGTGGGCAAAATGGAGGACTGCGCCTGAAGAAAGGCTTGTAAACCTTAAAAAAACTCCACCCAAGAAAAAGCAGCCGGATCCTGACCAAGCCCAGAAGGTATTGGAGTAGGCCCAACTGAACTGCCATCTCCTGCAGAGAAGCCAATCAAGGAAGCACCAAGATCTGGTGCACATATCGCCGACGTCGGAACCAGGCCATCATCCAGGCTTAGCAAAATTCAAGGAAGACAACGGTCCCTGAGCATCCGAACAGTACTGAGAAGCCCCAATATGACAGGCAACACAAAGAGAAAGGCGCTTAGGCTTCTTGTTTACTGGTGCCATGAGCAGCGATAACTATGCATTCAAATGGCTCGCGCTTAAAAAAGTTGCGCACACAAATTATAGGCGCCCCAGCAATAAGCGTGACAAGGTGCACGCACTACTAGTGCGCCCTGCTGAAACGTATCACCATGCTCAAAAAGGTTATGTGCATAAAAAATGCACCTAGCGTGGTGAGCACAATGAGTGGGCAGAGCCGACACATTGCACACACCAATGTCCTTCAGAGGGCAGTAAAGCACGCACAAGAGTGCGTGAAAACACCGCCGTGGCCTACCAGACAGCATGCAGAGAATAGCCTACCACGGGGTCTAGCCCACCTGGGCTGCTCAACCCGCCAGGCTGCCCAGTTCCCCTAACCCCAACAGGAGCGGGAACAACATTGGGACAGTGCGCTGAGCACGGAGACTGAAGGAAGACCTAAAACCCCATCTCTGTAGGTAAAAAATCTTCTCTCTTTTTTTTTTTTAACCTACCAGAGCTCAATGCTTACCAGCTGAGTACAGAGACGGTCTCTGGCTGCCGGGGGATAGTGCATCTGCTGTCACTGCCGCACTCAAGCCTTCCGCACCCACTGTACAAGCAGCTAAGTCCACGCCAGGAACCGGCTACCGGACCAAGGCACACCTCTGAGGGACCACGGAAATCACCTCAGGAATTCTCAACTGGGGGAGGGACCTTTAGGCATCACCACAGGAGAGTGGTGCTTTCATTTTTCAATATAAAATTCTCCTTTTAAAATTCACAGCAATCCCCAGAGGGAGATGCACGTGCGCCATCTGCTGGAGACGGAGAATACTGGTAGGCTGGGGTCACGGCAGGGTTATTTATACTGTGACGTCAGCTTGCTCTGTCTCCATCTGCTGGCAGGGGAGCATAACCCACTGGTCCTGAGTTCATCTGTCTACACCAGGGGTGGGCAAGTCCGGTCCTCGAGGGCTGCAAACCACACGGGTTTTCAGGATACCCCTAATGAATATGCATGAAATAGATTTGCATACAACTGAGGCAGTGTGTATGCAGGTCTCTCTCATGCATATTCATTAAGGATATCCTGAAAACCCGACTGGTTTGCAGCCCTCGAGGACCGGAATTGCCCACCCCTGGTCTACACGCTAGGAAAAGGAATTTTTGGTTGAAAGTTCTGAGAGGGAGTGTTTGGTTGCCCTTCTTCCTGCCTACTGGAAGGAACATCTGGAGCTGCTTGTGCCTGAGAGGATCCTTTCCATCAGGTGATAACGTGAGAGAAGGATGAAGAACAAACAACAAACTGTTAATAAAGAGCCATTGAGGACACACATCTGGAGTCTTCACCCTGTGGAGAGAGAGGATTTGGACTCTGAGCAGAGACAGTATTGTCACCTTTTACCAGCTCTGGAAGGGGTTATCCTGCCCAGCCAAGGCTACCCTGCCCACCTGGAACTTCACATAGCCAAGTCCTGGAGGGTGGATGATCCCCTGGCCCCGGTTACCGAGACCCATTCACAAATATGAGGGAAAAGGACTGGAGCAAAAGAGAAATTCTCTGCTGCTGAGGACCGAGTTCATTGTGGCATAATGCATATGATTACCCAGCAGTAAAGACTTTCATTTTGGACACTAAATCAGTGGCTCCGGTGTATTCCTTTGGCACGCACCGCGCACATCGTTGGGGAGAAGTACACCTCTTCTGGGGGAAGAAAAGTATAAGGAGGTCTCATCCCTATCACTCTGTGCCCCTGAAAGATATCACCCCCCCCCCCCCAACAAGGTATCCCGACCCCAGGCAGGAGGGGGGAGGGGAGAGAGACTGTGAAAGAGCGAGTCAGCAGTGGTTCCAGCCTGGAAGAGACACTAAATACTTTTATGGCCCCATTGGTGCTTAGCGACCACCCCCCCCCCACCCCCTCACAACAGCTCACTTCATGGTCTCCAAGCACTACAGGTGAAACAAAAGGAGAGGCTGCAGAGAGGACCTCAGAGCGGCCTGCCCCTGCTAGAATCTCTCTCTCTCTCTCTCTCTCTGTGCCCTGCTGTGGGTATAAGGACCAGGCGGGACGTGGGGTGACAATTCACAGCAGCTTTTATTACTGAAGGCATCGGGTGTGCACAGCTTTATTCCAGAGAAGCGGCGGGAGTATATATCCGTACATACAGGCTTCTCCTGACACACGCATGATCTGATCTGAGAACGTAAAGACAATCTCTCCTTCATTAAACTGAGCCCCTTCCTGATTAACAACGAAAAGAATAAAAAAAAATAAAATAAATTCTAGGAAGTCTGCAGTGTGTGTGTGACTCCCTCCCCTACCCCCAAGCCTGGGTGTGTGATGAAAGCGAGCGTGCTCTGCAGCGCCCTGGGGCCAGGTCACTTCCCTTCGTGTACAGTATTTCCTCTTCTCCTTTTCTTTACAGCTCTGGTGCTGCTTTCTTTGTATTAAGTCAGGCTGTGGCTGAAACCTGTCCAACCAGTTGCTGCCTCCTCTGGCAGAAAACAGCCTTAACTATTGTAATAAATGGAACAGCTGCCTTCCACTTCTCAGGAGGATGGCGGCGGGAGCGCAGTTTATATTTTATTACCCGAACCAGCTGAGGTGTGGCAAAACCATTTCGTTGACTAATGGTGTTACAGAAGCTATAATATATATATAACAGAAGACTACTCTGATCCCATACACTTGCGAGATTAACGGGCAATGTCGCACTGCTCCACACATGATTTCCCTCTGGGCCAGAGGTTGGATTGGACAATAAAAACCCAAGGCCTGGAAGAAGTGGGGGGGAACCTCTTGTGAGCACGGTCCTGTGCTGCCACTGGCTCACGCGGCAGAGGGCCTGTCAGCTCTCCCATGACAGTAATCAGCCAGCATAGAAGAAGGGCTTAAAAGCAGGGTTTTATAAAAAAATTAAAAAAAAAGGCATGTCCAGATAAATAAATCAGTGTAAAAACAAGAGGAACCTGGCGGGGTTTCAGCAAATGAGAACAGTGAAAGGTGGCTGTACCTGCTCAAAAGGTCAGGGAGGGGGGCTCCTGAGGGGAAGCCTGAAGTGGGAAGGAAGCAGGTTGGCCGTGGCGGCAGGGAGCAGCACCACCGTTCCCTGCGAGTGTGCACGGCAAAACTCAGCGCGCGCAGGAAACCCCGCTATTATTTGCATTATACTGGCTCACAGCGCACAAATTTGAAGTCGGCTTATAAAAAGTTGCACAAAAAAAATACAAAAAACAAAAACGTTTGCACACTTAGCCTTTCGAAAATTAGAAGGAACGCCGAGCACCGCCAGGGAAGGGGGGCGGCGTCTTTGGCATTGATTGCGCAAATAACCTTCCACGGCAGAGGAGAAGCAGCGGCGGTGGCAACTCTCACGAGCTTGTACAGGAACATCCAGCTCTCTCCCCTAGGAGTGGGGGACTGACAAGGGGCAGCAGAGAGGACATGGGGGGGGGGGGGGCAGCATCCTTGCTCCGGTGACGGTGCACTGCTGTTGGCCAGGCGCACAGCTGTCCGTGCAAGAAGCAGGATAACCCTACGCCTACACAAATCCCTCTCTAACAGCCACACCCACACACCGCACGACTCTGGCACGCAACCCTCAGCACGCGCGGAGCGCACGAACACACGTACACTTCCACCACCCCTTATCCCCTTCCGACCCCACAGGATCCTCCAGTGGCTGGAAGGAGGAAGGGCTCTTTGGTCAATAAAATGTAGCAGGAGGAGGGGGCGAAAGGTCCCCCAGGCCTGCTGCAGGGTAAAAGCATTGGTGAAAAGCCCCCGGATCTGATTTTCCGATCACTCGCACTTGGTCTCTGGCCTTTCCATCACAGCGCGGCGGGACCGGGCGTTCAGGTAGCGCAAGGGCTGGAAAAGCACTGTTGAAACAGGAGGGCAGGTGGGGCAGATCCTGGGAAGCTGAGGAAACGGGGGCGGGGGAGGGGGTAAGCCTTGAGATCAGCTCGGCTGTCAGAGCCCCCGCTGTGCTCCCCCAGCAGGGTGCAGCAGAGGGGAGGAGACGAGAGCTTAGGAAGTGCCCTTGCTGTCCTTCAGCTCATACCTGCAAAGAAAAAAAAACAAGAAAAGGCAATGGAAGGGGTTTGGGTCCCGGGATCCTCGGGTTCTGCAGCGCATGGCGCGCGAGCTCCTTCACCTCCGTCTCCAGGACGTCGGCCCATGGTTCCTTTTGGAAATGTGCTGTGATTTCGCAGGATAATTATATGACATTCCTGGTGAGGCTCCAGGGCTCCCCCCCCCCCTTCCCGCCGCCACACGATGCAGTGCAGCCCGCATTTTTTTTTTGTTTGGGAGAGTGGCTCGGTTACGGCCTGGGTCGGCCCGGGGCGCTGTTCATTTAGCTCCGAGATCGACGCAGACCGGCGCAAAAAAAGAAGCGGGGGGAAGGGGAGCAGACGGGAGCCGAAGGCGAGGCAGGCGGGCACAGCAGCACCCAGGGAATACTCACCACTGAGTCGCTCCTGCAGACAGGTCCAGCCGAGCCAAATCAATGTAGACCTGAGAGAAAGAGACACGGCCAAGATGTCAGCTACAGCAGTCGGGGGAGGGAAGAGGGGCTGACAGAGGTGACAGTAACTTCCACCCGGCACAGTATTAACGTCTCCAACAGATTCTGAGTGACAGAAGAGCAGGGATCGAGGCGATGATATTTACAAAATCTGTACGGGGAGGTGGAAGATATGAGGGGAGTCGGGGAACATTTCCTTTGATGATCGCCTGCACGATGGCCCCAGGTCCCCCGTTACCTTTGCAAGCATCTCCCGCTCCCGGGATATAAAAGAGATGCTGTTCTTAACACAGACTTCCAGCATCTTCATCTGAGCCTCCTCCAGGGATATCTCCCAGTCAAACCTATTGACAGAAAGGGAGAGAGAGAGAGAGAGAGAGAGAGAGAGAGAGGAGTCATCAAGCTCTGCAGGGAGACTCAGCCACCCCTTAGGTCCTCCTAAACCATAGAGAGTGAGAGCCTTCAGCCCCAGTCCTCTTCCCTTCCAAGAGGGATCTGAGCGAGAATGAGCACCTGAGAGAGAGCAGCCTCCCCCGACCCCAAGCAATGATCAACCTCCCCAGACCCTCCCCCAACTTAGGCAATGATGAGACTCCCAGCCCAGACTGTGATCAGCCTCCCCTGATTCCCTCACCCCAGGCAATGATCACCCTCCGACAGGCCCCTCAGAGAGTGATTAGCCTCCACCGAACTCACCCACCCCCCGCACCAGCTCGGACAGTGATCATCCTTCTGTGAACCTCCAACCTAGGCACCGATACTTTCCCCCATGACTCCCTCAGAAAGTAATCAACCTCCCCCGACCCCCTTCCATCCCACACGGTGACCAGCCCCCCCCCCTCGACCCTCCCCGATCCTCACTTACAGGTGAATTTTCAAAGGAGTTAACGCACGTAAATGTAACATACTATCGTAGTGACTATCGTAAAGTGCACTGACGCAGGTAAATCCTACGGGCAATTCGATGGCGTATACTGTAGCAATTTTCAAAAGCCCACTTAACACGGGTAAAGCGCATTTGCCGGTGCAAAACCCAGTTTCAAGCGAGCGACTGCTTTTTAAACTCAGGGCCATAGTGATCGACTTCCTCTGACCCTCCCTCCCGCCCAGGCATGGATCGGCTTCCCCCACCCCTCCCCCAGCGCGCCCTCTCTTACTTCTCATTGTACTCTGGGCTTGCGGTTTTCTTCTTGACTGTCGTTTTTCTTTTGGTGGCCCGATTTTTGTCTGGAAGCAGAACCAGAGACACGTACGGGTCGGGGCTGTCCTTGGACGTCACCTGCAGCTTCCTGTCCCCAGAATGGGAAAGAGAAGCAAGACGTGAGGGACGGACACAGGGCAGGACGGGGTGGGGGGAGAGCGGGGACAGCCAGAGAAAGGGGGGGTGGGGGGAGGGATACAGGGCAGCATGAAAAGAAGAGGGAGGAGAAGCGGAATAAAGAAGATGTGAGCCTGGGAGGGGATTAAAAAATGGAAGAAGGATCTATCAGAAGAAAATAGGATAAAGCATAAGCATTGGCAAGTTAAATGTAAGACATTGATAAGACAGGCTAAGAGAGAATTTGAAAAGATGTTGACCATAAAAGCAAAAACTCACAATAAAACTTTTAAAAATATATCCAAAGCAGAAAGCCTGCAAGGGAGGTGGATGGACCAAAGGGTTAAAGGGGCACTTAGAGAAGATAAGGCCATCGTGGAAAGATTAAATGATTTCTTTGCTTCGGTGTTTACTGAAGAGGATGTTGGGGAGGT
Organism: Rhinatrema bivittatum; assembly: GCF_901001135.1. NCBI lineage: Eukaryota > Metazoa > Chordata > Amphibia > Gymnophiona > Rhinatrematidae > Rhinatrema > Rhinatrema bivittatum. The sequence goes on along the minus strand of NC_042617.1, from coordinate 276,981,357 downwards.
ACCCGTAATGGAGAAGGTTTTCATGGGTAATGATTCAGATCAACTGAACCAAATCACGGTGAAGATGTGGTAGGCCTGATTGACAATCTGAAGAATAATAAATCACCTATAAATCACCCAGGGTTCTGAAAGAAATAAAAAATGAAATTTCAGACCTATTTCAATTAATTTGTAACCTATCATTAAAATCATCAGATGTACCTGAAGATTGGAAGATGGCCAATGTAACTCTGATATTTAAAAAGGGATCCAGGGGTGATCTGAGAAACTATAGAGCAGTGAGCCTGTCTTCAGTGCCAGGAAAAATTGTGGAAATTGTTATAAAGAATAAAATCACAAAACATTTAGATAGACATGGTTTGATGGGACACAGCCAGCATGGATTAGACCCAAGGCAAGTCTTGCCTCACAAATCTCCTACATTTTTTTGAAGGGGTTAATAAACATGTGGATAAAGGTGAACAGGTAGATGTAGTGTATTTGGATTTTCAGAAGGCGTTCGAGAAAGTCCCGCATGAGAGGCTTCTAAGAAAACTAAAAAGTCATGGGACAGGAGGCGATGTCCTTTCGTGGATTACAAACTGGTTAAAAGACAGGATACAGAGTAGGATTAAATGGTCAATTTTCACAGTGGAAAAGTTAAACAGTGGAGTACCTCAAGGATCTGTACTTGGAATGGTGTTTTTTATAATATTTATAAATGATCTGAAAAGGGGTACGACGAGTGAGGTGATCAAATTTGTGGATGACACAAAATTATGCAGAATAGTTAAATCTCAAGCAGACTGTGATACATTACAGGAGGACCTTGCAAGACTGGAAGATTGGGCTTCCAAATGGCAAATGAAATTTAACATGGACAAGTGCAAGGTGATGCATATAGAGAAAAATAACCCTTGCTGTAGTTACACAATGTTAGGGTCCATTTTAGGGGTTACCACCCAGGAAAGAGATCTAGGCATCATAGTAGATAATACATTGAAATCGTCGGTTCAGTGTGCTGCAGCAGTCAAAAAAGCAAACAGAATGTTAGGAATTATTAGGAAGGGAATGGTTAATACAACAGAAAATGTTACAATGCCTCTGTATCGCTCCATGGTGAGACTGCACCTTGAATACTGTGTACAATTCTGGTCGCCGCATCTCAAAAAAGATATAGCTGCACTGGAGAAAGTGCAGAGAAGGGCAACCAAAATGATAAGGGGCATGGAATTGCTGCCCTATGAGGAAAGGCTGAAGAGGTTAGGGCTGTTCAGTTTAGAGAAGAGATGACTGAGGGGGGATATGATAGAAATCTACAAAATCATGAAAAGTCTATAATAAGTTAATGTAAATCGGTTATTTACTCCCTCAGATAATAGAAGGACCAGGGGGGCACTCCATGAAGTTAGCAAGTATTTAAAACAAATCAAAGAAAATTCTTTTTCACTCAGTACATGATTAAGCTCTGGAATTCATTGCCAGAGGATGTGGTTACAGCAGTTAGTGTATCTGGGTTTAAAAAAGGTTTGCATAAGTTCCTAGAGGAAAAATCCATAAACTGCTATTATGGTAATTAATAAGCAATAGTAGCTTGTGATTTATCTAATGTTTGGGTACTTGCCAGGTTCTTATGGCCTGGATTGGCCTCTGTTGGAAACAGGATGCTGGGCTTGATGGACCCTTGGTCTGACCCAGTATGGCAGTTCTTATGTTCATAGGATAGTTGTTCAAATAAATTGTTTTATATACTCAAGTGTTGCTGCAATGGTCCCTGGGTAATTTGGGTGACTTGTAAGTCACAGTGCTGCCTGCTTGCCACCTGAGAAAGGGAAGCAATAACTTCATTTTATTTGCAAAAGTGTATATCAAAACTGCAAAAAAGGAACACATTTTTGGACCCATGATTAAGCCTGAACTGCTCAGAATGCGCCTATACAGATTTGTGATGTGCATGAGGGTGTTATGATGGACCACTGCAGCAACACTTCAGCTGTGTCTTGCAAATATAAGAAAATTGCATTTGAACAACTATCCTTTGAAGACTTACTTATTTGATGAGTGCTCTATTTTGCTTTCTTTACATCTAACTTGCCAGTGCTTATGCTCTTCCCTATTTTCCTCATTTGGGTCTACTTTCCATTTTTTGAAAGATACTCTTTTGGCTTTAATTGCCTCTTTCACCTCACTGTTAAACCATGCCAGCAGTCATTTGGTTTTCCTTCAGCCTATTTTAATGCGTGGAATACATTTTGATTGGCCTGCATAATGGCAATTTTAAACAATATCCACGTTGTTATGGCCGCCGGCTGCAGCAGTCCGCAACCGGGGTCAGGTGTCATGGCCTCTGGCTGTGGCGGTCTGCGACTGGGGCCGAGAGCTTACCCGAGGCATGGGGCCGCCTTGGGGGCTCCTGAAGAGGCAGGCAGTCCTCATTAATGATATCTTTGTGGCCGCTGCTAGGCATGGCTCCTTCTTGGCCGGGCTGACTCCTCCCCTTCTGGCTCTGCATAGAGCTGCGCGAGCAGCTGAAGATCAGATTTAAAGGGGCCACAACAGAAGTTGTCGTGGCTCCTCTAGGGGACTCCTCCCATGGTTTCAGTATATAAGGCAAGGTCTGCTCCTCAGACCTTGCCTTGGTATCGTGACTTCTGGTCTGATTGGTTCCGGTGTTCCTGATCCTCGCTGTTGGATTTCTGGTTCCTGTTCCGGTTCTTCTGTGTTCTGCTTCTCCTCTCTTGTTGGATGGATTCTTTGGGCTTGATTCTTGACTGGCTTCCGACCATTCTCCTGGATTCACCTCTTGACTGGCTTCCAACCACTCTCCTGGATACACCTCTGGACTGGCTTCCGACCATTCTCCTGGATTCACCCCTGGACTGGCTTCCGACCATTCTCCGGGATTCACCGCTGGACCGGCTTCCGACCATTCTCCTGGCTTGGAATACTGGACTGGACTACCGACCCACTGGAGGCACCAGCCATCTGGATTCTTCGACCTGCAGGAGGCGCCTGCATCCAGACTATCTTCCGTCCTCTTCAAATCACCTAAGTCCAAGCAGCCCGGGTTCCTACAGGCTCCTCCTGGGGGGACCGCAGGCTTCCAGCGGCGAAGTACTGGTGCAACTGCCATTTCTACCAGGCCTTGCCTTCCGAAGGTAGGAATCCAAGAGAGTTGACTCTCTCCTAGGTAGCGCTAACCCTACCTTGGACTAAGGGTCCACCTCTTGGTTCGTAACACATGTTTCCTGCAAGTTTTTAACCTTGTGAATTGCTCCCTTTAGGGTTTTTTTTTATAACAAATTTCCTTATTTTATCATACTCTCCTTTTTTATAATTAAATGCTACTGCAATAGTTTTTCTTAATATTCGCCCTCCAGTGATTATGCCAAATTTATTTACATTATAATCATGGTTGTCAAGAGAACCTTTAGGTCTTACACCAGGTCCTGCATTCTACTGACAACTAAATCTTATATTGTTCCCTCTCTCATTCCTTCTGTGACCAAATGCTCCATGAAGCAGTTTTATGGCATCTAGGAACTTTACCTACCTTGCATGTCCTGATGTGATAATTACCCAATCAATACTCAGATAATTAACGTTTCTCATTATTATTATGTTGCCCAGTTTGCTAGCCAGTCTAATCTCTGTTACCATTTTACAGTCTTTCCTCATCCTGGCCAGGTGGGTGGGTGATAGTATATCCCTACTACTATACTCTTCCCTTTTGCCCTTGGAATATCTATCCATAAGGATTCCAAAGTGTGGTTTGTTTCCTGCAAAACTTTTATCCTGATTGCTCTGTGCCATCTTTAACATATAATGCCACCCTTCCACCATTTTTACCTGTATTGTCATGTCGATATAATTTGTACCCTGGTATCACAGTGTCCATTGGTTATCCTCTTTCCACTAGGTCTCTGAGTTGCCTATTATGTCTACATCTTCCTTTAATGCCATACATTCTAACTCTCCAGTCTTATTTTTCAGAATTCTGGCATTCACATAAAAGACATTTTAAAGTAGATTTATTTGTATTGCTATTTTTATATGTACCCACAACTTGCTTATTATCAGATAATACAGGCAGTTTGGAGTCATTTATATCTGCATGCTCTGTATTTAAATACATCTGGGCTTTTTCAAGTTTTACAAACACCTCTCTGTCAGGACATTCTAACTTGGTTTGCCAGAATCCTTTGAAGATACCTCCTTCCGAACCATATACTGCAGAATGACTGTTGGCTTTTCCCCATCTTCTTATTTAAAAGCTGCTCTATCTCCTTTTTATCACAGCTAGTACTAAAGACATACACTTGGCTATGGTAATGATGGCATACATTTTCATGTTACCTGCAGGAATGCACAATGATTATAAGTTTCTTCTCCTCAACAGGATAATATAGCGTCAGGCGGATGTGTCCATAGGGAGAATCTGCCAGATCTGACCTACTGTAAGGAGAGAGAAAACATTTATTTCAAACTACCGAAGGCATGCCCATGCTCCCTGACAGTGAGCAGTGTGCTGGAAAGCAGAAGACCGTCTGCAGCAGCAGCGGTGGCACACACCTATCTGAGTGGACGAGTCTATGTCGCAGGTCTGAGTTGGTGCCATTGCCCAAGTCAGAGGCAGGGATGGGGCTCACAGGCTCTGGACTCGTCTTTCTCAGAGGCTCGGCGCTTGCTGCAAGGCCCAGGGCGTGGACTTCAGCACTGACTTGCTGGGATACCAGAATCTGTAAGAGGATCAAGATAAAGGCCCCAACAGCATAAAAAGGAAGCCCCCAACTCTGCAACCTGGAGGTAGGATAATGTCTCTTCCAGCACAGGGAGCAGCCCTACCTCCCATCAAGTCTGTAACCCAGGGGTAAAATAATGCCCCATCTCACTCCCAGCTCTGTAACCCAAGGGCAGGATAATTCCTCACCTTGTCTCCTGCTCTCTAACTTGGGGTTAGGATAATGCCCCAACACAGGGAGCATCACTACCTCCATCCCCCAGCTTTGCTACCTGGAGGCAAGGTAATGCCCCCACCTCTCTCCAGCTCTGTAACCCAAGGGTAGGACAATGCCCCTTCCGGCGCAGGTAGCATTAGGGTTCCCCAGTACATCATTTACCCTGAGTTGGATCTTCATCAGAATTTGGCTGTTGGGTCCAGAGTTGGTCAGCTGGAACCACTGATTGAGGGTCAGATCCTCTGCTGTCAGCAGCTGGGACAAAGGCAACTTTAGAGAGCCAAGGGTCTGTGGCCCCTCATCCTTAATCTAGGAAGATCAAGAGAAGCAAGTGGCGGTGGATGTCAAACATTCAACATAATCTCAGGCTCCTGGCAATGTCAGAGAGAGGCTGTAGAGTTTGCTCATGAATGTGCATGCATGTTTATGTATATGTCTGTATGTGTATGTGTGACTATATGGGGGGAGGCATGTTAAAATGCCTCCCCCGATATAGCTCAACAGTTAGACATCCATCATCCAAGATGGATGTCTAACTGTTGAGCTCTCTCCCACAGAACACTGAAACGATCACTTACTCAGTTCTAATCAAGCTTTTTGGAACCCCTTCACTTTATTATTACTACCTGCTTATCTACGATGGTGGCTTAAAGAAAAACAGTGGATTTGAAACATTTTTTCTTTTGGTAAGCATGCAGCGGAGCTTCTTGAGGAGGATGGCGAGCAGGCCGTGAAGGCCGCAGATGGCACGGGTGGGAAGGACTGTGAAGATGCTTCCTCTGTAATTTCTGTAATCGCCGGCTCTGCTGATTTACCATCCAGAGACGAGCGCCGAGAATGGTTTCTCAAGCTGCGATCGGACATGGGACAACATAAGGCTGAATTACTAGCTTCCATTGCTGAGGTACTGGACAACCTGGCTGCACTCGGAACTCAGGTCGATGAGTTGGATGCTCGATAGTCATGGTGACACACTAAATACTCTGTCAGCGCAACAGAAGCTGATAAATGTTGAACTCACTAATTTTACTGACAAAATTGAGGAGGTGTAATCTGCAGATCAGGGAAGACCCTGAAACTGTTTGCAAATGCCGGAGATACTGCTTTGAAGATCTGCACCTTTATACTTTCCGTGGATCAGGATGCCGCTGCGGAGCCAGAACCACCTGTACCGGTTTATCAAAAATGAATGAGCTCAGAGGGCTCTTGGTCCTTGGCTTGACAAGCATCCCCGGGACATTGTTTTTTGCCTGCACAGCTTTCTGCAAAAATCGCTAATTTATGAAGCAGCGAGGAAGAAACAAGAGTGGCTACGGGAAAAGCACACTTTGGCTATTTTTAGCGACTTAGCCCTATCAACCCTGTGTAAGCGATATGAGTGCATGAGGTGGTGGGTTTTTTTTTCGTGCAGAAGGTATTTGATATCGCTGGACCTTCCCTTTTGGACTTCAATTTGAGCTCAAAGTCTCCACTCACCGGAGTAAATCGTTCACCGAAGCGGCAGAGGCCTTCAAGCAGGCTGATCTTGCGATAAATTGTTCAGTTCTCAAGATGGTGCTGGGTGCGCAGAAGATGGACACTCATCCAAGATGGCATCAGGCAAGCAAAGGAGGCCAGAACCTGCAACACCATTCAGGTGACTCTCGCTCTGCCCTGTCTGACCAGGGATGATGGACATTACAGTTGTTAGTGTCTAAGGACATTATTCCTGTGCTGTAGTTTTTTGCTTGCAGCTTTCTCTTATTCTGGTTTAGGGGGTTATATCATGTATTGAGGCAATGGTAATTTCTTTTTCTTCTGAATGTGGTTTGGTGGGGGGAGACTCGATGGGTATTCTTCTTGGTTAGACGATTCTAGAGGAAGCACTCCCAGTTCCTCATATATGTAGAATAACTGGGCTGCCCCTACCTGATAAGGTTGTTCTCTCTAATGAACCCCTAGCAGAAGGAGATTTTTGGTTTACAGATGGGTCCTGTATAAAATCAAACCCAGGATTTGCTGCTGTTCAGTATAACTCTACAGACCAGAACAGTTCTCACTACCATCAGAAATGTCTGCATAGGGAGCAGAATTGTGTGCTGTAGCATGGGTATTCATGAATTGTGCTCTGGTTCCCCTGACAGTTTTCACTGGTTCACATTATATATTTTCAACTCTTAATGAACACCTGAGAAAATAGAATAGGAGAGGCTTTGTCTCAGCTACTGGAGAACCTCTCTCACATTTGCAGTTATGAGAACTTATTTCATCACACTTAAGGGATAGAGGAGAAAAAAGATTACCAACTGCTATATGTTGGGTGAAAGCCCACCATTCTACTGATACTTGGATTCATAGAGGTAGAGGGGTTTAGGCAGATGGAACAGCCGTTTGATCAGCCTGGTATGTTATCTCTGTTTTACCAAGCATTAAAGGTTAGATAATGTACCAGGGCTGGAACATAAGCTGTGGCTAGAAATGTTTCTCAATATTTGTCATTATAGTGATTTGTATATTAGAGAAAAGAGTAAAGTTGCTGAAGATTTAACTAAACTCCAAAATAATTTATGTTCTATGCAGATGGAGGAATTAAATAAGCGAAAAGAGGGAAAGAAATGTAAAGCTTTTCTAGATTGAACCTGATGTGAGCACAGGTGTATTGTGGGTAAATTTGGACATTTTGCAAATAAATGTAGAGCCAATCTTGAAAGAAATTCCTCATATACATTTTTAGCTTTGGCTAATGCATACTACTGTGTGCTTCTGGCTGTGCAAAGTAGGGAATTAACAGCTTACTAGTATAACATACAAACAGGCCGATACAGTACAGTGTGCTCCGATGGAGCGCACTGTTAGCCAGCATTTGGACACACGTTTTCAACGTGCTAGGTAATAGCGCATCCAAAACGCGCGTTCAACCCCCCCGAACCTAATAGCGCCCGCAACATGCAAATGCATGTTGATGGCCCTATTGGGTATTCCTGCTCGATTCAGTAAGTAAAATGTGCAGCCAAGCCGCACATTTAACTTTCAGAAATTAAGGTAGGCACTAATTTCTCCGGGCACCGGGAAAGTGCAAAGAAAAGTAGTAAAAACTGCTTTTCTGTGCACCCTCCGACTTAATATCATGATGATATTAAGTCGGAGGTCCTGAAAGTTAAAAAAAGTAAAAAAAAAAAAAAATTTGAAATAGGCCCGTGGCTCGCGGGTTGAAAACTGGACACTCAATTTTGCCAGCGTCCAGTTTCTGAACCCGTGGCTATCAGCGAGCTTGAGAACCGATGCCGGCAAAATTGAGCGTCAGCTATCAAACCCGCTGACAGCTGCCGCTCTGTCCGAAAAGAGGCGCTAGGGATGCGCTAGTGTCACTAGTGCCTCTTTTTACCGCCGGGCCTAATTTAAATAAATTTATTTATTGTATTGCACGCACAGGAGAGCAGGCGCTCGCCCGCTCTCCCGCGATTTTTACTGTATCGGCCAGAAAGCTATCAATCCCACAAGGTTTTGTAGAAAGCTTACAGTTCACACCCTACTCCCAGCTAATGCATCTGTGATTATGTAAACGATCTGTTAAGGATCTGTTTGCATGCACGCTACAGAGCTACTTTTACAAACCTTAGCATAGGAAATAAATAAAATAAATTCTAACAAAGTACAAAGTTGTCTATCACAGGTTTCATTTTCAGGAATTAAGTTAGAGGTTGATGGTAAAGTATTGGCTGTGCATTGCATGACCCATTAACAGAGGTGGCAGGTTTTCAGATTTTGAATTACAAAGCGCTAATATAAACCATTCCTCAGATATCTTAATAGACTCATTCAAGGTTTAAGGATTTTAAAAATGAACTGAAGGAGTTGTCCTCTTGTAAGAGTGAATGGAGTGAGTTATGATATGGCAATGTGTAAGAGAAGACATTAGACTAAGAATATGAGTCAATTAATTAAACAAATACCAGAAAAAAAAAGATCTACATATAATCAAGACTAAAGAAAAAATGTTGTCATATTATCACCTTAGGAAATGGAACACAAGGGGTTTTAGATTTGCAGAGGGAAAGCAGCTCACACACCACAACTTGTGGTAATGCCTCCTAGTGGCATAACAAAAGAGACAAGAAAGTAGCTTCATGACCGCTATTTGCTGAATTAAAGCATATCAGAATGTTTAGTTTCAATGCAGCTCTAATTTCACTTTAACCATTACCTTAATTTTGTTGTATGCCACATTTTATATCTTTCCAGGTTGAAAACAAAGCCTTCTCTGCCATTTGAGCTGTAATGCTTGAAGATTATATTTTTTCACAGTTTGATTTTTTTTATTTTTAAATAGATCTATTTTTATTTTGACTTTTGTTTTATTGTGGATCGATCCAAACACTTTTTGGTCTAATTTTGAGCTCAAATGTGTTAATTGTTATTTGTCTTTGTGTGTTATTTGTGTGTCATGACACCTGAAGAATGCAATGAATGAATTATGTGTCAGTTTAGTGAAATATATGTTTCTATGTAATGTTTGAGCATTTAAATTGTGTGTGGTCCTGACTATTGCATGATACCTAATAATAAAGATGGAATATTATGCAGATGTAGGGACTACTAGATGCAGGGAGTTAAGGCCATGATGGAATTTGTCTCACTGATTAATTTGAATTTGTTTTACTCTTATATTAGGCTTTAATCCATACCATATGCATCTAATAATGAGTTAAGAGTCTATCCTCCAATGTCAGAAATCCACCATGCTGAGAGAACTGCATACGTCATGTGTCATTGATTTCAGAAATCATCCCATCCTTTGCACAGAGGTCATCTTGCACCTTTCATTATATGGACCTTTATTTGATATGTGATAACTGATTGTCATAGCAAAAATATTGTTATGATACACCTAGTCAATATTTAGTTATGTACACATTTGAAAATGCCACTATTTAGATTTTAAGTTAATGACACAGTCTGAATTAATGCAGTTTTTATTAGTCCCTACAGTCCAAGCGTTTTGTAGCATTATCCAGTCCTATACCTTATAATGAATATATGCATTTACTTGCTGAGTCAGTGAGATGATTATTTGATATGTTCTCTTTTACTGAAGGGAGGCATAACCCACAGTCTGGACTGATCTGGGTACATACAGGGAAGGGGAATTGTTTCTTTCTGCAACACAATTATCACTTTTGGCTACAGGGCTTAAGGATTAGGCATCCTGTGGGCTGTTTGGCATTCTTGGTGTTTTTATTCTTGATTTCTATAAATGGTAGCACAGATAATTTCTTTGAATGTTAAGGGACTTAACACTTTTCGCAAACATCACTTGTTAGCTCAAGAGCTAGCTTCCCATAATGCTTGGAGAGCTCTGATTCAGGAAACACATTTACGGAAACGACATGAGCAATTGCTCTTTCTTCGAGATTATCCACATAGGTTTCTGTCAGCTAGTTCTAAGGAAGCGAAGTATTCTGATGTGGGTATTCTAATTTCTTGCCATCTTACTCACAAACGGGCCGATACAGTAAACCACGCGGGAGAGAGGGCAAGCGCCCGCTCTCCCAGTGCGCGCACAGGCCACTCTCCTGTGCATGTGATTCAGTAACTTAATTTATTTAAATTAGGGCCCATGGTAAAAAGAGGCGCTAGGGACACTAATGCGTCCCTAGCGCCTCTTTTTTGACGGAAGCGGCGGCTGTCAGCAAGTTTGACAGCTGACGCTCAATTTTGCGTTGGTTCTCAAACCCGCTGACAGCCACGGGTTCGGAAACCGGCAAAATTGAGCATCCGGTTTTCAACCCGCGAGCGGCGGGCCCATTTTAAATTTTTTTTTAAAATTTTTAACTTTTTTTAACTTTTGGGGCCTCCGACTTAATATTGCCATGATATTAAGTCAGAGGGTGCACAGAAAAGCAGTTTTTACTGCTTTTCTGTGCACTTTCCCGGTGCACCGGCAGAAATTAACGCCTACCTTTGGGTAGGTGCTAAATTCTGAAAGTAAAATGTGTGGCTTGGCTGCACATTTTACTTACTGTATCGCGCGGGAATGACTAATAGGGCCATCAACATGCATTTGCATGTTGCGGGCGCTATTAGCCTCGGGGGGGGGGGGGGGGTTGGACACGCTTTCTCGATGCGCTATTTCCCCTTACTGAAAAAGGGGTAAAGCTAGTGCGTCGAAAACGCACATCCAAATACCGGTTAACAGTGCGCTCCACCGGATGTATTATGAATGGGGGAAATAAGGCTGGGAGTTACTTAGCTCGGAATTTAAAGGCTTTGGTGACTCACAGCTCTATTACCAAAATCAAAAATGCTCAAGGTGAGGTACTTACCACATCCTCTGGTATACGGCCATACTATAAAGACAGGCATAAAGACTTTTATGCCTGTCTTTATAGTATGGTCAAGGATATACAGGATCCTCACATAGATGCTTATCTGGCTTCAAGTCCCTTCCTACAATTATGACCCACCAACGGCATTTTCTTGATAGTTCCATCAATACCCTTGAAGTCTTAAATGTGATCAAATTGCTCAAATCAGGGAAATCACCAGGTCTGGATGGGCTTTCCAGTGGTTATTATAACTTATCTCATGTTTGATGGACATGTTTAATTATATTAGGGATAGTGATTCCTTCTCTCTGAATTCTAATGTTGCTGGGATCACGGTTATAGTGAAGCCAAGTAGGGATCCCTCCTTTTGTGGATCCTACTGTCCGATTTCTTTGATTGATTTGGATCTTAAAATATTGACAAGGGCTCTTGCTGAGCGGCTGAATAAGATCTTACCCTCATTGGTCCATTCTGACCAAGTAGGCGTTATACCTACTCGAATGGTGGCAGATAATGTTTGCAAAATTGTTGATCTCCTTGGTAGGGCACTTTTCTGTCCATTGATGCTGAAAAAGCATTTGATATGGTGCGTTGGTCCTTTTTATTCAAAACTTTAAGGAAAATGCACTTTGGGCCTTTTTTCCTTCAATGGATAGAAAAGTTATAGCAATTCCCGAGGGCTAGAATTAAAGTTAATGGAGGTTATGGAGAAAGCTTTAGTATAGGATGGGGAGCGAGACAGGACTGCCCCTTATCCCCATTATTGTTTGAATTATTTCTGGAACCCTTTACTGCTAGAGTCCATATGTCCCCCAAGATTACAGGGGTTAGATTGGGTGATTTAGATTTTAAGTTATCTCGTTTCGTGGACGATATTCTGTTTACGCTTACTGGCCCATGCTTCTCTCCAATGGGCGTGGTGGCTGAATTGGACCAGTTTAGTAGGGTTTCTTCCTTTAAAGTTAATTTTGATAAGTCTGAGCTCTTGAATATTAATCTTGCCGTTGCTGCGTCAGCGATATTAAGCGATGGTATCCCTTTAAGTGGGCCAAACAATCTCTTAAGTACCTGGGGTCCACATTGGGGCTCATGTAGCGGACCTATTTGATCTAAAATACATCCCATTGTTGAAAGCCATTAAGAGGGAACTAGGGCAGTGGATAGGGAGAGCTTCTCCTGGCTGGGACGCCATTGTTAAAATGAAAATTATCTCCCGTTTTCTTTACTTTTTCTCTACTCTCCCTACTTTTTTGTTTCCTCGGCCCTATTATGTTTATAGCAAAAGAAGGTTTTTGATTTTATTTGGAAAAAGCGACCAACGAGAGTAGCCCGTGTGGTTTTATTTCAGTCTAAGCTGCGGGGTGGTTTAGGAGGGCCCAATCTATTGTGGTATTTTTGCTGCTGCCCAACTTAAGGGCTTTGGTGGACGTGCATAGGAAGACAGCTGTGGCCTTTGTCCGCCCTTCCTTTGCAGTCTCGGTCCACTTGGCAACCACTGAGTCATTATCCGTTTACTTGGCAGAATATTGTGCTGGCTTGGCATCAGTGGAAGTCTCGCTTGGTTGGTGACATTCTTTCATAACGCCCTCCCCTTTCCTGTTGGCTTACATTCTAGAGAGTTTGCAAAGTGGTCTGATCTTGGTATCACTCGTGTAGGTCATCTTTTCACTCAAGCTAACATTTTTAACATCAGAGTCCTAGCGGATACCTATCACATGGGAACTGTAGACTTTCTAGCTTATGCTCAAATTAAGCATTTCATAGATTCACAGAAGCGAGCTGAAACATTACGCCAGACTAGATTCCTGTTTGAAACCTACTGCGAGCGATCAGATATATTGCGGGGCCCAATATCCAAAATTTATTGCATTCTTAATGGGCGCCCTCATGAGCCATTCAGGCACATCCAAGCCTGGGATTTAGATTTAGGGAATCCCTTAAGAGATGATGACTGGGACCTAGTATTCTTGCACACTGCTAAATGCTTTGGATCCGCTAACTTGCAGGAACACTGTTATAAGATATTGTTTTTTTTGGTTTAAGCAGTTTTTTATTGGTAACTAGGAAGAACAGGTACAACAAGGAAAGGTAATAGGCACACTGAGAAATCCAGGTACCCACAATACAGAAGAGTGGTACATATTGTACTAAATGTAACAAAGAGTCACCAAAATTTTAATAATATTGAGTAACCCCACCCACCCCAGTATTCCCCCCCCCCCCCCATCCACATGGTCATATTCGCTACCGTCTTGAAGTATGGAAACTAATGATACCTTAGCCAGGATTTCAGCAGAAAAAGGAGAACACAAAAGTGATCAAAAGAGGGAATAAGAGTACAAGAGAGGTCAGATTACAACAGAACCCGATTAGGAGGTATCGCTGAGCATACCTGTGGCAAGCGATAGCAGGGACCACAAACCCCCACTGTGGGGAGGGGTTAGCAAAAATCCACAAGGGTGTACCTGAAGCAGGACCTAAATGAAAGCACACAGACAGGCTCCTGCAGTCAAGCATTGACTTAAGGCTGGGGCGGAGAGCAAACCTCACCCTGAGTCCTGTTATAAGATATTGTATTGATGGTATTTGACACTCGTCAGACTCCATAGCATTTTTTCGACTGTATCAGATAGGTGTTGGAGAAACTGTGGTCAACTAGCCACTTATTTTCACATTTTGGAAACAGATTTCAGATTGGATTTCTCAGCTCTTGGGAGGGGGTGAGGTTCATGATCCTTGCTTTAGTTTGCTTGATTTACCAGTTTCTGGCCTCAATAGGCATTCTCAGCGACTGTGCCTCCAAGAGTTTATAGCAGCCCGTTGTGAACTGGCAGGATTTTGGAAGCAAGCACATTGTCCCTTCAGTACAGCTGGTCACCTGACACTTGTACAATCATTACCGCTTAGCTTACCTAACCACTTTGCGACATGATAGATTACCCCCGTTTGAGGCGACCTAGGTCCATTTATAACTTGGTACAAAGCTTAGAGTTCGACTGCTTACTAAGCTTTGTTTTCTTTTTCTTTTTCCCACCCTCTTCATATCTCCCTCTTTTTCTCATGTCTTTAACATATTATGTGCTAGGCTGACGTCTGAACAAGTGTTCTCTGTATGTCTGAGTTTATGCAGAACCAGTACCTATTGTACAGTATGGTATTTGATTCCCAGGGCGAGGATGCCGTTATATCTTACCTTTCCCTTTGCTTGTTTTGTTATTCGACATGTGCTGCCTAATTATTTTAGCGTTTGGGGGGGGGGGGGTGGGTTTCAGGGAGGGACATACTCTGAAGCAATCTGGACGCAGGATCGTCACATCTTTTGCTGTACATGTTTGTTTCTTGGTATCATCCACTAAAATTTTCAATTATAAAAAAAAAAAAAAATGGGTGAGATGTGAGCTACCTGCAGTTCCATGGTGTCATTGTGAGGATTCTTGATGAGGAAGGAGAAACCTTCATCCCACATGGGCGAGTCTGTTTGGAGGCAAATCTGAAAAAAAGCAACATAAAATTATCAGCAGAAGTCTTGGTCTGAGACTCGCAGTTTGACATTCCACCTCTCCCCCTCCCACCGGCAAGAGCCCCTGCTGTAGACAGGAAGAGATTTATCTCACCTTAGTTTTGTAAGAAACCTTCTTCACAGATACCTCTGCCATGGGACTGGGGGGTTTGACTCCTTTCCGCAGCTAGTTTGGTGAAGAAAGAAATCAATTATGAGAAACCATGAGTGTGAGAGAGAGAGAGAGAAAGACAGAGGTCTATGAGAGAGAGGAGGATATGTGCAAAATGGGATCCTCTGAGGACTCACAGGCAGCTCGGAGGCCTGGTCCAGAAACACGGACAGGATGGCCGCTGAGAATTCCTCGCTGTTCTGAGACTGCGTTAGGCTGTTCGTCAACAGAACCTGGAAGAGGAAGAAGAGGGACCCATCAGAACTGGGCCTGTGACCCCACTACCCTAGGTGGGCAGAAGGTACTTTGTGTGGGATTCCGAGACCCCCTCGCTTCGTCCTTACTTTTAACCCATGGTCCGTTAATCCTCCACAGCTATTGCCAAAATTAATTGGTTGTTTCCCCCGAGATGGTCCTAGCAGTGGAAAAAACATGGCTGGAGAGCCCCAAACACCAAACACACAATTTTATATATATATTTTTTCTTTTTTTTTTTTACCTGGCTGAAGACAGGCTGGCTGAGGGTGAGTGAGCCGGGACCCCTGGTATCAGCCTTCGCCACGGCAGTTTCACGGTTCACAACCCTCTGCTCTCCAGCCTCGAATACCAGGGGGGGGTGGTCCCACTAGGACCTGCCAACCCCCTGGGAGGCTACTCACAACTGTCCGATCACTGCTCTAACCAAACTTTTTTTTTTTTTTAATTTAAAGGGATCCTTAAACTAAGCTTCCCTTGTAAAATCAAGTTCTAAGAGACTAAAGTCAGACCAAATCCAACCCTAAACTCAGCACCTCTATCAGACACTAGGTTTTGCACCTCCGTCATCTGCTGGAGACAGAAAAATACTGGCAGACACTAGGTGGCACCTCAGGGGTATAGGACAGAGTCCGCGTAGTCTTTTTCTGCCTCCATCTGCTCTCCATCAGTCCAGGACTGCCTCCAGCAGATGGAGGCAGTCCTGGACTGATCCGGGTACGTACAGGGAAGATTATGGCTCCCATAGATAAAGGACTGGGCGGGGCAGGGGGGAGAGTTTCGCCTCCATCCTCTCTCCCGGAAATCAAAGATCAGCAAGGGGAGTCCCAGTTTTTGGTGCCTTCAGAATTTCACACCCCTAAGCGTTTGCCTTTGGTGCCTATTGCCTAAATCCAGTTCTGCTCCTCCCGCAGCAGGAAAGGATGGATCCAGTGGAAAGCTGTTACCTGCTCCAGCTCTGCAGCACTGCTGACTGCAGACAGACACTCCAGTTTCACGTGCAGGCGGCCCGATTTCACATCCTGCAGGGGGAGCCACTACATCCAGGGCAGAAAGAGAGAACGAGAGAGTTCAGGTTAATCTCTGTCTGCTCAGCTCTTGCGGCGATGCATTGGTACAATATGATCCCACTTTCTTACTTCATCAACGAATTTGCTGTTCAGGAGCCGAGGAAGGTTGATTTTACATCTGGAGAAAAAAAAACACAAAACACCAGTGCTCAGCAATGGCTATTTTCTTTCTGACTGTTGCTGTCTCTTTCTGTCCCTGTGGTTCTCCTCTTAGTACCCAGGGAAATGGGGGGAGGGTCCAAGGGAATTTTCACATGTCAGTCCAGAGATATTGTAAAATTCACATCCCAGAATTATCAGCGAGAGAGATGCCCCTAAAATAATGCATACGGTCAATTCTGGGGAACAGGAATCAGAGGACTAGACAACCAAGCTACAGAAAAACTACAGATAAGCAGACAGAGGTCTGGAGTGCGGTGGCAACCCCTGTCATAAAGTACTGGGGTGCTGTCTTATACTAAAGACAGGCATTAAAATGGGGTTCTAATACCACTATTATACAAAACCGTTCCAGCTACCCTGCAAATAAGCAAAGAGGCAATGCTGGCTACAGATATCACACAGTACCAGGGAGGAAGAGGCGCAGTATCAGCTACAGATATCACACAGTACTAGGGAGGAGGAGGGGCAGTATCAGCTACAGATATCACACAGTACTAGGGAGGAGGAGGGGCAGTATCAGCTACAGATATCACACAGTACCAGGGAGGAAGAGGGGCAGTGCCAGCTGCAGATATCACACAATACCAGGGAGGAAGAGGTGCAGTATCAGCTGCAGATATCCCACAGTACTAGGGAGGAGGAGGGGCAGTATCAGCTACAGATATCTCACAGTACCAGGGAGGAAGAGGCGCAGTATCAGCTACAGATATCACACACTACTAGGGAGGAGGAGGGGCAGTATCAGCTACAGATATCACACAGTACTAGGAAGGAGGAGGGGCAGTATCAGCTACAGATATCACACAGTACTAGGGAGGAGGAGGGGCAGTATCAGCTACAGATATCACACAGTACCAGGGAGGAAGAGGGGCAGTGCCAGCTGCAGATATCACACAATACCAGGGAGGAAGAGGTGCAGTATCAGCTGCAGATATCCCACAGTACTAGGGAGGAGGAGGGGCAGTATCAGCTACAGATATCACACAGTACCAGGGAGGAAGAGGCGCAGTATCAGCTACAGATATCACACAGTACCAGGGAGGAAGAGGCGCAGTATCAGCTACAGATATCACACAGTACCAGGGAGGAAGAGGCGCAGTATCAGCTACAGATATCACACAGTACCAGGGAGGAAGAGGCGCAGTATCAGCTACAGATATCACACACTACTAGGGAGGAGGAGGGGCAGTATCAGCTACAGATATCACACAGTACTAGGGAGGAGGAGGGGCAGTGCCAGCTGCAGATATCACACAGTACTAGGGAGGAGGAGGGGCAGTGCCAGCTGCAGATATCACACAATACCAGGGAGGAAGAGGTGCAGTGCCAGCTACAGATATCACACAGTACCAGGGAGGAAGAGGGGCAGTGCCAGCTGCAGATATCACACAATACCAGGGAGGAAGAGGTGCAGTATCAGCTGCAGATATCCCACAGTACTAGGGAGGAGGAGGGGCAGTATCAGCTACAGATATCACACAGTACCAGGGAGAAAGAGGCGCAGTATCAGCTACAGATATCACACAGTACCAGGGAGGAAGAGGCGCAGTATCAGCTACAGATATCACACAGTACCAGGGAGGAAGAGGCGCAGTATCAGCTACAGATATCACACAGTACCAGGGAGGAAGAGGTGCAGTATCAGCTGCAGATATCCCACAGTACTAGGGAGGAGGAGGGGCAGTATCAGCTACAGATATCACACAGTACCAGGGAGGAAGAGGTGCAGTATCAGCTGCAGATATCACACAGTACTAGGGAGGAGGAGGGGCAGTATCAGCTACAGATATCACACAGTACCAGGGAGGAAGAGGCGCAGTATCAGCTGCAGATATCACACAGTACTAGGGAGGAAGAGGCGCAGTATCAGCTGCAGATATCACACAGTACTAGGGAGGAGGAGGGGCAGTATCAGCTACAGATATCACACAGTACCAGGGAGGAAGAGGGGCAGTGCCAGCTGCAGATATCACACAATACCAGGGAGGAAGAGGTGCAGTATCAGCTGCAGATATCCCACAGTACTAGGGAGGAGGAGGGGCAGTATCAGCTACAGATATCTCACAGTACCAGGGAGGAAGAGGCGCAGTATCAGCTACAGATATCACACACTACTAGGGAGGAGGAGGGGCAGTGCCAGCTGCAGATATCACACAGTACTAGGGAGGAAGAGACGCAGTATCAGCTGCAGATATCACACAGTACCAGGAGGAAGAGGAGGGGCAGTGCCAGCTGCAGATATCACACAATACCAGGGAAGAAGAGGCGCAGTATCAGCTGCAGATATCACACAGTACTAGGGAGGAGGAGGGGCAGTGCCAGCTGCAGATATCACACAGTACTAGGGAGGAAGAGGCTCAGTATCAGCTGCAGATATCTCACAGTACCAGGAGGAAGAGGAGGGGCAGTGCCAGCTGCAGATATCACACTGTTCCAGAGAGGAAGAGGAGCAGTGCCAGCTGCAGATAATACACAATACCAGGGAGGAAGAGGCGCAGTATCAGCTGCAGATATCACACAGTACTAGGGAGGAGGAGGGGCAGTGCCAGCTGCAGATATCACACAGTACTAGGGAGGAGGAGGGGCAGTGCCAGCTGCAGATATCACACAGTACTAGGGAGGAAGAGATGCAGTATCAGCTGCAGATATCACACAGTACTAGGGAGGAGGAGGGGCAGTGCCAGCTGCAGATATCACACAGTACTAGGGAGGAAGAGGCTCAGTATCAGCTGCAGATATCTCACAGTACCAGGAGGAAGAGGAAGGGCAGTGCCAGCTGCAGATATCACATGGGGAGAGGGGCAGTCTTGTCTGCAGATATCACACAGCACCAAGGGGAGGGACAATGGTTGCTGTGTGACATTGCTGTATCAAAGCTGAGGAAAAGATAGGGACCAAGGCATTTGTGTGAGAAGCAAAATATAAGACTAGTGAATAGGGATGTAAGGACACTGTCCCTCATTAAGTCTTGCTACTAACCAACCTGCCAAGGAAATCATCTTTGTCGATGTCCTTATCAAAGAGCTCAAACGCCACCTCTTGACCTGGAACGTCATTCACGATGACCTGGAAAAGGAAATACAGCCCTTGAGATGGAGATAACTAAGGGCAGCCTGGCTTTGCCACTTCTCTCCTCCCAGGACCTCTCTATATAACAGCAGATAGACATTAACCATACCATAACAATGCCAAGACCCCTGCTCATAAAATCTTAATAAGACAGGGCTCAATCCATGAAAATGTTTTCCACAGTTACAAATCCTTCTAAAAATTAGGTCAAGACTCCCTAAAATAAATAAAGTATGGATCTTACTGAAACAGAGCTGGCAGAGTAACAAAGTATATAAAATCCAGAGAGCCACGTTCCAATCCCACCACAGAGACCGTACGTCACTGAAACCTCCTAATGAACCTCTCAGGTGTCACACAGTCTCAGAGCCAGCAGTGTTATGGCTCAGTGATACCTCTGCCCTGTGGAGGGGCTCAGGCTCACCTCGTACACCTCCTGCCACTTGGGGTTCAGCTCCTCCTTGATGACTTTGCTGCGGAAGGTTTTCCCACCAACTTTGGTCACAGTGTAGGGGTCCGATTTCCCCTTCCTCATCATGAAGTTGTCTTTGGCGATCAAGTTCTCTGCCTCCAGCAAGTGAATCCGTATTGTGTGCTGAGGAGAAAAATCTCTCAGTCATGGGCCCCAGGAGACTAATGGTGAATCAGTCACAACCGGTGATGGATTCCCAATGGTTGTGAGATATACCGTATGTAGGTCAGACTGGGTAAATGAATGCCACTAGAAAGATAAGCTCTCCTTGGAATATGTCAGGAACTGTTGGGAACTTTAAGATAAGTGATGCTGTACCTGTTCTGTGGTGGGGCAGCATGTGTGCGAGGGAAGCTTGAACTGCTGCTGCCTGTGCTGTATCTGTGCTGTGGTGGGGCAGTGTGAGAGTGAGGGAAGCTTGCACTGCTGTTGCCTGTGCTGTACCTGTTCTATGGTGGGGCACTGTATGTGTGTGTGTGTGGGAAGCTTGTACTGCTGCTGCCTGTGCTGTACCTGTTATGTGGTGGGGCAGTGTATGTGTGTATGAGGGACACTTGCACTGCTGCTGCCTGTGCTGTACCTGTTCTATGGTGGGGCACTGTATGTGTGTGTGAGGGAAGCTTGCACTGCTGCTGCCTGTGCTGTACCTGTTCTGTGGTGTGACAGTGCATGTGTGAGGGAAGCTTGCAATGCCGCTGCCTGTGCTGTAACTGTTCTATGGTGGGGCACTGTATGTGTGTGTGAGGGAGGCTTGCACTGCTGCTGCCTGTGCTGTACCTGTTCTGTGGCTAAAGGAGGTCTTCTATTTCAGTATTCACAGTCTAACACTTTTAGAGCTTAGAGCAACTTGGAAAACAATAGCTGTTGTCTGAAGATCAACCAAATCCCAATACCTCAGTTCCAAACTGGGTGCCAGGGCTGGCTTTGGTGGGCTTGGGTTCTGCATCTACACTACTGCCATCGTATGCCATCGCTCTGTTCTCGGCGGCATTCCTGGAGGGCTGAGGGGCTGGGCAGGTTCGGGAAGTGAAACAGACCTCAGGGGCATCTAGAGACAAAACCTGTAAGAGAAAACAGATGAGGACACCTAGGTCAGTGTGATCGCTGGGAAAAGAGTTCTCAGAAAAGACAAGCCCTGTTCAGAGGGCGCAGAGATCATTACAGAGGTCCACGGGAGGCTGGGAATACTGTCTGAGATGATGCAGGATGGGGGCTTGATCTGTTCTGAGAATACACACACACACACACACACACACACACACACACACACACAAACACCCAGAATCAAAAACATAAACCTAGTGCTGGGAGTTTCATGTGGGTTACGCCACAATCTCATCTCTACCAGCAGAGGGCAATGCACACAAGACACAGCCAAGTACAAAAGGCAGAAGTGAAGGGGATGAACATACAGAGAGAGGAAGTAAAGAGAGAAAAAGACAGAATGTAGAGGAACTCCGGGGAAGGACAGAGAGAGAGAAAGAGAAAACAGGGATTCTGTTGTTCCCTAGGGTGGATGGACACACACCAGGTACAGAAAGGGCAGAGCACTGACTCATGTTCAGATCTCCTTGCCACCAGAGAGAAGCCCCTCCCCGCCTCACCCTCATGATGATTTTCATGTAAATACGGCTGGCTGAGCCCGAGTGCTCCAGCTGGAACCACTGGTCCAGGGTCAGTTTGTCCTCGCTCAGGAGACGGCTTAGCGGCAGGGTCAGGGAGCCCAGGGTCAGCTGTCGGTCATCGTCCTTCACCTATGGATGCAGATCAAACAGGTGGAGAGACGCTCAATGCCTTCCCCCCTCCCCCCCAATCACAAGAAGTCCTCTCAGGACACAGGAGCGAGTACCTGAATGTCCAGATCCTGCCGGCTAGGGTCCTGCAGGAAGAAACGGAAAGCCTCTTCCCACACAGGAGAATTTGAGTTCAGAACAGCCTGCAGAGGAATAAAATAATCCAGATCATAACAAAAACCCACACAAGGAGGATCAGGTGCCAGTGCAAGAATGGGGTCAGCGAGAGCTTGGGAGGTTGTGGGAATTTGTGGGAGGTTCAGGGGTCATTGAGACATTTGGGAGGGGAGGAGGACAGGGTCAGTGAGAGGTTCTTACCTTGCTCTCCCGGGTCACGTCCTGCACCGAGAGCTGCACCATTGGACTTGGCTCCTTGTTCTTCTTCAGCTGAGGGGGGAAAGAGGGACAGAGTTCAGAAAGCATGACCCAATGTTGAAGTTGTTTATTATATTACTTCAATAAAAATGATTAAATAAAAAAAAAAAAAGGAAGCATGACCCAGAGCAGGGCAAGTACACATGCAGTGGCCTGGTCCTGGCAGTAGCAGATCCCTGCCAGTACTGGGCACTTCCCCGAGCTCTCTTTCCGGGGATTCCCAGATCCACCAACCTGCCCCAAGAGCACCAACCCAAACAAACAAAAGGCCAGCAGAGGTCAGGCCTGCAACCTCCAGTCACATACTGGAAGGTCCTGTGCTTTGTCCAGGTAGACGACCAAGATGGCTGCTGAGGGCTCCTCCTGGGACTTTGAGGAGATTTCTTTGTTCATCTGGATGATCTGGAACAGAAACAGAAGCACCTCCCATAGTATCAGTACCTGCAAGAACCCTTCCCTCCCTCACTGTCCACAGGAGCCCTTACTGTTGATCCCACCTTTCAGGGCACGCTCTCACACTCTGGGTGTGATGCCCACAAGATTTGGTGAGACTGTGGGATGACACATAGAGGATCTGGGGCCTATCCCTCTAAGGTCCCCTGGGATGCTACTCAGTAAAGAGCCTGGAGTATATGGCGATAACCTAATGCCTACCTGCTCAAGCTTGGATGAAGAGGCCAAGAGTGAGAGCCACTCCAGTCTAAGGTGAACACTGCCCCTCTTCACATCTTGTAACGGGAACCACTGTAAGAGAACAAGTAAGGTCACGGCCTCCAAAAGCAACACCCCCCCCCCCCACCCCCATCCCCACGCAACACCCGTCACCCTCCCCAAACTCTTGGATGTTCTTACGTTGTCCACTACGCCAGAACTCTTCACTTCTCCAAGATCCAACTTCATCCTGAAATGGAAAGAAAGGTAAGTACGAGAAGGCAAGGAGGAGATAACATGGAATGAGAGGAGCCAAAGGGGAAGGAGGGGAGAGGTCACACGTAGTGAGAGAATACATATGTGATTGGATCAGAAGCTGTCCCAGGCAGTGGGGAACTGAAAGGAGATACTGTAAATACCCTGGAGGTGGGCACACCTGGCGGACAGGCTCCCTGTCAGACCTGAGCGTGGTGGCTACAGCCTCTTCTTAATGTCCTACCTGAACCTCACGTGCCGAGAGCCTCCAGCCCACTTTTCCCATCCCTGGAAATATCTCACCTGCCCAAGAAGTCATCCTGATCAGGATCCTTGTCAAAGATTTCTACCTCCAGTTCCTGCCCTGGGACTTCATGAACGATCACCTGAAAGAGGAGAGGCATTAGTGTCCAAACACAGTGAGCATGACAGCACAAGAGTGAACGCACGTGTGAGTGAGTAAGACACAGTGTACTAAAAGAAGTTCATGCAAGTAGGTGCTCAGGAATGGTCAGAACTCTGAACCCAGCTACTCCTACCTCATACATTTCATTCCACTTGGGGTTCTGATCCTCATCAATGACTTTGCTGGTTAAGATTTGTGTGCCCACCCGTAGGACGGCATAGGGGTCAGACTTCCCCTTCAGGACCCCTTTCACGTATGTGTCTAAAGAGAGCAGATCCCTGGCTTCTATCAGGTGAATCCGTATGATTCCCTGCAGGAGAGAGAGAAGTTGGGGGTGAGGTCAGAGGAGAGGGTAAGCAGGAGCAGCTCAGACTGGTAAAGTGTGAGTAGTGGTGTGGGTACCCTGGGCAGCGGGGAACGCAGCTCAGCTACATGCAGGCCTGGCACTAGTGGGACGATCAGACGATTGGGCAGCACCAGGTACCCCGACAGGATGTCCATAACCATGGAGTCTGACATAACGCTGAGAAAGAGAAGCAGAAACTGAATGGCACAGTTGCAAACCACATCTGCCACCACCCCACACTCCAAAAGCTCTGCTTTACAAACAGCCAATGAGAAGAGCAGCCCCCTGCCAAACTCCCGCCCCCCCCCCATCTATATACATCAGTAACAGAAGTCATGAGCAACGCTCCCTCCCCAGTCCTTCCACATCTGCATATGCCAACAAAAGGGGTCATGAGCAAGCCTCCCCAGACCCCACCACTTATATACAAGTAAGTGAAGGGGCCCATTATTCAGCTCCTTCAAGTGCTTTATAACCCAGCATGCACTTCCTGTGAGGTGAGGAGTAGAGAGCAGGTGTGGGTGGCTCCCAGTCTCATGCGATCAGGCACTGGGAGAATAGGATCCAACCCTGTGGGTGCAGTAGGTGCTTGAGCACCCCCAATATTGAGCATTCTCCTTCACTGTGTCCAGAGATGGATAATTTGTGTTGAGTTTAGCACCCTCAATCATTTGGAAAAGTTGGCTGGGAGTAGAGTTGCCACCTCATTTAGGTTAACCTGAGCAGGCTGATCCAGTCCTGGTCTTGCCCCAATGAATGCATAGAGATGTAGTCCCTACATTCTTTTTAGGGAAATCAAAACTACAACTCCGTGCATGCAGTAGGGCAAAAGCAAGACTGGATTGACCCCTTTGGGTTAACCAGGATTAGGTCGTCTTTCGAGGCAAGTCATTGTTCCACCATTCTGGAATATATTGAGACTCTACTCATGCAGCAGGAAAAGTACTCACACTCAGGTACATACTTATACTAGTACTCACACTAATACACTAGCTATTTACACCTACTGCGTATGTGTGATTCATGGTAGGCATTTTGATGTAGAATGATTAAATCTGATGTTGACTTTCTGGTTGCAGTTTACCTAGATCATAGTAATGTTTAGGCCTGTACTAAATGTTGATAAATAAATAAATACTTACACTGGCACTCAAACTGACATCCGTACTCTAGCATTCATACTCACAAACCCACACACTAGCTACTCAAACTCTTGCATACACTGGCATGTAGAACTCACACTCATACTTACACTAATATTCATACTCATGGCTACACATTCACTGGTATTTACACTCACACTCATGCTCATACTGGCACTCGCTCATACTCACTTGAGTCCTGGAATGTCCAGTAGGTTTGTGAGTCCTGTCCAGTCTAAAGTCATTGTCTGAGAAGAAAAACAAGAGAGATGGAAATGAGTCTAAGGTTACACTCTGTACCAGCATTGGGGAACAGAGGGATGGGAGTTCTAATCCCACTCAGGAGATGGGGGTACTGATCCCATGGAGTGAGGAGGTTGCTGATCTCATGGCTGATAAGGCTGATGATCCTACAGAGTGAGGGGTCTGATTATCCTATTGGTGGAAGAGGGCTGCTAACCAAAGGAGTGAGGGAAGGTGTGAGAGGGAGGTTCTGGAAGCCAAATTTAAGATTTTAGGTAGAAAGTTGAAATCCAGAATCTCCAGGGTAGCATTCTCTGAAGTGCTGCCTGCTCCATGCGCAGGAACTCAGAGGCAGGCAGAGCTCCGGAGTCTCAAGGCATAGATGAGGCAAAGGTGCAGGGAAGAGGGTTTTAGGTTTGTTAGGAAGTGGGCATCATTTTGGGGAAGGAGGGGCCTTTTCTTAAAGGATCAGCTCCACCTTAACCATGGTGGAACCAGGCTATTGGCACTAACCTTAACAAAGGAGATAGCGCAGCTTTTAAACTACATGATGGGGAAAGCCAACAGTTGCTCAGAATTGCATGGTTCAGAATGATGTATGAAGGATACTATCAAAACAGGGAAGTTAGGGCATCCTGACAGGTTGCAATAAATGCTAACGTAGCCCAGGTGCCTTTAAATAAAGAGCAGACAGATCAGAAAGATTCCAAATTATCCCTGTCAACTGATGAGCAGGTTGTTAATAAAAACAAAATACATACTTTGAAATGTCTGTACACAAATACTAGAAGTCTAAAAAATAAGATGAGAGAGAGAACAGCACTAAACAAAGAGGTAGATATAATTAGCATCTCAGAGATCTGTGACACTGGGGTAAAAATTATATCGCAATGACAGGATGGATCAGACTGTTGGAGGGGGTGGCACTGTATGTTAGAGAGAGCATTGAGTCAAACAGGATAAAAGTTCTGCAGGAAACAAAATGCACTGTAGAATTTTTACAGACAGAAATTCCATGTGAGAAAGGGAATAGAATAACAGTGGGGGTGTTCTAGCATCCACCTGACCAGAATGAACAGACAGACAATGAAATGCTAACAGAAATTAGGGAAGCTAACAAAATTAGCAGCACAGTAATGAGAGATTTCAATTACCCTGATATTAACTGGGCAAATGTCACATCAGGACATTCTAGAGAGGTAAAGTTCCTGGATGAAATAAATGACTGCTTCATGGAGCAACTGGTACAAGAACCAGCAAAAGGGGGAGCTATTCTGGACCTAGTCCTTAGTGGAACACATGATTTGATGCGAGAGGGAACAGTGTTGGGGGCCACTTGGCAATAATGACATAACATGATCAAATTTGACTTGATATCTAGAGGGAGGATACTAAGGAAATCTACTGAGATAGCATTTAACTTTCAAAAGGGGAACATGAGGAAAATGGTTTGGAAAAAACCGCAAGGAGCAGCTGCAAAGGTTAAGAGTTTACATCAGGCATGGACATTGTTTAAAAATATCATCATGGGCCCTGAAAACTTTCTGCTTTCTCTATTCCCTACTGATCTACCTACTAAAAAGGTTAAACTGCTGGCTCAGATTGTATTTGCTGCCAAAAGCAAAAGTGCAGCTTTTTTGTAGGAAACTGTCTGTCTTTGTTGTTATCTTTAACTAAGTGTGAGTGGAATGTGCATTATTTGGAGAAATTAACAGCTTTGCGGAAGGATACATTAGATTCATTTTTAAATGGGTAGAAACCATATGTCAAACGATATCATGAAAAACAGTTTGTTTCTTTGGGTATCCGTATATTCACTTCTAACTGTTGCTAGGTTATTAAAAAGCATAATAGGGGGAGGGTATGGTGTGAGGATGGGAGATGGAGTAGGTGGGAGGGATATTTAAAAAATTCTGAACCACGGTAGTGTCTGATCTTTCATTGATGTTGTTTCTGGAGAGCTAAGGCTGTTCTTGTTGTGTACTATATTTATGGTTCAATAAAAATTACAGTAAACTGGAAAGAAAATACCATCTTGGAAGCCCAGATCAGATGTATTCCATGCATTAAAAAAGGTGAAAGGGGGGGGTCACATGATGTAATGTGAGGAGGTGGACGTGATCCTTCCTTGTTCTGGGGCTCCACTCCCTTTTTAGCTTGATTTTTGTAAGTTTTTCCCTATGATTTACCCTGCATTCTGATCTCTTTCAGTGTCCCATGGCCTCCTCTCAGTTGCTAACGTGTTAAATGTTTCATTTTGACCCAGGAATGGCAACAAAAGCAAAGAAGAAAAAGAAAGATAAGCAGCGCAACGTGGAGGGTAAGACTGCCGACGCAGTGCATGATGCTGCTTTGCATGTGCTGCTGATGGTGGAGTGAACGAGATCATTTTGGCCGTGGTCGCAGCACTAACTAACAATCTAGATGACAAGTTCAAAAAAATGTATGCCAGGTTTGATGAAATGCACACCCTGCTTATGGACACCATTAAGCAATTAAATGACATGAAGTCCCACCTTACAGGGGTAAGCGCCAGAGTGCAGGCACTGGAAACCAAAGTAGTTACCGTCAAATCAGCAAAAGGACTGAAGATAAGTTGGAGGACTTGGAGAACATGTCGCAAAGGAGCAATCTGAGGCTGATCGGCTTTCTAGAGTCAGTAGCAGAACAGGATCCAGCAGGAACTCTGAAACCATGGTTTAAGAAGACCCTGGACTTTTCTGAGACCCCTTTTGCATAGAGCAAGCACATCAGCTAGAGTCAAGGGGCTCTACTCAAGATAGACCTTGGCCAGTTATCACAAAGATCCCAAACTCAATGGCCCGATACTGAAAGCACGTTCAGAACTCAATAGCTGGATAAGTAGGACTTATCTGGCTATCTGGCAATCCACTGAAAATAAGCAGCCACTAGATAAATGGATAAGTCACTTATTTTGTTATCTTTTAGCTGGTCAATTTGTGGGTGGGCAGTGGGCAGATCTGGGCAGCACTACTTATCCAATTAACTTAACCAAATAAGTAGCAATATTTGCTCTTATCCGGTTAAGTTAATCGGATAAGTTAGACCAGCTATAGAGCTGGTCTAACTTATCCGGCTAAGCAGAGCCTTGACCGTGGATATTCAGCGGCATACCCATATCTGACTAAGTTACTTAACCAGCCAGCGCTCGATATCAGGCCCCAGACATAAAGAGGAACTTCTCCGTAAGTCCCGGAGCAGCAGAGGTCTTAAGTATGAAGGTCAATCTATTCTAATTTTCATGGATTAGTCTGTTGCTATTGCTGCAAAGCAAAAATCATTTTCTTCTGTATGTGAAAGGGAACCACGGGTTCTGCTATCTGCATCTGCTGGAGACAGAGAAATACTGGAGGGACACAGGGGGAGCACTATACTGATATAGGATACCTTTCGAGTTTTTATCTGTCTCCATCTGCTGGAAAGGAGGCTCAACCCACTGTCTGGACTGATCCGGGTATGTACAGGGAACACCAGATTCGTTTCACCTTCCAATCCCCAGATAAGCTGAGAGTGATCCACAATAACATGGTAAAAATGTTTGTGTCTTTGGAAGAAGCACAAACCTTTTTATAGACTCTGGTGGCTTCCAGGGAAGAATAACAGCATGCACTGATGGATCAGTTGCTGAGATGCTTTAATTCATTTTCTTAAGAAAATCAAGTGCTTCACTGGCTTATGGCCATGCAGTCCCGAAAGCTCCAAAGCATAATATACATTGCTTTTGGTTGGACATTTATTATAACATCTTTATTTTTTGGATCACATCTGCCTATTAAGTTAACTTTACTTATAGGGATTATTGTGTACTCAGCTTTCAGCCTAGTAATTGACTGGATACTTCAATGAGGATCAGCGTGTTAGGAGCTTTAGTAACTTCTGAAGCAAGGCCTATCTCAGACTCACAGATTAATAAAAGATTTCCTTTTTTTTGGGGGGGGAGAGTGGAGTCCCACACAACAATAGTGGTTTCTAAGCCCCACACTGGGCAACTAAAAATGATACTGGGAAAGGGGGAGGTTAGAGGGAGGCGGAGTTTAGGAAGGGGAGGCGGGACTGGGACTGATGGGTAGTGGGGTTGGCAAGGTGGGGGTGGATTTGGGAGGAGAGTTTCCTCTTGTGAAACTCATGATGTTAATTGATGTATGGCTTTTTTCTCTTTTCTTGGTGCATTGTTGTATCGAGTGTGAGTTCTCTGGCTGAGACCTAGGCTGGGGAGTCTCCAGGTCACGGATACTGAGTTATAGCTTTGTTCAAGGTTTCTATTTACTGATTGGTCTGTCTAAAAAAGAGATTAGAAGGATCCACATGGAATGATTCTGGGCTTGGCTCAGTTGTTAAAAGGTTTAAAATTTTACAAATGATGTAAAGATTTAAAGCTCGGGTCACTGTTTTGCAGGAAACCGGTGCGATATGTATTTTATACAGGAACACCGGTATATAAAAATTAAAAATAAATAAATAAATAAATACACCTAGATGACATTGAACACCAAAAGCGAAAAAAGAAAGTGGGCGGGGAAGGTAGATTCCTCTCAATCAGGAAATAAAAACGCAGGAGTTGCAATATTAATTGGGAAGCAGATTCCATTCCAAGAGACTAAAGGTGATTGAGGAACCGGGGGTGGGCTCTCATAGTCGAAGGTCTTCACTATGATCAGGAAATATTGTTCTGCTCAGAATGAGGTGGATTTTAAAAGCCTTGCCTGTGCAAAAACAGCCACATACGCATGTAAGCAACCAGGGGTGGATTTTTAGACCTTAAAATCAATGAAAATTCTAACAAGATGAGTTGATTTGCACACTGCAGTCTCTGCCAGCTGCATTGTACAAATCAACATCTTTTTATCGCTCATAAGGACTAAAATTCTTTAATGATGTCAATTTTACAATGAGTACCTCTGAATGTTTCTGTAACACCACCCCGCAAACCCCCAACCCACCTCCCAAATCTCACCCCGAATCAAAGTGCCCCCTTACACTGCTGCATATATAGAGTATCAGACTGAGCCCTATAAAGCAGTTCTCTCTCTCTCTCTCTCTCACTCACTCACAGAGGCAATTTTGAGTGTGGCCATGGATAGATCTTCTAGAGTAACAGGTCTATCTAATCCCGGGTCTAAGGGAATTTTCTGTGGAGTTTGGCCCGTTGGCTACATTTTGGGGATTTTCTATTTATATAATGGCCAAGGGTTTCAGGATTTTTTTACATAAAAAGTGGGACTCCTTTTCAAATAAATATGCCGTCCACCAAGATATGCCTGCTCTTTATTGGGAAATTGCTAAGGCAGTCCTGAGGCCAGAGGTCATCTCTTAGGTGGCTGGGAAACATACAGCTGTTTTGAAAGAAATATTGGCCTTCTACAGAGGCATGCTAAGGGGGAGGCGAGGAGGGTAGTCCGCCCTGGGTGACAACAAGGAGGGGGGGGGGGGGGGTGTGTGCCAGCAACTGTATGACCAATCAATCTCTTGTCGTCACCCAGGAAGAAGAAATGTTCCAGCCAGGAGCAGCGGGCCAGCAAGGAGACCAAGCCCTGCCTGCTGAAGAGAACAGGCTTGGAATGGCGTACCTGGGAAGGCAGTGGGTCGCGGCCTCTCCTGCCGCCTGCTGCCATATGGCCCACCGATCTTCCTGCTTGGGGGGGGGGGAGACAGAGTGGAAGCTGTGTGTGGGAGTGCATGAATGACCACCTGCACATAGCTTCCACTCTGCCCCCCCCCCCCAAGCAGGAAGATCGGTGGGCCGTGCGGGCCATGGTGGAACTCATCCCGCCATGGCCTGAAGACAACAGGAGACCGTGATGTGTGTGAGCTTGTGTGAATGAGTGAGAGCCTATTTATGTGTGCATATGTGTGTATCTGTGTGAGAGCCTGTGTGAATGTGGGTGTGTGTATGAGAGAGAGTGTGTGTGTGTATGAGCGGATGCCTGTATATGTGTGTGTGTGTGTGTGTGTGTGTGTGTGTGTGTGTGTATGAGCGGATGCCTGTGCATGAATGAGATGGTAAATGTATTGAAGAGTGAGTGTGTGTGTGCCTGTGTATATATAAGAGAGGGTGCCTGTGTGGGTGCGTATGTGTGAGAGGGTGCCTGTGTGCGGGGGTGGGGGTGAGAAAGAGGAAGCATGCGCGTGTGTGCCTGGGGGAGACAGGAATCTGTGTGAGAGATACAGAGGAAGCGTGTATGTGTGAGGGAGAGAAGGAGGAAACGTGTATGTCTGTCTATTAAACACACACATACACGTCTCTTACCAAACGTGTATGTGTGTGCGAGATAGAGTAAGCATATTTTGTTTGTGTCTCTGTGTGTGTGTGTACCCCTAGTTCACAACAATCTCAGGGTGTCAGGTATGGAGAGTGGGGCATTTTTAAGATTCTTATTAGCTTGAATTACTGGGTGTTATTTGATGACTGCTGTTTTGAAATATTTTATCAGTGTGTAGAAAATTTTAACTTCCATGGCTTTTAGTAGCTGTAACAACATCCCCTCGGTTTTAATTAGTCTAGATGTTGAGAAAGCATTTGATAGGATAGATTGGGGTTTTAGGTTTGAAACTTTGTGGGCCTTTGGAATAGAGGGGTTTTTTTTTTCATGCAGTCCAAACGTTGTATAATAACCTGCGGGCATTAGTGATGGTTAATGGCATATATTCCGAGGATATCATGTTGCAGAGGGGAACCCGACAGGGGTGCACCCTTTCCCCTTTTCTTATAATTCCCCGCCTTGAACCTCTTCTTAGGCATTTCAAGGCTAATGACAGTATAGTGGGGATCACTTTGGAGCATTCTGATTTCTCGCCTTTCAAGATGATCACATTCTTTCTTCATTTGGCAGATCCAGTGACAACTTTGGCAGCCCGATTGGAAGAATTCTCTGTGCTTGAAAGTCTTGCAGATTTTTGTCTGAATCTTCATAAATCTGAGGCGCTTCCTATGACAGAGCCAGTGCAGCATCTATAGGGCCCAGATTTCCCTATGAAATGGGCAGGGGACTCACTTAAATATTTAGGGATACAATTGCATAAAGATCCATCGATAATGTATAAAATTAATTACTATTCCCTAGATAATGTATAAAATTAATTACAATTCCCTATACCACTCCCCAAAATCTTCTTTGCTTAAATGGATGGACTCTCCTTTGTCCCTAGCAGGTAGAATAAACCTATTTCAGATGACAATACTCCTGAAATAACTTTACTTGTTCCAAAGTATGCCCTTTTATTTTCTCAAGTGGAATTTACTAAAATTAGAGAGCCTTATCTGTAGATTTCTAGAGAAGAGCTAAGCCTAGGATAGCATAAATGGAATGGGGGCCTGGGACTTGCACATTTGAAATTATATAATATAGCTTGTTACCTCCAACATGTAGGCGATTGGTTACTAGGCACCGATTTTTATAGGAAAATTAGTTCTTACCTGTTAATTTTCGTTCCTGTAGTACCACGGATCAGTCCAGACCATGGGTTGAACCTCCTGTCCAGCAGATGGAGACAGACCAAAACTGAAAGGGTATCCTATATCAGGACAGAGCCTACCCTGCAGCCCTTCAATATAACCATTGTCAAGGCAGCAAAAGGCATAAGGTCAAGCAAGTAACAGATAACTATTAAAGTTGTTGAACAATCAAACAATAGAACAATTGAATGACTTGCATGACTACCCCTGATCATCTTAAGAGATGCTTCCGGTGCCTTCAATGAAAAACCAAGAGAGCCATGCAGAGACACTTCTATAATGAGGAGAAAAAGAAAAGAAAGGAGTCTGAGCGGACAGACCAAGGAAAAAACACGGGAGGGCGTCTGGACTGATCCGTGGTACTACAGGAACGAAAATTAACAGGTAAGAACTAATTTTCCTTTCCCTGTACGTACCTGGATCAGTCCAGACCATGGGATGTACCAAAGCTTCCCTACAAAGGGTGGGACCGAGACAGTCCCGCTCAAAGCACCTGCTGACTGAAGGAACCAAACACTGGCGCCTGTACGTCAAGGAGGTAATGTCGAGCAAAGATATGCAGGGATTTCCACGTACAGGCCCTGCATATCTCCTGAGGAGAGACTGATTGACTCTCTGCCCAAGAAGTAGCCTGAGAATGCAAGGAATGAGCCTTTAAGCCCTCTGGAACCGCCCGGCCTTTGCAGATATAGGCCGAGGAAATCACCTCCTTCAACCACCGAGCGATCGTAGTCTTAGGAGCTTGGTTGCCCCTATTGGGACCACTCCACAGAACAAAAAGATGATCTGAAACCCGGAAGTCATTGGTAACCTGAAGGTAACATAGGAGAACGCGTTTTACATCTAGACAGTGAAGATCACCCCCAACGGACCCTCTATATCCTCAGGAGAGAACGTGGGAAGCTCCACCGACTGATTGACATGAAAAGAAGAAAATACTTGCTTGAGCTTGCTCCACGAGAAAAAAGGAAACAGAAAAAACCCCCACAGGGAGAGGGCAAGCTAAAAGGGAACCGCAGGGTGAGCTGCCTGGCATCTGCTGGAGACAGACAAATACTGAAGGGCTGCAGGGTAGGCTCTATCCTGATATAGGATACCCTTTCTTTTTTGGTCTGTTTCCATCTGCTGGACAGGAGGCTCAGCCCACGGTCTGGACTGATCCGGATACATACAGGGAAACACCCATTGCCATGGAGCGAGCTCTGTTTTCTCCACTAGATCTTCGCTATCTCTTACATACTTTCCCGAGTAAACTGTCAATACCTCTTCAGGATAGTTTTCTGGCTATAATGTTGCTGAAATCTTGGAAGTGGCTAACTGTGAAATTACAGTTATGAAGTGAGGTCTCTAAATACTTGCCTTTTAAGGGAACTAAGAATTCTCTTCCGGGATTTCATTCAGGGGTCGTCTTATTGTGGGAAACTAAAGGCCTTCAGGTGATTGCACAATTGCTCACTGAGAAGCGAAGGATAAAATCTTTTCTAGAGGTGCAGCAAGACTTTGAGCTTGAGCGAGCTCAGTTTTTTGCTTACCTACATGAGTGAACATGATGTCTACATCATGTTCACTCATCTGTGGAGGAGTTGCAGCTTAAAACAGAGAGTGCCTTTCTGACTTTTTTGATTTAGAACACCCGGTTCACAATACAATTTCTTCCCTGTATTTCATGTTGTTAAAGATGGATGGACCTCAGACATGAGATACATTTTTTAACTCTTTGAAAAGTGAATTGGGATGGATCTTTCCAATTCCCAATATGTGTTTTGCTAAGATATGTCCTGTTACGGGTAACATCCCTTTACGGGGAAACACGACCCGAATTTCTTATGAGAGCTTATTTTTCTCAGAAACTCGCTGGCTTAACTAAGCTTTCTTCAACTGATCATTGCATAAAATGCAACTCGAGTGTTGGCACCTTAGGTCATCAGTTTTGAGTTGCCCTAAGGTTTTAACCTTCTGGGAGAAGGTACTTGGTTATATGAGAAAGGTCATAGAGGTAGCATTACCTAGGGATCCCATTAGTTCTTCTTTTCGAAGGACTATTGAACATAACATTTCGAGACTCATTTGCTAAACTTTGGACCCAAAAAGTAATTCTACTTGCAAAGAAAGCAATTTTGCAGAGTTGGCTAAGTGAGGAGCCACCCTCTCTGAAGCAATGGAGGAACTTACTTCATCAGACGTATCTTTTTGAAAAGTATGCTGAAAAGACAGGTATCTCTAGGAAGCACTGAGGGTTCCTGAAAATATGGGATCAAAAACTACAATTGCTACCGCATAAAGCAAGAAGCCTTGTTTTGAACAATTTTTGTTGATGAAGAGTTTTCCTGGCCTTCAAACTTTATGCTGCTAGTCTTTGCACCAGTGGGCTGCAGAAAACCTACTTGTCCATGAGATACTGCGGGGACTCTTGGACTAGGGTTAGGGTGCGGGGATCTGATGGTGTTTAATTGTAAAACTATTATATCTATAAAGATGGGGGTTTGGGAAGAGCAAACTAGCCCCCCATGTTTTGTTGTATTTTGTGGAATCTTAAAAAAACATTTGAATTAAAGAGGTAGAAAGAAGGCTACATGACTACCAGCATGGTTAAAAGGTAAGATGAGAGATGCTATTCTAGCCAAAAGAACATCCTTCAAAAATGGTAAAGGGGTCTGAACGAAGAAAACAGGAAACAGCATAAGCATTGGCAAGTTAGAAGCAAAGTATTGATAAGGAAGGCAAAGAGAAAATTTGAAAAGAAGCTTGCTTTGGAAGCAAAAACTCATAACAATAACTTTTTCAGGTACATTCGAAGCAAAAAGCCTGTGAGGGAGTCAGCTGGACTATTAGATAATCAAGGGGTAAAAGGGGCACAAAGTTAGGACAAGGCCATAGGAGAGAAACTAAATGAATTTTTTGCTTCAGTCTTTATTGATGAAAATGTAAACAGATAACTATGCCAGAAGGATATTTAAAGGTGATGATTCAGCAGAACTGAAACAAATTGACAAACTAAAGAGTAGCATATCCCCTGTACCAGATGGTATACATCCCAGAGTGCTGAAAGAACTGAAAAATGAAATTGCAGGCCTCCTTTTAGTAATTTGTAATCTATCATTAAAATTAGCTACAGTATCTGAAGACTGGAGGGTTGCCAATATAACGCCAATTTTTAAAAAGGGTTCCAGGGGTGAGCCAGAAAACTATAGGCCTGTGAGCCTAGTGTCAGTGTGGGGCAAAATGGTTGAAACTATTATAAAGAACAAAATGACTGAACATATAAAGTAGGCAGTCAATGTATAATCGGAGAAAACTAACATGGATTTATCCAAGGGAAGTCTTGCCTCACAAATCAGCTATATTGTTTTGGAGTGTAAATAAACAAGTGGATAAAGGTGAGTCAGTTGATTATAGTGTATCTGGATTTCCAGAAAGCATTTGACAAAGTCCCTCATGAGATACTTCTAAGGAAATTAAAAATTCATGGGATAGGGCTAAATAATCAATTTTCTCAGTGGAGAAAGGTGGTGTGTCCCAGGGATCTGTCAGGGATCATTGCTTTTCAACATATTTAGAAATGGGAACAAGTGAGGTGATCAAATGTTCTGACAATACAAAATTATTCAGTTATTAAATTACAAGCGAATTATGAAACATTGCAGAAGGGCCTTGCGAGACTGGGCATCCAAAAGACAGATGATATTTAATGTGGACAAGTGCAGAATAATGCAGAGTAACTCAAATTATAGCTACACAATACTAAGTTCCACATTGGGAGTTACCACTCAGGAAAAGGATCTAGGCGTCATCGTGGATAGTTTTTGAAATCCTCAGTTCAGTGTCGGTGGTAGCTAACTGTTAGGATCTGCTCCTCCAGAGGGGAGGAGTTAGCAATCTGTTAGGAACCTGCTAGGGAGTTAGCAATCTGTTATGAGTGAGCTCCCCAGGAGGGAGGAGTTAGCGATGTGTTAGAGGTTTGCTCCTCCAGAGGGGAGGAGTTGGCACTCTGTTATAATCTCCGTGCTAAGTTGCAATCTGTTATGGTTCTGATGTCTGATGGGCGGAGACATAGATGAGAGCTAGCACTCTGTTATGCTCAGTTCCTGAAGTGGGAGGAGTGAGCACACTGTAGTAAATAGGTGAATCCTTGGGCCGATGGCAGATGACAGCGCCCCCAAGAGGATATCCTGAGAGGGACCACCGGCTAGGCTTGAGTATGGAGACAGACACAGATAATTCTTTTATTAGACAGGTTAGTAGAACCACCAGAGGTGGCAGTAGTGAGCTGGTATGCCCGGCAGGGCTGAAGTCCCTCAGATACTGGAACTGAGATCCCAGGGTTGCTGAGCTGTAGAGAGATTATAGATAATGAGTAGACAGGGTATGCTGTATACATAGCCAGTAGTAGATGATGCACTCACATAGAATCTTAAGAAGGCTCAGTAGCTGGAAAGAGTTAGGCCCTCGAGGAGCGAGTACCTGGTTCCAAGGAAAGCTCTGAGAGAGCGGTGGCAACTCACAATTGTCTGTATTTGTAATAGCTTCCAGGAAATAGAGAATCTTCAGAGTCTTCAGGAACATGGGCCCTCGCGGAGCGAGTACCGGTTCCTATCTGTAATCTGAAATGGAGAAAAGAGAGTGAGGCCCCCAAAGAGCAGGTACCCCTGGTAAGTTCGAGGAGGCAGAGAAGCTTGGAAGAATCCATATACCAAGACCGAGTATGATTCGTAGGCCTTCGTAGTCCGTCGGAGTCTGGAGTCCGTAGTCCGTCGGAGTCCTTAGTCCTTGCTAACTTGAATAGCAAGCGCAAGTGAAGACCTTTATGTTGGAAGCGGATGACGTCAATACAGGGGGACGCCCCTGAGGTTCACGCCCTTGCTGGTACATACTTCAGAGCATGCATGCGCGCGTGCCCTACGTCATCAGGAACATGGCGGATCCACAGCATAGAGCCAGTCTGGGGACGCCAGAAAGAAGCAGCATGGAGACGCCGCGGCAGTAAGCCGTCCATCAGGCTTGGAGGGAGTTGCCTCAGAGGTAGAGAGGGTGGAGCGAGGGCGAAGAGCAGGCCCGAACGCAACACTAACAAACCAACTAGAATGCTAAGAATTATTAGGAAAGAAGTGGAGAATAAAACCGAGAATATCATAATGCCTCTGTATCGCTCCATGGTGCGACCTCTTGACTATTGTGTGCAATTCTGATCATTGCACCTCAAAAAAGAAATAGCAGAGTTAGAAAAGTTAAAGAAAAGGGTGACCAAAATAATAAAGAGCATGGAACAAATCTCGTAAGAGGAAACGCTAAAGAGAAAAGAAGAGACAGCTGAGGAGAGATATTACAGAGGCCTATAAAATAATGAGTTCATTTGAATTGGTTTTTTTATGTTTTCAAAAAGTACAAAGACACAATGAAGTTACTAGGGAATGCATTTAAAACAAACAGGAGAAAATATTTTTTTATTCAATGCATATTTAAGCTCGGAAATTCATTGCCAGAGTTAAAATCTGTTAGTGTAACTGAGTTTAAAAAAGGTTTTGACAAGTTCCTGGAAGAAAAGTCCAGAAACCATTCTTAGGGGCCGATGCAATACAGTGCGCTCAGCCGAGTGCACTGTTTAACCCGCTGTCGGATGCAGGTTAAATAGGCGCTAATCCACCCCCTAATGCAATAGAGGGATTAGCGCCTATTTAACGCGCATCCGACGCAGAGTGAATGAGTTAGCGCTCATCACATGCAAATGCACGCGAATGAGGCTGTTACTCATTCACTCCAAATGCAAAAAAATAAATGTGTGACTCAGACGCACATTTATTGCTCAGATATTAACGCCTGCCTGAGGCAGGCGTTAATAGCTGAGCACCAATAAACTTGGCGTCGGTTTTCATAACCGGCTGATTGCAGTTATAAAAACCAACGCCAAGTTTATTGGCGACGGTTAATAGCTGAGCACCAATAAACTTGGCGTCGGTTTTCATAACCGGCTGATTGCAGTTATAAAAACCGATGCCAAGTTTATTGGCGTCGGTGTTCATAACCAGCAGACTGCCGGTAACTGCAGGGTCGCGTTAGCAAGGAGGCGCTAAGGTTGTGCTAGCAACCCTAGCACCTCCTTGCTAGCGCGACCTCCTAATTTGCGTATTGCATGGCGCCCCCCCATGCGGGCACCATGCGTGCATTAAGAAAGCGGGCGCTGAAAAGTCAGCACCCGCTTTCCGTGAATAATATTGAATCGGCCCCTTAAGGTGGGGAAATCCACTGCTTATCCCCGGGGATAAGCTGCTTGGAATCTATCAACCTCTTGAGATCCTGCCAGGTACGTGTGACCTTGTTTGACCACTGTTGGAAACAGGATATGGGCAGGATGGACCTTTGGTCTGACCCAGTATGGCATATCTTATGTGCTTATGTTCTATGGGGCTGCTTATATCATGAAAGGAAGGGCTGCTGCTCCCATGGAAGGAGAGGGCTGTTGATCTCAAGGGGGATCATGTGTGGAGGATTAAGTGTACTTCCCATAAGGAAAGGTACTGCTAGAAACTCTTCAGTTGCTCCCCTCTCCCAATGCCCCCTTCCCCTACATGGACCACACTCACCGGCCGGCGGATGAAGAACAGGGTAATAGCCCCAACGATGGGCACATCGCCAATTAGAGGTTCCAATATTACACGCAGCATCCCATGCAGCTGAGAAGGCAGTGAAAAAACACTGTAAAGCCAGAAACTTATACATTCATAGGCACTGGGCTTCTCTCCAATACAATGCTTGCTACAATCTTTCCATGATCATAAACCATGATCATAAACCTGAATCTATGCCACTTCTCCAACGCCTGCTGACTCCGAAGGTCCCTGTCTTGCTCTCCTGCAGCTTTGCTGCTCCACACCCCAGTGTACTCCTACACTAGCATTCTGCACACCCCTGCCCTGCACACTTCATGTCCTCTTCGACCCATTCACCTTCCTGAGTGCTATTTCTTCAGCTCTGCCTGGTTGTCAGTGAACTGTTTGTTCTGCGTGCCTACAAAGGGCTATCACCCACCTGAACACCTTTGACTCCAGCTTTGCAAAAAAATTTCTTCACTTCCACATTGATTTCAACATCTCCGACATAACTAGAAAGAAAAGAAAGATAAACTCACACAGAAAAATATCATCAGCTCTCTTTTGCCTATGTCTTCTTATGTCTTCCCATCACTCTTCTTAACCCACCTTCCCACATTTTCTGTGATTGTCAACTAAATAAACTTTAGTGTATTGACTTTAGCAGAGCCCACCTGGTGCAGTTTCAACCTCTCCCAGCAGGAGGCGCTGTAGGGAATGGTGCAGGAGTGTCAGGTGCATGAATGGTTTAGGTAAACCCTGGAGTTTTACTTTGCATTAATAGAGCTTACAGTTTATATGAATTGTTTCAGCTGAAGGCCAGGGCACAGAGCTGGGAGAGTCATGCTTCACTGCAGGGTACTCACCTGAGATGCAGGTCCAGTAAAATCTGCTTCTTGTCCATCTCTGTGTGCACCTCCACTCCGGATACCTTTATTGGCTGAAAAACAGAAGCAGGCAGCGAGTCAGCCAGCACTGGGACAGGCTTTCTGGGGCTCACCGGGGGGGAACTGTAGCATCATCAGGCATTACACAGTCATAAAATGCTAAAGGCTGCCCAGCTCTTGCAGTGCGAACCACGGTGCAAGAGCACAACTAGAGCACGAGCTATGAGGTCTAGCTCTCATTGTCACTTTATTCACAGTTTTCCCGATTTTTTTAAAATTCTATCTTTTGCAAGCATCGCATCTTGATTGCTAACGCGAAGGACCTGCACAGGGCCTGTGCAGGTCCTTCCTCATCTTTCTCTCTTTGAACAAACAATGCTTGCACGTCTAGGCAGGGTGTGCGCCATCTCACAGAAGCATACCTCTAAGACGCCAATGCCCTTACTATCTGCAGGACTCATCATGCAAAAGGTGTGGTGAGGGCGACTGCAGCTCCAAGGCATCATTCAACTGCTGATCTGCAAATACAATGCCAGGAGCTACCCCCAGAAGATGCATAGTCAGACAGGCCAGGGGCACCGGGAGCTCAGACAGGGATGTGGGCATTGATGCTGGCACTGGCAGACAGGCCATTGGAAGGTGCTGGTCAGGCTGCAGGGGTTTGGAGGCTGTGCAGGCACCGGTCAGTCACAGAAAGGCACAAAGTGAGGTATCAAGAGAATGTATATGTGAGCCTTCCAGAAGTCAGCCTGACCGAGAGAGCCTCTGTCTTGGCAGGTGATTGATTAAGTGCCTGCAGCCTGAGGGTGGCCAGAAAAAGGGAAATGAGAATGGGGGAGGGGGGAGGGGGGGAGAAGGGGAGATGGAGGGCAAGGGCGTGTTACCTTTTCTCCCAGGTTGACCTTTGTGAAAGAGAAAGTCTGAAGATGATTGTTGGATGAGCGAATAATGGGAGCAATTTGATTGACCAGCAGTTTCTCCAGGTACTGGCCAAGGAAAGGCCACATCTGAATTAAAACCTGTAAAAAGCATAAAGGAGAGACTGTGAGATCATAAGAAATTGCCATGCTGGGTCAGACCAAGGGTCCATCAAGCCCAGCATCCTGTTTCCAACAGTGGCCAATCCAGGCCACAAGAACCTGGCACGTTCCCACAGCCAGGAACCAGTTTCTGACAGACAGAGAGGGTCCACATCACAGATCAATCCAAAAAACTGTCCAACTCTTTGGAAATATTCTGCAGAAACTCCCCCTCTGCATTTCATTAGCAAAACAAAGAACTAACCATGCAGAGAGAAACACACAGAGAGCTCAGCCCTTACCTTGTTGAGCCATTCAGCTTTCTCCACATTGCCAAGGCTGACCTGCAAGGAAATAAGAGAAACAATACAGTCATTGGCACTGCTCTTGCTGCAAGCAGATCCTGTTCTTTGCCAGGACATGGTGAAAATGTGCCTCAATGACCAGAAGGCAGCACAGAGGCCCTATGCATCAGGACCACTAACCTCCCCACTTAGCCTTCCTCCTGGGTTCAAACTGTGGCAGTGCAGCAATGTGCTAGAGTTCAGAGTAACCATTCGGGGTTCACACTGTCTCTCAAGGCTAATTCAGGCACGTAGGACTGGGTCAGAGATTAAATAAAATGCAAAGGTTCATCAATCAGACAGGCCAGGGCCTGACTGGAAATCTGAAAATTCATTATTTGTTGGCCATGCCCACTGGGAACCACTCCTGATGATCTGTATTAGCGGTAGGCAACTCCAGGCCTGGCAGCAGTAGACCTCAATAGGTCTGCTTGCCAGCAGTGTGAGTCAGAGGTCATAATCCAGACCCTGCTCCTATGTGTGAGGGCAGTGTAGTTAAGTACCATTCCCCACTGGGAGGGGTTGAAAGAGTGTATAAAACCCCTGCACCCATGTGACGCAGTCAGAGGGCCCAGGAGTTGAGAAACAGCCAAAGCACAGGGCTGAGGAAGAAGATGTCTCTTGCGGAGGAGGCCTTATCGCTCCACAGGAAAGCTCTGAGGGGAAGGAGAAATTCCGGGTTCCAGGAGAGGAAGGACCTGACGGAGTCCAGAAGGAGGAAGTTCTGGGACTCCAGCGAGCGTTGGGAGGAAGAGCTGATGAGAAAGGAGCAGGTTCTGAGGAGATCCAGGAGAGAAGGGGATTCTGCAGAATCCTGGATGAAGGTGCCGGGGGAGCCCTGAGGGAGAACGGGGCTGCCTGGGGAAACCCACAGAGAGTTTGGCTGATCAAGCAAATCAGCCAGAAGCTCACCCAAGAGGAGAGAGAGAAAGGAAACACAAGGATCTATGGACCCAAAAGGCACTGGGGAGGACCCAGGGTGGAAAGCTTCCTGTTCAGAGTGTGTGGAAGAGACAGAGCTGTACTTCGGGAGTTTTTGAACTTTTGTTTGCTGTAGCCCACTATTATCTGGTGTACTTATGTTGGGAGTTTCCTGTCACCAGTTACAGTAAGCACTTTATTTTGAATCACAGCTTTGGAGTGAAGAGTGATTTTATGTGTGTATGTGTGCAACCCGGGATGGTCATGGGGCCTGGTATGGTCCGTAGCCCTCCGCATGTGCCCCCTTGCCCAAGAGCTGACCGGAGTGGGGACTACAAATATGTAGGAAGTAGATTTGCATGCCCTGCTTCCACAGTATGGAAATGTATCTCATGCATATTCCTTGTGAATAAATCCTGAACCCCAGACCTGTTTGTGGCACTCCAGGATCGGGGCTGCCCATCCCCCAACCTGTATTTAATGTGCTTCGTGTCTTCAGTACACTCTGTACATAGCTCTGGAAGACAGAAGATCTGCATGCCGGCCATGCCTCGCAGGCAATCTTGCAGCCTCGCTGTCTGAACCGACAGCTGTCCATCCTGACAACAGGAGCGGAAACCACAGGAGATGTTGCGCTCTGAAGATAAGATCGTAACCATTTTTTCTTTGCCACGGGGCAGCAGAGAGCTACCAAGGAAAGAGACATCTGTTAGCAGATAAATGAGACTGACAGGAGACCAGGGTGTGAGCCACAGGAAGGTGAAGTACAAGCTGGGTTTGGGGAAAGGTCTGAGACCATGGGATTCATCGCTGAAGTATTGAGGAGATGGAGCCTGTGGGCTGTGTTCAGACATTAAGGATATGGTGCCTCATGGTTTGTTTTTTTCCACAGATAGTGTAAGGCAGGGCTTTGGTGAGTCAGTTCAGCTCTGCAGATGCAGGAGACCGTGCCACTGGTCTAGCAGCAGGAAACCAGAATATGTTGTGCCCACAGGGCTTCCGCTTTCCTCTGCAATCTGCTTTCTCTAATACACACATTCTGCTCACTCCAGGTCACCATCCAGGGGGGTGGGGGCATATTTGGGAGATTGGATCATCCAGCCGGGCCCCTTATATTACAGTCTGCCTCAGTCCCAGACAAAGGTGGCATTGAACAGGTGGGCATGCACTGAGGCGCTCTCACACTTGGGTAGTCTGCATTGCCCTCTCTCTCCTTCTGAAACCTTGGCTGCCTGAGAGATAGAAGGAGACAATATTAGAAGCTGAGTGTGCGGCAGCTCCTCCTGCCTCACGCTGATGCACGTAAAACGTGTATGAACAGCTGAAAAGGGCTTCAGAGGAAGAGAAATATTAGAAGACAGTGGGGCTGGGCTCAGCTGCTGGGCTGGACGAGCGCTCCCTATACCAGGCAGCACTCATGGTCCCTA
The DNA here is from genome assembly GCF_901001135.1 of Rhinatrema bivittatum. Taxonomy (NCBI): domain Eukaryota; kingdom Metazoa; phylum Chordata; class Amphibia; order Gymnophiona; family Rhinatrematidae; genus Rhinatrema; species Rhinatrema bivittatum. Next base: position 276,937,549 of record NC_042617.1, on the reverse strand, counting down.
GGGGAGGGACCTTCAGCTGACACCCAAGGGCCAGACTCAGTGTCCACGTTAACCGCAGATTGTCACTGGGAAGGGAATGGGAATCCCTACCACACAGCAGCTCAGAGAGCTGGATGCCCAATGGAGCAGAAAGAAAGAAAAGCAAAGAGAGGATATGACCACAAAAGGTACACAGCTTTTAATTCAACAATTGTGCAAAGGCAGGGAAAATATATTTGGGAGGGTGTGAGACTAACAGAAAACAAAATCCCACTGCCACTCCTTGTGACCTTGGGCAAGTTACTTCATCCTCCGTTGCCTCAGGCACAAACTTAGATAGTGAGCCCTCTGGGGACAAGGAAACACCTTCATTATTTGAATGTAATCCACTTTGAAGTGCCTGAAAAAATAGAATATAAACTAACTAAATAAAGAAAATCAAAGAAAACCAATGCTGTCAGAGGCAGGATGCGGGTGAGCTGCTATTCTGTGGAATCCAGCTGCTCCTGCTGCTTTAAATGATGCTGGGGGACTGTCTCCCAAAATCCAAGGCCAGACAAGGGGGTGGGGGCAGTCCTCTCGTATCTCTCAGACTATTAAAGAGACAAGAAGCAGCTACTAAACTCTGTAAAGGAGACACCACCTACAGCTGTACACATCTGCGCTGAAAAGCCTTCCGAGCCAAGGTAGCCACTCTGCTGGCTTAATGGATTTAGTCTGGGTGCCCTTCCAGCCTTGCTGTGTTACCTCACTGAGAAGCAAACATGAATTATAGAAGAGCTGCTTTCAGTTCTGGAAACTGATGGAAAAAAACCCCCATAACACTGAGCCTCAATTATTAATCTCCACCTTCCGTGTACTCTGGTTGTGAGAACATCAAACCCTAACCGAATCCTCTGCCTGTGACTTTACAGTCACTGCACTGGGACAGCTTGTGATGCCACAGACAGGACCATGACATCAGGAGGCAAAGCCATTCTAAGGAATGGGCTGATGATTTATGGAAGCCTCTCATGCAGGTGAGAGTGTAGAAAGCAATAACGTGCTTGTATATTCTGCCATCGCTGTCGCGCGCTGCTCCAGGAGCTGTAAAAGTATGCATTTTGTAAATAGATACCTGAATGAAGCCTGAGCAAACACAAACCAGCCCTGCCTGTTCTGGAGCCTGTCAGCCTGATTCACACACCACTGATTTCCAGTACAGAGCACACTTGGCACAACTCACCTCCGTCTCTCTCACTTGGTGCCACCAAAATGCTACCAGCGCTAAATCCTTCATGCTGAGGTGGAGAAGGGGGGGGGAGGGGAGGGGGATCTCTCACCCTATCCCACGGCAGAGTGTCCTGGCACGTCCTTAGCTAAGAGAACGCGGCCATTTTCTGCTTGTGACCGGAATCTGCTCAGATCTGCAGTCAGAGCAGGCCAAAAGGAGCGTGAGATGTGAACCAACTGCAGGGAAGGCCAGACCTCTGCTGCCAAGTCTGTTCCCATTCTGGAATGAGGAACAAATAGTGAACAGCGGAAGAGGCCCGAGTGAGAGCCACCAATGAGGGAGAAGGGTCATTCTCCTACTCCAGCACAGAATTAATGGATCTTCGCAGGATTTTATTTTGTCCCGCAGAATTCATGATGAGCTGTGCGGTGCCTGCTTCCGCTGCTACCCCTGTTACAGAGGCCGCATCTTTCATGTGTCTCACAAGGCTGAAACCAGGGCTTAAGATTTAGGAAGAGCTAAGTTCACCCCTCCCCCCCCCCCCCCCCCTCCATGTTGATCCTTGGTTCTGAGGCAATTCCATCCTTCCCCCTCGGTACCATCCCCTGCTGGCACAGGAGGAAAAGCTGAGCAGTGCTTCACACCGGTGCCTCCATTCGTGGTCTGAAATGTGTGATGCGCCACAGATCTCTTGGTTGCCTTGCAGGGCCTACTGCCAGCACAGCATGGTTCACACTGCCGTGATTGGACCTCCAGGGGGCGCCAGTGTGAGGCAATGCTCTCCTCCTGCTGGCTGTAAGGTGGGGGGAACTCAGGAGAGAGAGAATCTGGAGTTGGATGGAGGGAGGGAAAGAGGGAAGACCTAGGTCTGGGGTTGTGGAGAAAGGAGAAAGAACAGACCCAAGATCCAGGCGGGTTTTGGGAGGGAAAGAGGACCCAAGATTGGGGTGAGGTGGGTAGGGAGCCAGGATTGGGGTGAGGCAGGCAGAGAGATAGGACCCAGGATTCGGGTAGAATGGAGCGGGAAGGGAACAAGCTTGGGATTGGCGTGGGGATATTAGGGAGAGGGGCCCCATACAACTTAGGTCCCTGTCCTAGCTGGGGGGGGGGGGGGTTGATGTGTGTGCTGATTTTTTAAGATTTTAAAAATATTGCATGCAAACAAATTCCTCGAGAATAATTATGTTAAAAAAATAATTTGGCCTGAAACCGAGGGAGAGACAAGAAAGGAGAGTGATAAATAAGGCTCACTCTGAGTGAAGAGGAGAAGCAGAGGAGTGCCTGGGCTTGGTTCTGTTCAGTGTATCCATAAGTAATGTTGCAGAGGGATAAACAGGAACGGTTATCTTTTTGCAGGTGATACTAAGATCTACAAGATGTTGGCCACTCCAGATGGAGAGGAGAACCCCCCCCCCCCCCCACCAAGGAGTGATCCAAGAAAGCTTGAGGAATAGAGCAGAGCTTGGCAGATAAAATGCAACGCAAGAAGTTATGCGCCTGAAGCCCTGGTGCAGAAAGGGAGCAGGGCAGGGGGCTGATGCGCAGCAAACAGGAAGCGAGACCTCAGGATGGTTACATCTGATGAGCTGAGATCTGATCTCCAGGTTGCAAAAGAGCACGGCAAGGCAACGGCCACAGCCCAGAGGGGAAATGAAGACGATCATGCCTCTGTGCAAGTTATGGCTGAGACCTCATCTAGAGTATTCTGCCCCGTTCTGCTGGCCGCATCGCCTAAAAGGATATGGACGGAGCAGAGGCAGTCCAAAGAAGGGCTGGCAAAATGGCGCAGGGTCTGCCCCATAAGCTCTATGAACGTCCTCAACAAGTGCAGCCAGGGCCGCCATCAGGGCAGTATTCTTGGGCCTGCAGTATGGGGCCCCAGGATCTACTGCCACATATGGGGGCCCGCAGCCGCCAGGCGGCAGGTGCGCTTGGGGGATGTATTAGTTCATGGCAAAGAGGCCCACTGAGGCTCTCTCCGACAGTCTGTCGCCCAGGGGCCTACTGAAACCTGGAGCCGGCCCTGGGTGCGGGCCCCAGAGAAGGGAGAGAATCAATGCTATGCGTGTCTTTTAGACACGCATAGCATTGATTTACAGAGCACCGCAGACAGAGACTCGTCCGCGCGCTCTGTCCTGCCAGCGTTCACTGTCTGACGTGGCTGTGACGTCACCGCCGCGTCAGACAGTATGCGCCGGCAAAGCGCGCGGGCCGTCGCTGTCTGCTTGCTAGCTGGAGGCCGAGGAGCCGCGGAGTCCCCGGAGCGCAAAGGGTAAGTAACAAGTTTGTTTTGCCGGTGCATTATCTATTTATTACTGGGGGGACGTCTGGTGCATTATCTATTTATTACTGGGGGGAGCTGGTGCATTATCTATTTATTACTGGGGGGACATCTGGTGTATTATCTATTTATTACTGGGGGGCTGGTGCATTATCTATTTGTTGCATATACTTTATCCACTGAATGCTTGTGGCCCAGACATTTTGGCTGTATGGGGCCTCAAAATTCCTGATGGCGGCCCTGAGTGCAGCCCAAAGCTCCAATAATCCTGTAACACCCGGGGGCCGGCGGAGACCCCCACTGCGCGGTGCCAAAGGTGCAGTTGGGGCTAGAGGTTCCACGTTGCCCCCATGACACCCGGAGTGCACGGAAAACTGATGGGAAGAGCCCACAGGTCCTACCTCTCTGCGGGTTACTTAAATTTATTTATTTATTTATTTAATATATATTTCTATACCGGACTTCACGAATAGAAATTCACATCAGGCCGGTTTACATGGAACTTGGGGGAAAAACAAGTGTAACCAAGAACAAGAAGGCTGAATCAAGCAAAGTTACATAAAACAGGGGCATTGAACTTGGGGGCTAGAGTAGCCAGGAAGAAAGGTAGGGCGGAAATAAGCAACAAATAAATAATAAATAACTGGTTATGAGATTGGTAATTATCTCATTCCTTAGGCTGACTTCGAAGTGGCATTTTGACTAGGGGAATGATGGCTAATCTCACCCTGTTATGGCGCCTTCCGAAAAAGGGCCAGGACGGAAAAGCAAAGGATAAACGGATTTTGGTACTTGTTAAAAAAAGACCCAAAGGAACGAAACAAATGTATTTTCCTCCTTCCAACAGGTTGGGAGCTAAGTGTTTAGGAATAAGTCAGCTCCAAACTGCAGGTAATTCAACCGTTTTCTAGACCACAGTACTCAACCAGTAAAGAACATCTGTTCCTTCACAGTACTAGGAGCACTCAGTTCAACTGTACGACATGTGAAGGCCTGCTCTTACCGTTATTAGCAAGCATCTAAATTCTCCCCTTTGTTTTTAAGAGGTTTCCACAAAAGCTTCAGTAGCAAATAAGCGTCTAAGTTTAACTCCAACACTAGGCGCCTCCTACAGTTGCAAGGCATCACAATTCTGCTCTTAAAATCTGTCACCTGTTGGCATACTGCAGACCTTCCCGCAGGGAAGGTATTACACAGGATGAGTGCCGCTATACTAGAGTTTCAGCCTTAGAGGCTTCTCAGAAACACCCTCACTGGGCTCTTTTAAGCGTCAGTTTGTGTAGGGTAAGTGGGTGAGCTCACTCGTTCCTCTGGCCGCAGGAAGTCCATCCAGGCTGTTGCTAGCGTTGGGCCGGCTACGTGACGTTGCTCCTGCGTCGTGACCCTCCTCAGGTCTCTTGACTCTCGCCGGGTGCCTAGTAACCTGATTTAATAACATAAAAGGAGGGAAAAAAACCCCTCTCTACGTTACCACCGCCAATCTTCATCTAACGGGGGGGGGGGGGGGGGGGCAGAATTTGGCTCCGACTGGCTCTCTATGCAGCTCTGGGGTCACGAGGGATCTCGCTATCAAAAGAAAAAAAAAAACCCAAAAAACAGTTCAGATCCCTATCTAAGCACAAGAGAAAGGGTAACTTGCACACTTGCCACGCACTCCCGCATGTAAGTGTGCGTCCTTGCTCGGGAGCTGCTGCCAAGCTTGAGGGATCTGAACCTGCACTCCCTCTGGCTGGGATGGCTTCTCACTGCCCTCCCCTGCTTTTCAGGCTGCTCTCCTTCCTCTGGGTTCAACTTCAGCAGTCAGACTTCTGTTCCCCCAGCTCCCCGCTCCAGCCTTCAGCAGATATTCAGTAGTGGCACTCCCCCAGTTCTTCCATCGGGCTTGCCCCTCTGGTCTCCTCAGGATCTGCTCTCTCCACAGCGTCTCTCACCACCAGCTACTCTGCTCTGAGCACTTCCTCCTCCGTGGGCACTCACTCTGGCCTGTCTCTGCTTCCCTGCAGGCAGTCTTCCTCTCCTCAGCTCTCCTGCCTGGACCCTCTCGCTTCCTTTCTCTCCCACTTTGGGTGCCCAGCCTGGATTCTCTTCACCCTGGTTCCCTGCAGCTTTCTCAGATAGCAGGCTCACTCTCTGCACTTCGGTGCTGATCCCTCTCTCACCTCAGCTGGGCTTGAGTTCTCTCCCCAGCGTCGCTCAAGGTCCAGCTATTGTCCTGCGGTGTCTCTGCTGCAGCAGCTCCTAGGTGACTCTCTGCTCCCCTGGTCTTTTCAGCTGGCTCTTGTCATCTTCCTGCTGCAGCCAAGCTCTGAGCACTTCTGCTGCCTCTCTGGGAAGCCTTGGGTTCAGCACAGCCTCTCTTCTTCTTGGCTTCTGGTCTGGTCAACTGACACTCCCAGGTTTCAGGGCTCTTTCTTATGCCCTCTGGACTAACTCCTCCTCCTCCTCCATGTGCTTCCTGGCTTCAGCACGAGGAGCCTCGTGTTTTGTATTCAGCAACAGGATTGCTGCACAGGCTGCTTGCGTGCTGCAATTCTTCTCTGCTTCTCTGGCTTCACAGCCAGACTCCTCTCCTCCCCCAGCTGACCTTCTCCCCAGTGCTCCCCTCTCCGCAGCAAGGCTCCAATCCCTGCCTGGGCTGCCGCTGCTGTGAACAGAGCAGCTCTGCTGAGCACCAAACCTCCATGTGCTTTTCCTGCCTGCCCATTCAACTACTGCAGCACTTTTGGTTCAACTCCTGACTCTGCCTGCTCCTGGGTCCTTGAGGAATAAGTAGCATAAATATTTGTTTCAGCCCCAGACTATAATACATAAAATACTTATTATTTTTATAGTACTTCTGGACATACACATCACTGCACAATAGTGATAACTATTTGGAAACAGTTAAGTCCCTACTCCAACAAATGTACATTCTAAGTGGGCATGTGAGGCCATGGGAGATAAACAACTTGCCCAAGGTCATAAGGAGTGTCAGTGAGAGAAGCAAGATTTGAATCCTTTCCTCCCTGGTTCCCAGTCCATTGCTGTACCCATTAGGCCAACCTCCTCCCAGCCTCAAGGACCCCAAACAAACCCAGTTTTCAGGGTAACTTAAGATACAAATTAGACGCTTTTAGACCTTCAGATATATCAGATGAATATTCAGTGTAGGGAGCCCGAAAACCCGGCCTGTCAGAGGCTGTTGCTGACGCCTGCCTTAGAGAAGAAATTTAAATATTTCAAAAGTATGAATAAAGCACCAAGGGTAAACATTTTATTGATGGAAAGGAAGTTCTAGAACAAAAAAAAAAAGTCATAGTGTGAGGTTCAGTGGGGGTAGACTCAGGAGGCCCACAAACAGACAATCCAGGTTTGCAAAGGTGACTTAAGGGGAAACTGAGGGAGCAGGGAGTAGAAAGAGGGAACAATCTCCCTACTTCTGAAAAAAAAAAAAAAGAATAAAATATTCACAAAAACAGCATTTGGCATACAAGAGCTACTGAGGCCTGTTGATGCTTACCCGTGTGACCTGTGGTGTGCCCACAGGCTCTGCTCCACTTCTAGTTTTCCCAACAATTATTATTTAACCCTGCACTACATCGCTGCCCAGAATGAAACAGATATTGTACAAAAACGTCACGTTCCAGTCACTGTTTAGGAGGAGAATTATTCCCGAGACCGCACAAGTCCCTTCCTCTGAGGTGAATATGGATACCCCTGATGTAACCTCTGAAGGCCCTGTGCGGTTTTCAGAGCTCACGTAACATAGATACATAGAAATGACGGCAGAAGAAGGCCAATAGGCCCATCCAGTCTGCCCAGCAAGCGCTCACAATTATTTTCCCATACCTTTCTGTTACCCCGACAGCTGAGTTCAGGGCCCTTGTTGTTAACTTTTTGATTCTAATTTCCTTCCACCCCTGCCATCGATGCAGAGCTGTATCAAAGTGAAGTATGAGGCTTAATGTTTGAGGGTAGTATCCGTTGTATCGAGCACGTTACCCTGATGTTTGTATACTCATACTGCTCAGATCAATGCCTTGTTAGATGTTGGCTGGATGTAAATCCTATTTCTTCATTCCTCCCCCCCTGCCACTGAAGCAGTGAGCTGAGCTGGATATGCATTCAAAGTGAAATATTTGGATAAGGAAGAAAACAAGAGGCACAGAAAGAAAGAAAACACAGGCTGTTGGGATGGCCAGACCTGGTACCAGCAGGTTGCAACTCCCCGGAAATCAACCGGGTCGTTGCTGGCAGGTTGGCGGTGGCCGGATACTCTCCAGCTGGAGAGTTTGGCTACTGCTTAGATTATTATGTGGCTTAGTGGTAAAGATATGGGGTGGCTGGGTGTTGGATTAAGGGTGGAAACTTTATATGTTCATCTCTGCAGGTTGGTGAAGAACCAGTGAGGAAGAGGAAAAAAAACCCAAACTGACTCGGATAAGGAGTGAGAACCTACAAGCGGTCGCACTTATCTGGCTGGCAGCTGGGATAGACCCTTGCAGCGCAGACAGAAGTAACTGGGCAGATGGCGGGAGCCAATGGGCTCTTAGCTGCTGCTGTCTACTGCGTTGCTATTTTCTTGCATTGATCCAATAAAAGCCATCACTGCCTGCACAGGATCCAGGTCACTCCAGGAGCCAACGTGGCTTTTGGATTACTGCTCTACATTTCCTAAGCCCTGAGCTAAAAATGACAATTTTTTTTTCTGTCTTTGTTGTTCAGGGGTTCGTTTTCTAATCGCATTGCTCTCAGAATATTTTCTGCTGTCATCTCCTAACTCCTTTTCCAGACTCTCCTTTCCATTGTACTTTCCTTCTTTCCTCTTCTGTCTTCAATGCAACCTCTGAACGCCTGTCTCTGATACGGATCTTTTTTTTTTCCATTGAAACATAGAAACATAGAAATGACGGCAGAAGAAGACCAAATGGCCCATCTAGTCTGCCCAGCAAGCTTCACACATTTTTTCTCTCATACTTATCTGTTTCTCTTAGCTCTTGGTTCTATTTCCCTTCCACCCCCACCTTTAATGTAGAGAGCAGTGATGGAGCTGCATCCAAGTGAAATATCAAGCTTGATTCGTTAGGGGTAGTAGCCGCCGCAATAAGCAAGCTACACCCATGCTTATTTGTTTTACCCAGACTATGTTATACAGCCCTTATACATTGTTTTCCACTTCTCTCTTCTCTGCCTTTCTGTCTCCCTTCCATTATCATTTCTTATTGCCCTCTCTCACCATCTCTCTCACCCTTAAAATTCTCCCTTACCCAAAACTCCGCCTCCCTGTATGCCACTTTCATAGCCTTCTCTCTCCCCCTCACTCCGTCTCCCCTCCCCGTTGGCTTTTCTCCCTCATCAATCTTTCCCCTTCTTTTGTCCTCTCCCCCTTAATCACCACTGACTTTTCCACTCCCTTCCTTTGCTCTTCCCCTAACAACTCCCCCTCCCCCCAACCACCACCCAATCTCCCCCTCTCTGGCCCTTCCCCTATAAATATCCACCCCCAGCTCCCTCCTGCCCTATCACCCCCTCTGTGGCTCTTTTCCCCTCCAATCGTATCATCTCTGTCTCTCTTCCCCTCCCCTAATTTCCTCTTCTTTGGCTCTCCCTTCTCCCCTTTCCCCCTCCCTCCCCAATCATTACCTCTAGCTCCCTGCCCTTTCTCAGTCTCCCCCCCCCTGTCTTTTTCTGCCCTCTCTGGCTCCTTCTTCCCCCTCACCCCCCCCAGTGAGCGTGTCAGGAGGAGGTTGAGCAACGCAGGGGCTATGGGCCCCTGCATCCCTGCCCTGTCACTGTGCTTCCAGAGCCACCACCCACAGCAAGGAAGGCAGTAGTCAGGCTTAGGCGGCCTGCAGAGGCCCCCAGGACTGCAAGCTGGAAGTGCGTGTGGGGAGGGGGTGGGCAGCTTGGGAGGCGTCCCCGATATATCTGGAGACTTAAGGAAATGCTTCCGTACAAAAAAAGGGGTGATAGACACACAGCACGACCTCCCATCAGAGATGGTTGGGAGGCCAAACCAGTAACAAAGCCTGGGATAAGCCAGTGAGGGTCCTCAGCAGTCAGCAAGTGAGGAGGGGGGAGGGGGGGGGTGTGCCTGGGCTCGGGCAGGCTCTGCGGTGCTGCTGCCTCAGGAGCAGTCCTTATCTGCTGCCCTTCTGCCTGGCGCTAGGTTAATGCCAGACTTCTGTCAGGGTCTGGAGTTAACGCCAGGCCTCTGCTCCCACCTCCCCCTCCCTCTCGCCAGGAATGTTATCACAGTCAGAGTCCTGGCTTTAAGGAATTCAGTGGGAGTCATCCTAAGGCAGCGAGAGATTATAAAGGGGAAAAAAAAGCAAACAGAGTTGCTTGCCCGTGTTGGAGAGGTGGTGGGGAAATGCTTGTCCCTGACCTTTCAACGTCTGGGAAAATGCGGAGAGTTAAACCCCCGCTGAAGGAGAGCCATGTTGTTTTTTTTTTAGAGAAGACCACAGCCCCCCCACCAGACGAGACAGGGAGGGAACGGAGGGGGGGGGGTAAAAGTCAGACCGAGGCTCACTGCCATTTCATGAATGCGCTGCGGCTCTGGCCAGGCACGGGGGGGGGGGCAACAAACATTCAGGAGGCTTCTGGGCTCTCGTCTGGAATGGGAAAGGCACATTTTCCTGGCTGAAGGCGGCTGGAAATAACGTCACCAGCTCTCTGCTCTCATATCCTCCCCCTGCCAAGAGCCTCCCAGCTCCCAGGCGTCCTGCACTGCTTCCCTCATCAAACAGGACAGGGAACCCTTGCTATAAAGATCTTTGGGCTCAACAGGAAACAACCCTCTCCCGGGCTGCAGCACCAGGAGCCTTCATTCACGGCTCTCGCCTCTCCCAACCCACATTAGTGCAGCCATTGCAGTGCCAGTCGTCAGCCCCAGGCTCATGCACCAGGGCATGAGCCGTTAATCCGTCCACTAAGTGGATTCTCCCCCCCCACCCGTCACCTCCCAGCCTCGGGGGACTTCCATTCACAAGAAATGACGACGCTCTTTGAGGGTAGATGCTCCTGCCGGCCAGTGTTGCTTCTGCCCGACTGCCCAGGCCAGTGCTCTTCAGGCCACTGCTCCCTCTGGACCAGTGCTTCCGCCAAGCCACTACTTCCACAGACCAAATTCTGCATACAGAAATTGAAATTCTGCAGGGGAGGGGAATTTTTCGTTAATTCTGCAGGGCGCACTGCTAAAGAATCCCACCCAGGCGTAAGGTATGGGCATGACCCGGGGGGGGGGGGGGGGGGGGGTGTTTTGGAGAGGATGTGACAGTGTTTTGAGGTGACTGACACAGTCGGCTGCGTCCTTAGGGTTCTGGGGTGGTTGTGGAAAAGGAAGCAAAGAGTGAGAGGATCAAAACGTCAGATGAGACAACGTTATTCCAAGTTGTTAAAACTCAGCCAGACTGTGAAGAATTTCAGGGGGGACCTTGCAAGACTGTGGAACTGGGGGTCTCTGAATGGCAGATTTAAATGAATCATGAACAAGCACGAAGTGATGCACACAGGGGAAAAATTATCCTGTGCATGGCAGGAGCCCTAAACCAGGTCCTGGTCACTAGAGTTTTGCCTTTTGGAAGGAAAAACGGAGGGATGTCACTTAACCTCTACCTTTGGAGTTGTGGTGATGTGCATTATGTCAGAGGTTGAGGGGGATTTGGCATGTTTCTTTAAGTAGTGGTGTGAGGGATTCCTTCGGTCAATATAAGGAGGTCTCCAGAGCCAGAACTGGGGTTCTTCCTGCAGTGTTTCTAGCGTGGGGAGCTTTCCCAGCTCCTTGGAAGGTAGCTGGTCTACTCAGTCCAGCAAGGCTTAGCCCATGGGCGGCCAGTGAACTATGACTGGGTTCTGGGAGATGCCAGGTGGCAGCCTAGGAGGATTATGGACCCCGGCAGCCTTGGATAAATCCTTTGGAAAGTGAGTGAACTGTACTGATGGGACTATGACCAAGAAGGAATCTGTGTGGGATGTAAGCACTGAATACTGTCTATTGGAAGGTGGAGTGAGAAGCAATTCTGATACCTTGTGATCCCACTAAAGACTTGGAGGAAGAGTTTTTGTTGTTGTTAATGTGGCTGCTAGATTAATGCTGGAAGATCTTGTGAACCCCGATTTAAATTAGTACATTGTTTATGTCTCTGAGTGCTGGAAAGCCCAGATTTTGAAAACAAAGGTCTTGCTGTATGAAGATGCCTTTTGAGTGAGATCCTTGTTTATCGCCAGGTGTAGGTTCAGGAGAAGCATCAGTCAGCTCTTGGAAGCTGGGATGCTGCCAAAGGGTTCACAGAGGGGAACGAAGTGTCCTGTGGTGGTTTCCCTATCCAGCTTGAGAAACACATCCCTTGCCTCTGTGCCAGGTCTGCTACACCATCTCCTCGATCGTTTGTTTATTCTGAACCTACAGAGACTGGTGATCAGCCCCCAACCAGGCATCAGACCCACAATCACGCATTTTCTGTGCCCCAAAAGGGGGGGGGGGGGCCTACATATAGATACACAGTGCTGGGCTTCACATTAGGAGTCACTACCGCCCAGGAAAAGGATCTTGGAGTCACTGTGGACAACACTTTGAAATCCTCAGCTCAGCGTACGATGAGGGTCAAAAAAGCATACGGATTGTTGGGAATGCAATAGGAAGCAAAACTGAGAATATAATAATGCTTTTATATAAACCCATGGTGCAACCACATCTTGAGTATTGTGTGCAGTTCTGGTCACTAAATTAAAAAAAAAAGTCATAAAAGGACAAGAAAAGGTACAGAGAAGGGTAACAAAAATGGTTGATGGAAGAGTTCTCCTAAGAGGAAAGGCTGAAGAGGTTAGGGCTGTTCAGCCTGGAGAAGAGATGGCTGAGGGAGGGATATGATAGAGGCTTATAAAATTATATGTGGTGTGGAACAAGGTTATTTATTTTATTTTATTTATTTGCCTAATTTATGACTCCCCAGTCTGAAATGTTTGCTCCTGGAGATGACAGAAAATGCATAAATGCATTTAAATTCATGCAAATCAATAAAAGGAGAGGAACTAAAGAAATATATACATTATCAGCAAAAGACAAAACTAAGTATAAGTAAACAATACAAGGATGAACTCATACTATGGAATCCAGATTTGCTGAAAAAGGACCTGAGGCAGTCAGTTACAAGACTGGGGCCTAGCACCAAGAGCCTACGAGCTCATAAGTCCTCCAAAGGAACTTGTTTGACAGAAGGAACGTAAAGTAACCTCTGACTACTGGAGCCTGAAGGGACATAATCCTTCAAGAGCGATGTGAAGTATTCAGATCCCTCCCCATGAAGAGCTGCACAAATCGAACTCTCACACGCCGCACAATGGAAACCAATGCAGTTCCCTTAACACTGGAGAACTCAGATTGCCAGCACCGGCCTCCCCTTAATCAAACGCGCTGCCACGTTCTGGATCAGTGGTAGCATTTTCATCACTTTTGCTGGCAACCTGAGACAAAGAGCATCGCAGTAATCCACGCCTGACAGAACCAAAGCCTGCTCTGCAGTTCTAAACCCCTGAATAACAGAGACGTGAACAGGGAACGGTTATTTACACTGTCAAAGGGTTCTAGGATTAGGATCCCCTCCAGGAAACTAACTGGTAGCAGATTTAAAACAAATTTAAGAAAGTGTTTGGGGTTTTTTCCCTTTCAGTTAAGGCACAATTAAGCTGTGAAATATGTTCCTGGAGGTTGTGGTCAAGGTTGGTAGTATAGCTGGGTTTAGACAAGTCTCTCTAGAGGACAGGTCCATTAATAATTATTAGCCACCTTTTACTGTCAGGAGCAAGGATTGGATCTCTCCATTAGGATCTGCTGGGTACTTCCAGGCAGCCCAGACTGGCCTCTGTTGGAGAATGGACACTGGGCTTGATGGATTACTGGTTTTACCCAATATGGCAAGTCTTATGTTCCTACGACGCAGAAGGGATATGTTTAGGGTTTTTGCAGCAGATGTGACTATGCTTGGCTTAGGGTTTTGAAATGAGTATTGCAGAGAGAGGAAATGCATTTCGGGCGACTCAAAATAAGAATGCTTTGAGTTTTGGGATGGGTGTGACACAGAGGGGGCTTTCTGGAGGATTTAACGCAGGAAGTAAGGTTAAGATTTCGGGGAAGATATGAGAGTGATTTTTCAGTGTTTTTGGGTGAGTGCTGCAAGGGGAAACCCCTAATGAGTTTTACTAAATGAGTTTTAATAATTGTTGGCTAACAATTATTAATGAATCTTCAGGGGAAGAGGACCAGTCTCACCCCCAGCATTAATCCAAGGAGGGAGAGAGAGGAAGCAAATAAAGCTGCATTTCTTTTACAAACCCCTATGAAGCCAGTGACTAGGATGGGAGAAGGTTGACTGCACTGTAACACAACCAAGGCCTGTAAAATGTTCTAAGTATCTGGGAGTTCGCAATAACAGGGTTGATGTGAGTGGGAGCCACTGTGCACCCTGAGACACCACAGAGAAATCACTGCTGAGCAAAGTGGTTAAAAGCTGCACCGACAGACCCCGCCCTGCACCACTGCTGGCATCTGGAAAGGGATGGAGGACAGTCGGATACTGTGCTGCCGCTGCTGTTCTTGGCAGGAAAGACATGTCTGAGTGCACTGGCACACTGCACGCACAGGGGTCCCCAGGCTCCAGTTCAGGGCCCATTAAAGACCCAGACCCCTTACCGGATAGTCAGGAGATAAAGCCCCACTGGGTTCAGCCAACTCAGACAGTCCCGAGCACACAGCAGCGTGTTATTTTGTTTCAGCAGAATCTAGACACTGACACACTGACAATTATTTGGAGATTCACACATCCTGCCCTGTCTCTTGAGACACCAAAAGTACGCCTCACTCTTTCCCTCATATAGCTTTTTTGTTTATCTGTTACAGGACATCACACAGTGCCCCAGGATCCCCTTTAGTAACACCATACACTACCCAAGAACCCCCCTCACTTTAAATGACACCGCACACTGACCTAAGAAATGGGAGGAAATTGCAAACTGTTTGCTGAAAATATTTGTCCAGGTTCACGAAAACAGAACATTTCATTACAGCTGATTTCTCAGCAAATTACTGAAAGGCTGCTTCAAGCAGTCGATTAGACATAAAGTGTGTAAAATAGATGAAAATAAACTTGAGGCCTGCAGAGGGATGGGAAATGAAGAGTTCCTGATTTGCTATTTATAGTTCATCCTCTTTAGGCTTCCCAGGGCTTGGCCTTGTCTCCTGTAGGCCCCTCCCTCATGCACTTAACCGGTTGCTTTCCTTCCTAACACCTCCCTCTCCTCACCTTTATGCTTTCTTTCTCCTTGTCCTAATGGTATAGCTAGATCTCTCCAATTATCTTTTGGTCTCTTTTGGCTAAGACCCAAGCACAGGGTTTGAGTTCTGAGCTCTGGATGATTCCTTTTGGGCTGAGTTTAAGAACCTATACAATATGAGGGTTAAAGCTCACCCCTACCCCCAACCCAACATTTGACCCCCATTGGGGATGTGATGACACAACAGCCATTGCCAAAGATGCAGAGTTAAACCTCAGGCTAAAAAAAAAAAAAAAAGAGTTTAGCATTGGAAGAGCATCTCCAGACTGCAGCTCCATCAAATAAACCTATCAAAGAAAACTGAAGGACAGAAATTTTCAAAAGCAAAGCAAGCTTTAAAAAAAATGCAGAATTTGTGTTTCCTTAAAGTTTCACTTTTGCAGTGTCCCTGCCCTGCAATTGAGCACCAGCTGCAGCCTCACATCTGTGCGGAGGGACACTAAGACCCTACGATGTCCTCAGCAGCACTGCCCCCCCCCCCCCCCCCCAGGAAGGCCTGAGGAACCGCTAGTGGCTTTACATGGAAATGTTACAGAAAAAGAAGAGTTTGAGGTTTCACTGCAGCTTCCACCGTTGCCTCCTCGCAGCTGCTAAACAAAGAAAGGCATGGTGGGTAGGTGGATGGAAAGGAAGGAAAGCGAGAGCCCGGGGCTTGGAGGGGAGGAGAGAGGCTGGAAACTGAAAAGGAAAGAAAGGAGGTTCCACCGTCAAAAGGCAGAATGTGCAGCAGTAGTGGCGGGGAGAGTGAATCGCAGAGAGTGAGCACAGGGCTGTCACGGGTCGGAGGGAGAGGCCGGGGTCTCATGCAGCCAGTCCCACAGGGAGACAGACCTCAGCCCAGACCCGGCCAAGGAGCGGGATCTGCGCGGGGCGCCGACTTCCAGCAGCACTGCGGGAGGTTTGAGGCGGAAGGCACCGTATGTGACCTGGGAGGAGTTCTGTCTGCTCCCGTTTTCAAAAACTCTTTACAGATCTAAGGGAGAAATTAGGCTAGAGAAAAGTCGGACGGTGAGTGGGTGCAAATTTAATTCCCAGATCTAGAAAAAAAAACAAAAACCCACCTAAATCTGTATCCAGATGTTAAGAAGCAGTGATGGTATCGGTTCAAATTCGACACGCAGCCTCTGCCCAGGACACCCAGCTGCTGTCACACAAAGATCTAAGGGCAAGCCGGAGATCCATTGCAGGGGGTCAGCCGGGAGGTCAGGGACATTGTATTAGCCTGCTTTGTTTAGATTCCCTAAGGTGAAGCTAAGTTTTGACAGCTTGAACCTTGCCCGTGAGAAGAGGCACGCGGAGGTGTGAAGAAGAGACAGAGATCATTGCCAGTCGAGGCAAGAGACTGAAAGTGACAGCGAGAGAGAAAAATAGAGCAAGTAGCAAAAGTTAAGGCGAGACAGTGGTAAGGTGACAGGTAAGAAGGAAGAAAGGCTGTCAATGTCACCCACACTGGGGGTGGGGGGGGGGGGCGGCTCATCCGTGTCATTTTTTACCTAGGCAGAGTTAGTGCCCACCAACGAATGGCAGTGCCAGCCAGATCTATCTATTTCTGAACCCTCTGGGTGCCAAGTGTCAATGTGCGGGCAGTCAGGGTCCCATGCCAGGCCCGGGCACTCCCTCCCACACTCACCCATGCGGGCAGCTCGCTCTTGGTGCGGAAGCTGCTCTCGGCGGTGATGGTCTCCTCGGTGTCCAGGGCTCGCAGCGCCGAGCACAGGCTCAGCTCCTTGCCCCGCCGGGTCCCCTTCCAGCCCAGGTAGAGCAGCAGCCCCAGCAGCACGAAGGCCAGGCTCAGGCCCAGGTAGCCGGCCAGGTAGACGGGCAGCAGCCAGAGCAGCGACTTCAGCAGGGAGAGCAGGGCGGCCACCAGCTCCGAGCTCGAGGGGCCTTCGCCGGCGGCCGCCGCCGCCGGGGGCTGAGCATCCTCCTTCTCCGCCTGCATGCCCTGCCCTGGGGAACCGCCGCCCGTTATCGGAGCCGCACCGAAGAAGGCTGCAGAGGGGACGCTCCGGGGATGCACGGCAGGGGGCGGGGTTAATGCTCCGGTGCACGCCGCCGCCGCCCCCCTCTCCCTACCTCTCCACGCGCTGCCTGCCGCGAGCGCACACTGAGCTGGCTGTCACCGTATCCGCCAGCCCGGCCCGGCCCGGGGGAAGGGGGCGTGGCATCCACCGCTCCTTAGCGCTTATTGGCTAGGGAAGGAACCTAGTGGGCGGAGCTGCCGCTGCTGTCTAGAGAGAGCTCCAGGCAAAAGGGCGGGGCTACGGGCCGCTGGCGTGGCGCAGGGGAAGGGCGGGGCTGAAGGGCTGGTCCAGGGATGAGCATCCTCTCCGGGCTCCGGGCACGGCAACCCCCCTCCGATCGGCGTCGCTTTCTCCCTCTCCCTCGTTCTCAGGTTGCTTACGTGTTTATAAAATATAGGGCCAGAGGTAGTAAGCCTTTTTTTTACATAGACATAAAATGTTGCTGACGGGTTACTGCTAATCTGGTGCTGTTTTTATATTTTGGAGTTCTGATGGTCGTTCCCAGTTTGCATTAATTAGGATGTTATAGCTGTTATATATATATTTTTTTTTTTTACTGTTTGTGATTTATTATTTTTATGCTTCTGTTTTAATTTTTGTTATGCATGTAATTGTATTGTTTTTTTAGGATATTCGGTTTTTTACTTCAACTGACTGTTAACAAATTATATACCTGGCCCTAAATTTGTATTTCACGATATAAACATTTACTACAACATTAATACAAATAAAAACAAAACAGACTTGAACCCGTTTATAAAACGGTGCACTACAGTAGATTAAATTCTTTGGTACAAGGGAACTTCGGTTTATTTGAGGGGCTGCTCTGAAGCTGAGCACAGCACGCAGGCCTTGAGAACGCGGAATATAAAGCAGCAACACTGAGAAATCGGATGCCTTTCCCCTTTAGGTTCAAGGTCAGAAATACCCTCGAGAGTCTGCGTTCTTCTAATTGATTTTCTTGCTGCTGGCTTTCATTTCCATAGAAGCTTTCCTGGCAGAGGCAGCAGTAGTTCCCGGACACCATGCGCCAGGACAATAACTCCTGATGGCAGGGGAGGGGGGTGATGCTTATGTCACCTTTGCCCCAATAGCCTTCAAACTTATCTCTGTTTCTGAGACGTGTCTAGCGCGTTATCAAGTGCTATGCGCGCCCATTCCGATCACATCCCTCGCTCACCTTTTGACTTTGGTTAGGTTGCAGGGTCTTGCCCCCCCTGCGTTCCTGGAGCTGTCCCTGTTTTGTCCTTTACGCGTGTATTTTCTGCCGGTTTGATTTTGTAAATCTCTGGCAGACGGCACCTCCAGTTCTAGGAGCTGTGCCCTAGCCCTTGCTTTTTGCTTGTGGGGTAAGGGTGTTGCACTTTCTCGCTGGCACCATTGCTTTAGAGCGGAAGAGAGGGGGAGGATGCGGCGGAGAAGAAGGGAAGGGGAAGTGAGGGGTGGGGGGCAGAGGAAGGATAGGATTTGTGGTTAGAAATGACGTGCAGCCCGGGCTGGCAGAGACTCGGGTAATGGATAGTAAGCCATTCTTGCTCCCTTCCCAGTAAATCACACGCTGGATCTTTCTTTTTCAAGCGTGACAGAGCTTGCATCTGTCATGGGACAGCATTTCATGACCCTCCAGACCTTGTTCATAGGCATTTCTGAAAGAAGGGAACGGGAGAAGGACTTTTAAGTATCCCCCTGCCAACTAAACTACCTAAAGGTTGTCATGCCCCCCCCCCTCCCCCCACCTGAAGTTTTCCATTTATTGGGAACTGAAGTCTGCTGGAAACCTAGCCCCGTGCCTGGTTACTAGCAAGGCAGAAATAGAAACGCGGCATCCAGCGGTTTCCCGAACCTCCCCGACCCCACCCTGGGCAGCTGCTTTTTGAACGCCTGTTTTATTGCTGCTTTCTTGGCCTGGGGCCTCTAAAAATAAACCCTGCTGGTATAATAACAACACATCCCCCGCAGGGGGGCAGGATGCTGCGATCGGAGGAGGCTCGTTTACCAGGACCCTGCTGGAGACTTTCTGTTTATAACCACCCAGATCCCCTTCCGATGCAGATCTGGGGGCTTGTGCGGGGCTGCGGACACCCAACCCGCCGCTGTGCAATGTGGGCCTCCCGCGGAAGCAGCCAGAAACCTCACCGGGCCGGTGCACAGCAAGGGCTGAGCTCTTTCCGATGAGAGCTGGCCGCCCACCCCGCCGTGTTTACCTGGCAAATGCAATCAAACTCTTGGCCTGCGAGAATCTGTGGAGCTGGTGCTGTGTCAATAATTGCTCTCTACAGACTCCGGGCTGCATTGTACTTAAGCAGCATTTTCTCCATGGATACACAAATGGAAGCAGACCTGTAGTGACACCAAGACCCTTTGTTTGCTGACAGGCCAGAAGGCTTGAGGTTCTTTTCCTCTCTCTGCCACCGACTTTCTGTTCAAAGAAAATCAGCAAAAAAAAATAGCCGGGCAGACATTTTTATTTTAAGATGCAAGCTACCAGTCCTCCCGAGGTCCTCCTGGAGAGCTGCTGCTGTGTGTGTGCGGGCCCCTGGATAAATTGTTGTAGCCCACATGGCTTCAGTTTGTTCAGTAATCAGACAGTAAGGATGCCATTCCTCCTCTTGTCCTGCAGCCTGCACAGCCACCCGGTCCACACATGGCATATCCCTTTACAGCTGCCATGATTAAAAGCCCATTCGGGATCTAGTCTGGGCAAAAGGGACCCCAGAAATATGACTTTTTGGCCATCTTCTTTAATTTGTTCAGTTTGGGAAGTGTCCTAAATTCTCCTAAGGCTGACTATGTTCCAAGCAGCTTCCTAAGTTGCAGTGCAGAAATCAGGGTGAATAAACCAGCTGTAAGTGAAGCCCTTTTTACTGGATTCTCTCAGTATCTGTGCTTGGCTTTCCAGGAGCTACCTTCCCTTCATTGGATTTTGGTTAATCTTCTCTCGCCTGTTTTTGTAGGGATGCACCATGACCAAAGTCCCTAAAACACACACAAGCCCAGGACAACTTCCTCCTAGCCCAGACTAAGAATGCCCTCAACTGGACTAGGTGGAAGAAGGCACTGGCACCTTCCTGGCTCTTGTTGGAGCACTCCCCTTACCACTCCCTGGAAGAATTTCTGGCTCAGTGAGCATCGGGAGGAGTGCTCGGCTCACTGCACGGGGAAAGTGGAACATCCCTGCCCTTAGCCACCATAAATCTTGGGACTGAACCTTGGGCAAGTGGAAGCAACCTCTAAATCTTCTTGTCAGGGTTATAATGCCCCCCCCCCCCCAACCCCCTTCCCTCTCTTGTCATATTTAAGTAATTATTCACCCCTAGTAGAATATCTCTTTCCTCCCCTTTGCATTCTAAATGTTTACTCCCTTACCCTCCTCCCCCAAGTCAAGGTTCCTTGCTAGTTCATCTCACTCCCCCGTCCTGTTCAGTCTCTTGCCTAGGGAGGCAGGGCAGAGTTTCCTGTTTCCTATCTTTATTTCTTCTTCCCAGGGTTATCCTGGGGGGGGGGGGGGGGGGCAGGGAACCGGGGCAATCATCCCGGCATCCATGCATTAGGAGGGCCCTGCGCCAACTTCCAGTTAGACAGCAGATGAAACAGAGCTGCTGCAAGCAGGAGCTGCTGCCACCTCCCTCCCCTCCTCCAGTGAGGCTGTTTGTGACCGTGAGGCTTCCAGGTCAGTGGTGAGCTATCGGCCTTGCATCCGAGGGCGAGAGGGAGGAGAAACCGATGACACATCCTATCCCCACTCCTGCTCTTCCACCCGAGGGTGGCCTACTCAGGCTTATTTACCTTGAGCCCCACACGTCCCAGGATAAGCCCTGCTTCTTACCCACTCGGGTGTATCCAGTTCACCAAAAGACTAAGCCTGGCTCTGGTGAAGATCAGTCTGGTGCAGCCCCATGGGACGTGGGGCTTCAGCTCTTTTTCTCCTTTGGCCACCAATACCTGAGAAAGGAACCTATTGTGACTCTTACGTCCCATGAAAAAAAGCCAATACCCAAAGATAGTCTGTTTTCAGGAGAAAATAAAATTCATTTGAAACAAGATGCCCTCTATATGTGTGCAGCACTGGGATCCTATAGCTACAGTGCTTTTAACTATTATAGATCCTTTGGTATATGCCTTCAAACCCTTGCTGTTAAACTTGGAGACCTCATGCATACAAGTGCAGGCTGAGAGACCTTTAGTGGCGATTCTGCAGAAGCAATTTAGAGTCAGCGCCTGTTTTGCTGTGCTGCTGGTTTTTCCAGCATGAGGTTTTGATCTACTTTCCTTCTCCTAGGTTCTGGCCTACTACTAAAAAAAAAAACCCTAGAAGGATTATGCAGAATATTTGAGATTTTTTGGGTCTTCTGGGAGGTTTCACCTGACCATAAGGGACTGAGTTGAAAACTCTTATTGCATTTGCTGTAGAGTGACTGAGGGAAGGAACTGAGGAGAAAAGAAGATTATTACCAATGTGCTCAAGGTGGTAGGGAGTTGTGAAATCTTCTAACTGCTGCCAGGAATTGCTCTCCTAATTAGAATATTCTCCCATATGGACAGTGTGAGAAGGACTCCCCTGGTGCTAGTTCATTCTACACCTGCAAGCACTAACGGTGGACTTGGGCTTTGTAAATACTTTTGCTTCTGTGAATAAACATATGCTTTCGGAACCACCCGCACTTTTCTCTGGCTGATTGGTTTGTCTGGGGCTGGACCCTTGGCTCCATAACACCATCCAGTGATTTCCTTTGCCTATAAATTTAAATTCTGCAACCAAGAGTGAAGCTATTCCATCCCTCAGGGATCTGGTCAGCCCTACACAGTGACATTAGCAACTCAGCTGGTCCACTACATCACCTGTTCTCAACTTTTTTTTTATGCTGGAGCACACTTGGCCCTGGATTCACTTAGTTATGGCACACTATCACTATCAATTCCACATATCCCTGCCCTTAGCCACGATAATGGAGTTTTATTGATCAAATGCAAATATTCGGTGTAAAACAAAATAATCATTCAATGTTAACTAGTAACTTAAGAATCACACGGTGGTAATATGAACACAAGTTTCTTTTCAAACAAGACCATCATAAACACACTTCCCACAAATTACTTAGAAGATTTTTCACTTATGGCAAATTTTAGGTCCATTTTAATCACTGGACTCATTGGACAATGAGAGACATCTACTATACTATCACTATATTTTACAGAAAAGTTCCCTAAGTGTCTATATGCTTTCTGTTAATTACTTAACAAAATAAAACAGTTTATCCTGTCTTCTGCTTTCAAAAAAAAACTTAAGACATGGTTATTCAGACAAGCTTTGGTTAACGTTATAATGCTTCTGTTTCCTGTAAACTTATTTGATTTGATCTGTATCATGAAAGTCGGTATAGAAAAGCTTTAAATAAATAAATAAATAAACAAATAAATAAATAATCATTTTTACTTTTGTTCAATTTTAAAATGTATAGCTGTTATGGACCAGACAACCTGAGCAACGCTGGGCAGTTTTTGTTAGTGGCTTTATATACAGTAGGCATTGTTCTTAAGTTTCTGGTTTAACAGAGTAAATCACTCATTACAAAGATTATAAAATAGACCTTCTGTCTAGCTCAAAGTTAACTTGCACGTCTCAAAAACACTGCAAATTGACTACCCAGATTAAAGTAGTAATTTAACCAGTTATCTATCTCGTGCTCTCCAGGAGGACATAAAGATGTCATGAAAACGGTCTCAGCTTTTTCACTTTCTGCTGCACTCGGGCTATCCTACTGAAGAATCAGGATCCTGTCTCAGCATGGAGGGTAGCCAATGGGAAAATGACAGGTTAACACCACCATCTCAGGGCAGCAGACACAGAACTTACAGATGCTTTTGTAAGCTATGCAGTCAGGGAACAGAAGTGAAGATTGGCTTAGTTTAGAGCTTAGGCAAAGTTCAGATTGGTAAATATTCCAAGGTCAATAGAGCAAGGCTGGGCTGAGCAGGGAACCTGGTCTCAAAGTTTGGGCTTAAGCTTCGTGAAAAGTCTTGAATGCAGAGTTTACAGGTGTGAAGTTTGCATGGACGGCATTGAGCAGTGTGGCACAGTGCAAAATCTGCATAGAATCCAAAAGTTGATCTTGATTGGATGTTACCACAATCCACGAGCATAGGATTGGTGGGCTTCCGATATGACTTCCTCTTAGCTGGTATGTATATGCATATTCTCATGGAGATGATGGTGTGAGTCAGAAGATATCTGTTCAATAATATTGAGTCTCATAATTAAATATAACGTTTGTCGAGGTCACAAACTCAACAAGTTTGTGTTTGACAGTACCAGCAGCTTCTTCTCCTCAGCAGCAACCTCCATCATGTGTTGCTCAAGCCTGCAAAGTTTGGTTCAGTTGCACACTCTTTTTCAGGGTGACTGGCTGAATAAAATAAAAATATTTATTTTTATTTTAGCCCTCCACTTCCCTCCCTCCTGGCACAATCACTTTCCCTTCCCTCCCACCTCCTGTCATCAACACCTTCCCTTCACCCTGGCATCACCACTTTCCCTTCTCCACTCTTTGGCATCAAGCTGAGAACTAGTAAAACCAATACCTAGCTCTGCCAGATGAGCAAGCAAAATTGTTAGAATTAATGGCATCAGATGTAGTTGTGATATCAAGAAATAACATCAAATAAGAATGACCATGGTCTAACCTGGTATGCAAATAATCAATTGTCTACAATAACAAGGTCTGAGGCCCATGGTATTTATGAAATTCATATTGGTGGGGTCATCTAATAAAAATTAATCTAGAAAGCCCTAACGCTGATTCAGAACTAGCTTTTCAAGCAATTTTACCAAAAAGGGTTGACAGGAGATGGGCCTGTAATTACACGGTTGGGATGGATCCAATATAAGCTTCTTAATCTTAAGGTAAATAATAGCTTTTTTCAATAGAGGAGGAACAAAACTCTCCTGTACAGAAAACAAAATCATTGGTTAAGAGCCTGTATTTAATAATAAACTGGAACAGGCTTTGACCAACCAACCAGGTCAGGCATCTCAGTCTTAAACTCTTCAGAAGCAGAGACTGGACGAAAATTAATTCAGGGCACAACAGGAAACAACAACTCCATGTGTAGGAGGAAAGACTGCTTGCAAGTTTGCAATCTTCTCAGCATCTAGGCTAGCTGGAATATCTCGGGCAGTCAGCCCTTTTGTCAAAGACTTAACTAATGAAAATAACATGTCTGGCTAATTAGCCATCGAATGCAACTTTTGAGCACAATACATTTGTTTAAAGAGTCAATCAAAATGTATACTGTTGCAATAAATTCAGATAGAGTTGTTTATCAACACCACATGCCTCCAATGCTGCTCAGCATGTTTTAGCTTTATTTGAAATGATGCCAACTCAGGAGAAAACCGAGGATTGTTACTGTGTTTCTTAGGACTACATGGTGTAATGGGAGCTATAACATCTAAAATCTTATAATAGAGTCATACTAGAGTAATGTTAAAAAATGTGTGTGTCAATTTAATGCATCTGAAACATATTAGCATCTATTAAGCCATGCCGCGGTGGAACAGAATGAGACTATTTGGAAATGAAACCATCCTGAACTGGATGCATGAAAAGTTTGATCCGACCAAGAAACGAACATATGACAGAGATTAGACAGACGTTTCAACTCTACAGCAGATTCTCCAATAAAGGCCAAATCAAGTGTACATCCAGTCAGTTGTGTAGGGAACTGAACAGTTTGTTTTAACCAAGGAGACATTATCACTGCTGAAAATTCAGCTGCTTTCAGGCAAGAAGGTGAATCTGCCGGTAAGTTAAAATCTCTTACTAAGTGCAAGAAACTCAATTAAAGGGAACAAATCAATATTTAATAAACCAAGTGGACAATAAAATTATTGGGAAGCCCCAGGTCTGCCTTGGCATTCAAAACTAATTCACAATTTCCTATACTGCAAACACTGGACTTTTTCCTGGGAGGCTCCATCCCCAGGGGCTCAGCCGATGTGAAACCACATTCACTGGCCGATGCAATAAGCTACATCCAGCCGAGTGCATGGTTTGTTGCTGCTCAGCGCATGTTTCGTGCCTGTAATAATAACGGCTGTTGCAGCAAGGAGATTATTGTGCCTAAAATGCGCATTCCACCAGGTGCACACCAGATAGCGCCCGCGCACGTGAATGAAGACATTAAGCTATTACTCTCGGACGCAGGGAAGTGCGCTCCAATGCTGGGCACCCAACGCACAATTTTTGAACGCAGAAAACTTAACTCCAGCTCTGGAGGCGGAGTAAAGTTTGCTCACAATCTAGCAGCTAGCGCTGGTGAAGGATTCTTCGGCATTTTCAAGATGGTTTATCTGCACTTCTTTATTCTGCTCAGATTATCTCATGCGCGTGCAAATGAGAATAAGGACAGATAGAGAAGTATGAGAAAGACGGACTAGCGGTGAAGAGAACAATGAAGACAGAAGAAGGACAGAGGACCATTTGGTCCAAGCTAGAGCCATAAACTGGAGACCCTGCAGGCAGCATCACTTCTTGGCTTGTCAGAGACGGACGTGGTGCCAAGGTATCACTTAAGCTCAGGGCAATTTTGTACTTTTATGAAGACCTTCGTAAAGACACAGACCCCCTTACAGCTTGCGGCCATGCTATACCTGAGTTGGTGAAACTGCTTTACATTATTTTGCCACTGGAAGTTTCTACAATACAGCTGGTATAGCGGACGGGATGGTCCAGTCCTCTTTCTAGAGACACTTCAGTCAAGTACTAAGGGCAATGATGAAACGCATGAAGGATTATATCAGATATTGTTATGCTGCTCGACCTCAGAGACCAGGGTCGAGTGTGCTCACCCACCTCCGCGGTGGGCCGTCAGCCCCAGAAACGCCGAGGCGAGGGTGGATAGTGCGGCTATTTCCCCTCGGGCCTGCTCCGAGGCCGAGAAGACTCTCTTCACGGCAGGGACGCTGCCCCGCCCCCTGACGTCGTCTAGACGCGCGCAGCGACAACATCTCTGTTTTTAAAGGAGCCAGCGCGGGAAATACCCGGTTCCACCCCGGAAGTTCCCCACCTCTGTCCGGGTATTTAGCCTGCTCATCAATTGCTAACAAATCGAGTTAGCAAGAATTGGAATGCCTCCGGTCTAAGCTACTCTGCTGCCCTTCGGGGTTATTCATCTAACCTGGGTACCCGCTCCTCGGGGGGCCCTTTGCTTTCTTTCAGTTGCCTATCTGGGATACCAGGTACTCGTTCCTCGAGGGCCTGCACTCCCTGCCTCGGTGCCTGCAATCCAACTACTTCTGCCTGTCGGGATCTCCATCAATACAGCTACCAGCATACAGGCTGATACAGTAAAGTTCGCGGGAGAGCAGGCGAGCACCCGCTCTCCCGGCGCGCGCATAGGCCAGTGTCCCGTGCACGCGATTCAGTAAACTAAAATATTTAAATTAAGGCCGGCGGTAAAAAGAGGCGCTAGGGACACTAGCGCGTCCCTAGCGCCTCTTTTTGGCCGGAGCGGCGGCTGTCAGCAGGTTTGACAGCCGACACTCAATTTTGCCGGCGTCGGTTCTCGAGCCCACTGACAGCCATGGGTTCAGAATCCAGACGCCGGCAAAACTGAGTGTCCGGTTTTCAACCCGCGAGCCGATTTCAACATTTTTTTTTTTAACTTTCGGGACCTCTGACTTAATATTGCCATGATATTAAGTCGGAGGGTGCACAGAAAAGCAGTTTTTACTGCTTTTCTGTGCACTCTCTCGGTGCTGGCAGAAATTAAAATGTGCGGCTTGGCTGCACATTTTACTTTCTGTATCGCGCAGGAATGACTAATAGCACCCGCAACATGCATTTGCATGTTGCGGGTGCTATTAGTCTCGGGGGTGGGGGGTTTTCGACATGCTACTACCCCTTACTGAATAAGGGGTAAAGCTAGCGTGTCGAAAACACGCGTCCAAATGCAGGTTAACAGTGCGCACTGTACTGTATTGGCCCGTTAGTGAGTAATCTAACTTGTGTCAGTCTGTCTCATCTACAGCTCAGCACTGGGAACCTGCATCTGGAACTCCCTATACTACCGTGTGCTGCTAACATCTACCATTGTGAGACGGGTCTCCTCTGCTGAGGGTCCCTGGACTGCTACTACTGGATCACCTCACTACTGCCACCTCTGGTGGTATCATCCAGCTGTATAATAAAAGACAAATCTCTGTGTTTGCGTGTCTCGAGTCTAGCCTAGTACTGTGGTTCCTCATGGGGCTCCTCCCCATGGGAGTGGTCATCACCGCAGTACCCAAGAATCCACTCCAACACCTCAAAACCATAACAGGTATCTGGAGCAGCAACATTACTGGGATGCCAAATGCGCTTGGTGAGGGAGGCCTCTGGAGACCCCATTTTATTTTTTTAATCCATTTTTCGGATGTTTTTTTAAATGTCTGTTTAGTTTTTGTAAACTTAAGGAAACAAATAAACATTAAACAAAAGGAAATTCATGGGTTAAAAAAACATCCCCATTAAAAAGCGAAACATTTTTTTCCCAGTTCATCCTTATATAAATACATATATATAGCAAAGCTTATATTTTCCAAGGAATCCGTCTTTGCTATCCCATCTGGAAAACAATCTCTCTTCTTCTAGTGGTTCTCACTTTTTATATACTAATAACTGGCAACTGCTTGGGAGTGATGAGCCCTCCCTCTAGGTATTCTTTTTTTTTTCTTTTTCAAAATACCTTTTATTGACAAACAGCAAAAACATATTACAGATATTATGTCGGCCACAAGCAGACACCGAGTACAGTGAGACTGAACAGCTGAAAGACCATCCAGTACATATCTCAGCTCAAATATGTGTAACATGCATGCAGCACCTCATTATCATTCGTACATATATAGGGGGTAACCCTAGAATTCAGGGTATAGGCCCCTCATGTATTCTCAAATCCTCTCCTCGTTCCTACTTAACATTTCTACAACCAACATGTACTCCACTCTCATCTCATCAAACCCTCTCCCCTGCACACCTCCACACACATGCACATTCCATACCAGTTACCGTCATATACTCATTCATGTACCCAGGACAGCAAAGGACATCATACCATTATGCAATGTCTATCCATTTCAATTCTCCCCCCGTGGGGTGAATAACTTTAATCCAATACTTGTTGTTTTATCTCAGGTTGTAGCCCTTCAAAAAAAAACAAAAAACAAGTCTGCCATATAGGAACATAATCCTCAGTTAGTTTGTGTTTACCCCATTTTACATCTAAATGCTCCATATGTAGCAGCTCAGACATCAGAATGTGCCATAGTTGTGTAGGTGGTGCTTTTACATCAATCCATTTAATTAGTATATATTTGCAAGTATTGGAAAAGCCATAAGTATGAACTGTTCCTTCCCCTTGCCCTTCCCCTGTATGCATGACATAACCCCTAGTACCAGGGTCTCCCCTCTGCACGGTAGAAAAATCCCAGTGCGTTTGTATTTCAGAAAGTGCACTGTTCCAAAATGGGGTAATAAAAAAGCACGTTAACAGTTTATGCAATAATGTACTACATTCACAGTTGCATTTATTGCAATTTGGGGATTCATCTAACTTCATATGATACCTCCTTATATTATCCAAACAGGCATGATGCAACACTTTAAACTTCAATTTTTCATGGAAGTATCAACATTTAAGATATGAAGGGCCCTGAAACCTCTCTGTATATGCTCTGTAGGAATAACAATAACAAGTTCCATCCCCCAGTGTCTGCTCACTGTTTCTAAAACAGATGTAGAGAGACTTTGTTTACAAAGTTTGCGCCACGATGATACGGAGATTCCTCTTATCACCTATCTTCAAGCCACTTGTTTTCTCTCGACAGATCATCCTGCAACATCTTCAGCGAGAAGAAATAATATCCCACTTGTAGGAAAGCAAAAAAAAAAATAAAAAAAAATTAAAATGTAGTAAATTTTATCATTCTTTCAATTTTATCATTACCCCCCATCCTTAAAGACTTACACTGGCTCCCCATCCCATCTCGTATTCTCTACAAATCCCTCTCCATCATTCATAACTCCATCGACTGTCACAGCTCCAACTGGCTAGACGAACCCCTCAGTCTTATCCTCTCCGATCGTCCCACCAGATCAAACAATAAAGGCTCCCTCTGGGTACCCTCTCATCCACAAGAGACCATGCCATCTCCATGGAACTCACTTCCCTCCTTTCTTCACCCTGAGCCTTGTCCTGCCAAATTCAAAAAAGAAACTAAAGACTTGGCTCTTTAAACAAGCATACTCTGACTAATCCGCCCCTCCTTCTCCCTCTCTCCCCCCCCCCCCTTTCAACTTAGCCTGTATAAAGTCGTACTTTTCATTGTATAAATTATCACTGCTATCTTGTTCCTTTGTATCCACATCATTTATTTTAGTTTTATCTTGTTCCATTATTGATACATAAGTTATCAACATATACTTTATTCTCTATATGCATTTTGTTACTCTTCCGGCCCCTTCGGCCTCTCTGTTTTTGTTGTTTTTTCTCCCCTCCCCCCCTCCTGTTCATTGTCATTACCACCTGCTTGCAGTTATTATGTAAACCGGCATGATGTTCCACACTGATGTCGGTATATAAAATCTTTAAATAAATAAATAAATAAAATAAAATAAATAAATTGTGAAAAGAACATCATCCTTAAATCCTCTTGGCCGGATTTTAAATGCCCTGCAAGCGTAAATCCGGCCAGATTTACATGCGCAGGGCACTCGCGCGCCAGCGCGCCTATTTTGCATAGGCCGCCGGCGCACGCAGAGCCCCGGGACGCGCGTAAGTCCCGGGGCTTCGTAAAAGGGGCGTGTCGGGGGCGTTCTGTGAATGACGCGGCGTTTCGGGGGCGTGATGCGGTGTTTCGGGGGCTTGGTCGAGGCCTCCGGACCAGCCCCCGAGTCGGGTGATGGCGCGCCAGCAGCCTGCTGGCGCGCGCAAATTTACGTCTGCTTTCAGCAGGTGTAAATCTGCCAACAAAGGTAAGGGGGGGTTAGATAGGGCCAGGGGGTGGGTTAGGTAGGGGAAGGGAGGGGAAGGTGGGGGGAGGGCGAAGGAAAGTTCCCTCCGAGGCCGCTCCGAAATCGGAGCGGCCTCGGAGGGAACAGGCAGCGCGCGCTGGGCTCGGCACGCGCAGATTGCACAAATGTGCACCCCCTTGCGTGCGCCGACCCCGGATTTTATAAGATACGTGCGGCTACGCGCGTATCTTATAAAATCCAGCGTACTTTTGTTCGCGCCTGGTGCGCGAACAAAAGTACGCGCTCGCGCAAAATTATAAAATCTACCCCTCTGTATATAAGTGAACAATACAAGTTATGTCATTATTTTTCCAGTTTTGAAAGATACCATGCTCATTTCCTGCAAAAAATGTCATATTCCCTACAATGGGCAGAGACATAGAGGTTGCATAGTTAAACCGCGCCCGTTTACTGAACCATCTCTATGCCGTAATAGCCACCCAAATCAAAATGTTTTTTTCTGGTGTAACTTAGATAAATGAGCATTAGAGACATGCAAAAGATCAAGGGGGGGGGGGGGGGAACCAGGGTTGGCCCATATTTTCCACCTTACCTTCTGTGCAATAAACGTGTCTACCTGTAATCCATTCCCACACAAATCTAAGCTGGCAGGCTGCATTATAGAATATTAAATTAGGTAATCAAACCCTACCATCGCTTTACTCTTACTGGATGTGCCATATTTTATCCAAGCCTTTTTACCTCTCCAGATAAATGCAATAATGAGTATAAATGGTCCAAATTGCTGCCTATCAACCAAGAAGGCGGTGTTTGTAACTTATATAAAAGTTTGGGTATAATAACCATTTTCAAGAGAGCACAGCGACCCATCAGAGATATTAGTAGGTCCTTCTAGACTTTCAACTGTGCCTTTATCTGTAAGATTGATTTTTTTATACTGAGTTCATAGAGTCTCCTAGGATCTTGCAACACCCGAATCCCCAAATATTTCAATCTGACCTCTGCCCATCGAAAAGGGGATAACTCCCAGCCATGTGTTTCTAAGTATATTATTCAACGGCAGCACCTCCAACTTATCCAGATTGATCTTTAAACCAGCACATGTTTGAAAGTTATAAAACAGAGTTTGTAGAATTGGTATTGCTATTTGTGAATCCCTGACAAAGAGCAGGTCACCCACAAACATGGAGATTTTCAAAAGCACAGGACCTATCTGAATTCCCTTTAAATCAGCATGCGTTCTGATTGCTAGAGGCTCTACTGCTAAAGGAAATAATGGGGGAGCAAGTAGGCATCCCTGTCGCACACCCTTTAACAACTGAAAGCTACCAGAGACAGTGTCATTGATAAGGAGTCATGCACTAGGATTCTTGTAAAGTACCTTAAGCCACTGAACTATATTCCCTTGCAACCCAAACTTGCTTATTACCCAGAACGTATAGCTCCTCTTCAAAGAGTCACATGCTTTTTCAGCATCAAGTTTCAGGACCAAAGCCAGCTCGTTATCTTTCTGGGCCAGAGCAGCAATTAGCTTTCTGATACTTTTGACCCCCTATCTGCCTTTAACAAAACCTGTCTGGTCCTGAGCCACCACAGTGGGGAACGTAATACTCAATCTACGTGCGAGAATAGCTGCAAATTTTTTTTATGTCTTAGATGTATTAAGGAAGTAGGACGATAAGCTCCGACCTCCTGAGGATCTCGTATTCTTTTTAGGTAATACTACTGTCAAGGACTGATTCAGATCTTTCAGAAAAGGCTCCAGTGAGAAAAGTGTTTCATTAAACCGTTTAGTTAAAGATCTTAGAATTTGAAATTTTAACACTTTATATAATACTCTGAACCTAGCCTTACCCAGTTCAGTCCCGGGATCACAGTAAGATTTCAGAATCTCCAATGGGTTTATTTAGTAGTGCCAATTTGTCTTCCCTTATATTAGGCCATTCCAGATTCTTGAAGAATTTGTCTTTAATACTTACATTCTCTAGTTCAGAACCATATAGTGTTTGGAAAAATTCTATAAACCTAATCTGTTGTAACAGCAGTTGAATGGCGCAATGCACCCTGATCATTTTTCACTCCTGCAATGAGACTGTTAAGAACATAAGAACATACCCTCACCAAATTGGTTAATATCTTCCCTGTTTTATTACCATATTTATCTTATCTTGTATTTGAAAAAAGTGCAAAGATTTGGATAATTTTTGGAAAAGTAGGTGATTTACAGCCGCTTGTGCCCAGTCCAAACCCTGTTTATTTGCCTCAGACATATTCACACAATGAGTAGCTTGGGCATCTTTAACTAACCGTGAAACCCAGAAAATTTCAGCATTTCTATTTTTATTTTGTCTGGCCACGTATGCAATAAAAATACCCCGCATTACTGCCTTGTCAGCTTCCCAAAGCAAAGTGGGAGAGATTCCAGGTAAGGTATTAAATTGTATGTATTCAGTCCATTCATCCCGGAAAATGTTATGAAAAAACTCATTTCGATAAAGGCTTGGGTTCATCCTCCAACTAAATGATCTCTGCATAGGCTCTCCCAATTCAAGTCCCACTGAATCGGGGCATGATCAGAGATAGAAACAGTCCCAGTTTGTGCTGAATGAGTCAGTGGAAACAAGGTCTCCAAAATTAGTACACAGTAGGGATGTGCGAAGCCCGAACCGATTTTCGGCCCGCCGCAGGAAATTTCGTATTTCCGTGGTTCGGGCCTTTAAAATTCGGGGAGACCCAAATTTCGTTTCAGTGTGCGCTAACATTTTTTTGTTAGTGCACACTAACCCCGAAAATGAATTTTTCCCAAAAATTGGGAAAAATTCCTTTGGGTTTCGGACTCCTCCGAACCAATACGAATTAGAGTATACTTTATGTGGATTACAGAAAAAAGTAAACTTTATATCCCCTGAATATAATGTGCACCAGATATCAAGGACACCCGGTTCCTAACAAAGATTGACTAACCAAATTTAGGGGCTTGTAGCCTAGACTTCTATCCGCCGCTATGTTAAAATCTTCACCCACTATAAACTGGTAATCTGGAAATGTCAGTAATTTTGAAATTATCTTTGTGAAAAAAATCATGAGAATATATATTGAGCGCACATAAGTTACAAAACACCATCATCTGAATTTTGTGTCTCCAACTGAAAAGGAAGCTGCTTATGTATTAAAATAGCAACTCTTCTTTGCCTTTGAGAGAAAGAAGAGATAAAACAATGACCCATCCACTCCCTCTTTAATTCTGCATGCTCCTCATCAGAAAGATGCTTTCCTTGCATCGTAACGACCTGTGATTTTAAACGGTGAAATAAAGTCAACAACGTCTTCCCTTTAATCGGGGAGTGGATGCCGTCCACATTTAAAGTAGATATATGAACCTGAACCATTGATACCTGTGTTACAAAAATTATTAAATTTCAAATGTAATCCAAAAAAACCCAGGATAAATCAGATGACAAAATCTGACAAAAATACCTCTGTGCGCCTCCCAGCCTGAGCAAAGTTGCTATCTTCAGGCAATTTTCTCCATTTAGCTGTGACATCACAGACTTTACTTGAAAAAAGTAAATCCATGTCATGTTCCTTCACTGTCCTTACACACCACGCATACCATATATACATTCACACTGTCAATCATTCACCCTTCCCACCCCAAGGGACCACAACCCCAAACATCATCACCCTCTATTCATGGGTTGTGCCCATACAGAATCCCCATTCCTCAATAATTTGTAGGCACGTAGCCTGAGAAATACATGTTGGCCTTGTCCCATTAAACCATGTCTATCTAAATGTTTTGTGATTTTATTCTTTATACGTTTCCACGATTTTTCCCGGCACTGAAGTCAGGCTAACTGGTCTGTAGTTTCCCGGATCAACCCTGGAGCCCTTTTTAAATATTGGGGTTCCAATGGCCATCTTTCAATCTTCAGGTACAAAGGATGATTTTAATGATAGGTTACAAATTAACTGAAATAGGTCTGAAACTTCATTTTTTAGTTCTTTCAGAACCCTGGGATGTATGCAATCTGGTCCAGGTGATTTACTCTTCTTCAGTTTGTCAGTCTGGTCTACCACATCTTCCAGGTTCACTGTGATTTGGTCATCTAACAGTCCAACCGACTCCCTTGGACCTTGGTACTGCCTGGCTGTTTATTGTCACACCTTGGAACTGGCATTAACTACGATTTTCCAGATTCTTGCCTGAGCATAAGCATTTTTTTAACATTTCACAGTACAAAGCAGTAAATATGAGATCACTGACAGGTTGGCCTGTGGCCTTCAAATTAATCTCAGTCCTCAGTACACAGATAATTTTCATTACAACAACAAGGCAGCTCTACCAATTTCAGTCTTAGATCCTCTTGAAATAAAATCAGTGTACCTTCACCCTTTTTATTTTTCCTAGCATAATATTCATAGCAAAATCTAATCGGACACATTTGATTACTAGAAATGACAGATTCTATTAGCCATGATTCAGTTATACATAAGTCCAAATAATATCCATTAAACAAGTCAAATAAATCTTACTTCTCAATGATCTAGTGTTAATATAGCAGATATTAAGACTGGAAGGAGAATCATTGCTAGTTTTATAGAGCACAGCTGTTTGCAGGCAGGATAAACAGCAAGCAATGGCTTGAAAGCAAGGCTGAGCCAGTAACATTAATTAGTTAATGCATGAACATGGCTTACAAGGCACTGGGGGCAGCAGGATTCAATTTTCAAAGACCCATACATGTAGCCAGATAACTGTAGCTGAGTATATTCAGCAGAAGGTTTATTTTGGTGAATATACGGGACAAGTTATCCGGCTAACTTTTTGTCCAGCTAAATTCTGAGCAGGCTACAATTTGCTCAGTTCCATGGCTCAGCGAGAGGACAATTTCAAACTCCCAAAGTTAGCTGGACAAAGCCTTTGAATATGGACTCCTGAGTGCATAGCACAACGCAACTGCTGACAATAGGCAGGTGTCAGGACCTTTGAAAGTCCATTTACATGTTACTCTCTCACAAGCCCTGGACCGGAGTGAGCAGGGCTCATAAGGCCGACACACTGCAATTACAAATAGAGGCACAGACCAAACTGGGTCCTTATTAAGCAAAAAGTGGATTCAGTTGGGAGCGGGGACCTTGTGGGCTGAACAATAAGGACACTTCCTGCCTGACTTAAAAAGCATATTAAGGGCCATGGGCCTGCGGTCCGTAAGGGTACAAACCACACCCCTTTCAGTTGAATAAATTCATGAGCTGAGTGAAGGCCACCCGGGAGGCACGCGCTCTGCGCAGAATTCTGTTTGGATAGGAAAGAGGATGCAACTACACAAGAGGGGGCAGGGGCCGCCTTCATGCAGCTCTTCCTCGCGGATCCCAGAAAGCAGGCCGGATTCTGGATCCTAAGTTCTCCCCCCCCCCACACACTGGGGGCAGCAGCTTCTCCTCGCAGGCCAAACCTCTCAGTATTTTAGGCGGGGATGAAATCCGAAGCCGGGAAGCAAGCTTCCGGTTTTTTGTTTTTTTGCAAAACATCCAGGCGACTGGTTGCACTTTACCGAACGGCTGTAATGCAACTAAGCTGGCACGTCGGACCGCTTGATCACAGAGCGGCCCCATCGCGCCGACGTGAATTACTGAAGCTGCAAGAAGTTCCCGGGGCACGGTTAGCAGGCGGTGGCGGGCGCGCTGCGAGGGGACGATGCCCCTAGCGCCATCTCCTGTACAAAGGCGGCGGCGCAAGGGGGGCTCCCGTTACCAACACTGGCGCCGCGTGATTAAATTCTGACCTGGTCAGCAGCAGCATCATGTGGCTTTTTGATAAAGTAGGCTTTTGCAATACCAAAAGCAGAAGTCAGCCTCCATGCGCGATTGCATTACTTGCAAAAGTGAAGAACATAAGTTTTTGCCATGCTGGGGTCTGTGAACTCCACCATCCTGTTTCCAACAGTGGCTAATCTGGGCCACAAGTCCCTGGCAGGGTTCCTAAATTCAATAGAATAGATTCTATGCTGCTTATCCCAAGGACAAGCAGTGGATTTTTCCAAGCCCACCTAAGTAATGGTTTATGGATTTTTCTTCCAGGAACTTATCCAAACTTTTTTTTAAACCCAGTTACACTAACAGCTTTTACCACATCCATAGATTTGTTTACTTCATGCGGCTAAGGGGCTTAGTGACTTACATCTTTTTCTTTGGAAGCTCTGGGTATATTTAGTAGTCCTGGGGGAATTCTGCGCGCAAAAACTTTAAAATTCTGCACACTTTATATTGATCAAAATGACACAATGTACATGACAGTCTTTAAGTAATTAATTTAAAATATAATACAGAAAAACAAGTTATTACTTAAAGATGCAGAATTTTAAATATTTTGAGCAGAATTTCCCTAGAAGTTCGCTGTAAGAGTATCCCTTTCCCTTCTCCCCTGGCCACTTTGCCCTTTCAGGCCCCAATTCCTCCACCTGCCAGTATCTCTCCCCTCCCCCTCTAGGCTCAACCCCTTGTACTCTATCTTCACTCCCAGAGTTTGACCTCTCAGTACTGCCCCTCACACAGGCTTCCTCTGTCCCTCTCTCTCTCTCTCTCACACCCACACACCCTCATAAAGGCTCCCTCTCTCACACACACATTCTATCATACAGGCTCCCTCTCTCTTGCACACACACATCCCCTTATACAGGGTCCCTCTCTCTCTCTCTCTCTCACACACACACACACACACATATCCCCTCTTACAGGGTCCCCCTCTCTCTTGCATACACATCCACACAAGTTCCCTTTCTCACGCATACACCCTCACACAGGCTACCTATGTCTCTCTCACACACCCCTTTACACAGGCTCTTTCTCACACAACACAATCCCTTCACACAGGCTCCCTCTCTCACAAACCAGAACTCTCACATACACACAATCCCTTTTTTACACACACCAGCTCCCAATCTCTCATACGTATACACACTCCTTCAAGATATCCTCACATAGGCTCCCTCTCTCTGGCACCCTCACACATGTTCTCTCTCGCTCCCTCCTCCCCCAGGCTCAGTCTTACACACACCTCTACATACACTCTCACCAGAGCCTGCTCCATCTTCACCGGGGCCTTTATCTTTGCCGTGAGTGGGATGCGCTCTGCTCGCGGTATGCCGGGGCCTCCTCCAACTTCGTCAAATTCTGCGCATAAAATGGCAATTCTGCGCAGGGGGGAATTCTTCGCAAATCCTGCGTTCCGCAGTAGTGCAGAATTCCCCCCAGCACTAATTTAGGACACAGGCTTCTGCAGACACATTCTCCACCAGGAGCAGCTATACAAAAGAGGAAGGGACGACGGCCTCCTCTACAAGGAGATTGCCCCGCCCACTCCCCAATCTGGCTGGAACACTTAACAGGCCGATTCAATAAAAAATGTGGGAGGGCCAGCGCTCCGTGTTGAGCGCCCCACTCTCCCGATGCACACCCAGGCATCTCTCCTGGCCCCGCGATTCTCTATTTAAATGAGGCCACAAGCTAATAAGGAGGCGCTAGGGACAATAGCGCATCCCTAGTGCCTCATTAGCGTTGGGAATGGCTGTTGCTCAACTTTACCGGTGTCTATTTTCTAATCCGCCGACCGGCGGGCAGATTTTCTGCTTTTCTGTACACTTTTCAGGGTTGCTTAGAACCTAACGCCTGCCCTTGTGCAGGTATTAATTTCTGAGAGTAAAATGTGCGTTTTAGTTTGTCGCCCGGGATACTTTTAGTATCCCGGGCGACAAACTAATAGGCTCATCAGCATGCATTTGCTTGTGATGAGCGCTATTAGTTTCGGGGGGGAGGGTTGGCCGTGCGTTTTCCACGTGCTATTACCACTTACTGTATAAGGGGTAATAGACGCTGGTGGGAAACGCGTGGCCAATTGCGTGTTAAACGGTGCGGTCAGCCGAGCGCACCGTTTGTATCGGCCTGTTTGGTTGGCACTTACCCACCCTGAATTTCACTCTGTGCTGCCCCCCTGTTGTTCCCCACATCTACGGATTAACTCCAAGCCAGGGCTGGAAAAACAACTCTTGGGTGACAGTCAAAACTTTTAAGAACCAGAGGAAAATGTTGGGATTTCCCTTGTTTTGTTTTGTTTGTTTTGCTCATTTTTCTTCTTATTTGGCTCACTTTTTGTCTTCTCTTTTGTTCTTTATGCCTGTCTGATCTTCTGTTCTCTCTCTCCCTCAATCCAGCCACCTTCTCTGCCACCCTCTGGTCTCCTTCCCCTTGCCTTCCTTCCAGTCTAGGATGATAATTGTCCTGCTTTATACAGTACAATCCTTTTTTTTTTTTTTTTTTTTAAAGAGATTGCCCTCTGACCTGCTTAAGCAAGAACAGGACTCAGACGTGTCCTCATTTTTCAATCTGGCCATGCAAGGAAAAACAATTTCATACATTGTCAGGAGGGCATATCTAAGAATTTGAAAAGGGGGAGGAGGGAGGTGCAGAGCAGGCCTGCAGGAGGTGCAGTGGCCAGCAGTGGCCAGCACTGCCCTCTGGAGGACCTAGGTTCAGTTCTCCAGCCCAGGTCTGGTTCAGAATTTAAAATCTTTACTCAATGCCTCAGATTTTCATATGGTTGTACAGACTTTTCCACTCTCTCTGCTTGATTGCTGTAACTTTTTTAAGGCTTACCTGCTTATGCTCTGAAAGTGCTGCATCTCCTATAGAACTTGGCAGCTCACCTTTTTACTGGTACAAATATGTGTGAACACATTACCCCTGTGATGAGGTCCTTATATTGACTGCCTATTCCACAGGGGGTTCTGTATAAAGTTGCAGTTATGGCTTTTAAGCTTTTAAAGCTCGATTTTTTTTATTTTTTTTTTCCCGAGGGTAAATGCTCTTCTGAGAATTTATGTCCTACTACTGGATGTTGGAGCTTGTTGTAAATTGAATCAGCGAAAGCTACATTTGTGGCTTTTTTTTTTTTTTTTTATCAAGGTTTCACCAATTGAGACTTCAGTGATTTGAATAATGTAGAGCAAGAGTATGATGATGATTTTATATTAGGTTGTATGGATGTGGATTAATGTGCAGGTGGATGTGTGAGTATGACTGAGTGTTTTTTTTGAGAGTTTTTGTCATATATCATATTGTGATTATTATTATTCATTTAACATCTTTTGCATATATTATAAGGTATAAGTGTGTTTTATATTTTTTGAACATTGTATATTTTCTTGCTCCAATGTATATTTTTTGGAATAAAATATATTTGATGTAATTAAGTGTTATATTTACACATTGTATGTATGTTGTGAGGGGTTTGCATCAACCACCACGTCATTTATTGTTAACTACTACTGGATGGACCATTTGGTCCTTTTCTGCCATCATTGCTATGTTACTAGGAATGCTGGTGCTGCCCATAGGGGTTTGCTTGATGTTCCCTCAAACAAAATGGCACATCTAGATAGATGGAACTCGTGAAAGAGCTTTCTCTTTGCTGCTCCCGAATTTTGGAATAATTTACCCATTGATCTAGGGCTGATGATGTGTCCAAAACAGTTCAAGTCTTCCCTAAAGACTTATTTATTGAAAATGGGTTACAGGTAGTTTCCTAAACTTGTTTCATACAGACAGCTTTTTTTTTTTTTTTTTTTTACAAGTTATGTTTGGGGGTTTTTTCGGCAGTCTATTGAATATTTTTTTATAACTATTTATTATTTTTCCAGCATGCACCAGCTTCATACAGCACAATGACATCAAACAGCTTCTATGCAACTAGTATAATCAGGAAAAAAGGTAATAGATATGAGATCCCGCAGGCTATCAAGTGGAAGGCCATAATATTGATGGTATATTCCCCAAACTCTCTCATATTTACAGTGCTCACCTTTTAACTCATATCTCCATTTTTTGATATCCACAATCTCTTGAACTTGTGCTTTCCATTGTTTCATACTTGGGTTAGATTTCCAAAAAGTCGCAATGGTGAAACAAGCTGCTAACAGTAACTGGTCAATCAACTTCCTTAACGTCATTGGGTCCAGGGATCCATCCCACTCCCCCAAAAGTCCTAATAACGGCAAAACATGTACAGCCTGGAATATCAGCTTTTTCTTGAGCAACCTGAGACCAAAACTGATGTACACCCTGGCAGTGCCACTAAATCCACATGTGTATCTATGTGCCCATTTCACCACATCCTCTCTAGCAGACTCTGGAAGAAACTTAGAATAAAAGACTGGAGTGCAATAGACCTATCTGTCCTGTACAAATAGTAATACGGTGTGCTGAAAGCCAAATATTTTTCCATGCCTTACAATCATTCCATTCTATTAATGACTGTGGAGTTAGTTCCTCATATTTATCAGCTAATATGCCCTGGTAAATAGCCCTTCATCATAGAGTCTAAGCCAGTTAAATAATTCTCCATTCCTTTTAGGGGCCAAATAGGCTTTGTCAAATCAAAGGAGTTTTCCAAGCTTTGCCTCAATTGAAAATAGCCAGCTTGAGGACCAGGGTCAAGGTCAAAGTCATGATGAAGTGTTGGAAATTCATGAAATCCCGTAGCTTCCCACAGCTGAGCAATAAAAACTGGCCCTTTATCCCGCCATTCCCAGAACACTGGCAAGAAGGTACAATCGGATACACAGGATTTGCATAAATCGGGGCAAAAGGAGATAGGAGCTATCTGGTCCTTCCCTAAAAATCGATTTAGCCTGTCGCCAAATCTGAAGGGTGGGGGCCAGAGCAGGTCCAGCTCTACAGACCCTGCGACTATGTGGAGAATCGGGGGGGGAGGGGGCATGAAAGGCAAGGCTGCTAAGTTAATCATATCCGCCCGCTCTCTTTTCAAGGCCACCCAAGATTTCGCTTGGTTACTTGAACCAAGCCTTTAAACACACCAGACGAGCCGCCCAGAAACAGATGTGCAGTAGGGAGAGCCATAACCCCATGGCACTTGGCCAACCATAATTGACTTAGTTTAATTCTGGCTGGCCGATGCTGCAAAACAAATTTAATCATAAGGCTGCGCAGATCTGTGGAGGATGTGCGCCGGGACAGAACAGGGGATATTTTGGAAAAGATATAAAAGCTTAAGCAATATGTTTTTTTGTTTTTTTAAATCAAATTAATTCTACCTGCTCAAGAGAGAGTTCAGTGTTCCCAGCATATCTTGTTTTATTTGACTTATTAGTGGACCATAGTTCTTGGCAAATAAATCCTTGAAGTTCTTAGGAACATATACTCCCAGATATTTAAATCCATCTCTCACCTGCCGGAAAACTGTGAGGCACTCCGGCAGAAGAGTAACTTTAGCACCTATAGGATATAGCTTAGATTTATCTAGGTTAAACTTACATCCAGACAAAAAAAACATATAAATCAAGAAATACCTGACCAGATAATTGTGGGGCCGATAACTATATCAAGACATCATTGGCATATAAGGATATCGTGTTGTTCTTCCCTCCCCCCAACCACATCTGGATACCCAAATGCTGCCTAATGGCTCCTGATAGAGGCTCAATAGCCAAGTCAAATAGCAAAAATGAAAGAGGGCACCGTTGTCTGATGCCCTGAGCTATAGTAATAAAAGGAGACAGCGAACAGTTTGTCAAAAGTCGCACCCTGGGTCTTTCGTACATAGCTAAAATCCAGGCAATGAATTTATCCGGGATCCCTGCATGGGCTTGCACTGCCAACAAATAAAGGCCAAGACAGCCGATCAATCGAAGGCCTTTTCTGCATCTAAGGAAAGTATCAAACCTGAGACACCTTTATGTTGAGCCATGGGAGTTATATTA
This sequence comes from Rhinatrema bivittatum, assembly GCF_901001135.1. NCBI lineage: Eukaryota > Metazoa > Chordata > Amphibia > Gymnophiona > Rhinatrematidae > Rhinatrema > Rhinatrema bivittatum. The sequence continues at coordinate 276,895,949 of NC_042617.1, read as the reverse complement.
AACAATCGTCTGGTATTAGAGGTAGATACCCTCCCCTTAACAAATCCTGTCTGATCACGAGGAGCAAGAGTAGGAAGAACCAATTCTAACCTCATCTGCATAATTGTTGCAAGTTTTTTTTTTTTTTTTTAATTGTTCAATTTGTATTTAAACAAGAGCCATTTTTGTAAAGAAACTTGAGACCTGGAGGCACATGAAATTCTTAAAGGAGATTACCGAAAAAGAAAACATAGACTTTACTATCAAAAGGGCTCTAACATGGATTAACTCGGGCTGTCGGGATTCCACAAATTTTCGAAATTGCTCAAACTGGAAAAAATATAAATACCTCTGCGCCTCTCTTTAAGATACATTTGCACGGGTAACGTAACACAAAAGAAAAACCTAAGGCAATTACTTTCTGCCGCAAAGTAAGGAATTCTTTTCTCCTGATCTGAGTGGCCTGAGCCAGATCAGGAAATAACTTTACAGGCTGGCCATAAAACATTAAGGGAAAATTCCTAAAGTAGGATTTCATAATGTTATTCACATCCCGTTTGTTAATAAATGATACCAAGAGAGTATTCCTCTCTAAAACATCCGTGTTGGACTTCTCCAGGAAGCTAGACACATTTGCTGGTATATTTAATGGATTTGTTCCTCTTAACGAGGCTCTCTTATTCAAAAAGTAACAGCAATTAATAGAGGGAATGTTATCAGAAGAAAAAGAGAGACCTTCTATAAGAAATCTTTTCAGTGTAATATAGGAGATTTCTCCAGCAATTTTAGGAAAGTTTAAAATCCTTATATTGAGATGTTTAGTACTGTTTTCAATAGCTTCCAACATCTTAAACAGGAAATCTGGTCTCTAAGAATAGTCCCATTTAAGTCCTGTATAGCTTTTATCTTATTCTCTGCCACGCTGAACTTTATTCGAAATTTCTTGTACTTGTTCTTGGATTTCATCTGTTTTCTGTTGAAATTTGTAGGCAACAGAGTCCATTTTTTTTCTCCAACCTGTTTAGTGAGGCCCCGAGCCCCACCATCAACTCCCCAAATTATCTCCAGGGTAATAGCCTCCAGTCTGGGTGGTATTACCATTAACTCACCCCCGGTGCTTGATGTCATCTGGCCACGATGTTCCTCTGAAAACACCCCTTCTCTCACACTCCTCCTCCTCCATCGGCGTGGTCAACTCCTTCCACGGCGTCCGGGGTATTCTCAGCGTTCAGCACTACAGTGGAGACTGCCCCCTCCTGCCCTGTCACCTTCACTGCGTCATCGGTAGGCGCCTGGGCCGCGTCTCCACCGGGGTCACGTTGAGCTGGAGGCTGACGTTGGTCAGGGCTCAGGGAAGCTTCCTCCTGGAGAACTCCTCGCTCTCCTTCACGGGGATTCTCAACGAGTTCATCAGTTCCCTGTTCATCCGGAGTGGACAAGAAACGCTCAATATCGAGCTGTGTTAGCAGCGGTAAGGATTCGGAAGGGTAAATCCTTACTTTGCCTTTTCTCTTTGTAGGCATGACACAATATATTTCAGGAAAAAAAAGGAATTACATCTCGTGCGTTCCGTGCTCCGTACTATGCCGCCATCTTGCCTCCAAGTCATTTTTGTTGCAAGTATTTTAATATCAGAATTCAAAAGGGATATAGGTCGATGAGAGCCACATTCTAAGGCACTGTTTCACTTTTTATAGATAAGAAAGATGGTAGGATCAGTCACTTCACCTAGCAACCGTTCCCTGGTCCCAGCAACACTAAAAGACTAAAGAAGGAACAGGGCTATATCAGGAAGAGATTTCTTTAGAAAATCAATGTAAAACCCATCGGGGCCAGGACACTTGCCTCCTGGGAGTGCTTTAACCGCTACCTGGATTTCCCTCAGTGAGATGGGGTGCCGAGAGTTTCCCTATCTGAGTTCTCTGCAGGCGGGTTAAGTTCAAACTACAAAGGCAGTCTCTTATGTCTACCTGATTTGCCGTAGTGCAGTCTGTATAAAGATCAGCAAAAATATTTAACAAAAGTGTTTTTCACTTCCCTAGGATCCGAAGCAGTGACTCCATTTGCCTTTTTTATTTGAAAAATATGGGATCTGCCAGCTTTTTTTCTGAACCACACATGCCAAAAATGCCCCTGGTTTGTCCCATGCTCGAGGAATCTAAGCCAAGTATATTTTAATGGCCTTCTAATGCCCTTCCAGTTTTACCCATCTCTAAGGACTTACGCTCTCTTCGATTAATTTCCAGCAGCCTTGGTGTATGAGCAGTGCAAATTTTTTTTATGCTGAGCTTACAATTGGCTGATTTTAAACATGAGAGCATCTATCTTTTGGAAATACAAATATTTTTAAATGAATATTTGTTAACGTAAACAGATTTGATATGTACTCATGAAACATCAGTATATAAAAATAAATAAATAAATAAATCTTCTACCTGCGCTCCTGCTACAGGAAACTTGCTTATAATTTACCTCATATAAAGGCCTTAATGACCTCCTAGCAGAGTAAAGGCATTTAATCCTTTTCAGGATTACATGCATTAAAGTCAGAAATTGCATCCTTTAACAAAGCGGGGAGATGTTTGTCACATAAAAGTGCAGTATTGAGGCCTGGGGCAGTTTTATAATGAGGCAACCGCCTCAGGCAGCAAAAGTTTGGAGCGGCAAAAACTGCACCCGATAAACACTGGGCGGCTGCCTCACCTTGCCACCAGATTACATGGTTAGCTAAACGTCAGCAGGGTTCTCAAACCCCCGGCAATGACAGGAAATGGAAGCCCCATTGGTGGCAGAAGGAGGACAACAAGACTTGCACTGCCAGCAGAGCCCATCCTGCCGGTGGCAGAAGTTGAAGAGGAGGTCCCGCTGGCAGCCATAAAAAAAAAAAGAGAAAAAGAGAGCACAGGTGAGTGAGGTAGAGGGAGAGTGTGTGTGTGTGTGTGGTGTGTGTGCGCCTGTATGTTTGAGAGAAAGCATGGGCATGTGGGTAAGAGAGCATGTGGTGTGTATGTGAAAGAGCATGTGAGCATCTGTGTGTGAGAGATGATGTATGAGAGCACCTGTGTGTGTGTGTGTGTTTGTGAAAGCATGTGTGAGAGTCTGTGTGTGAGGAGCATATGCAAGAGCATCTATATACATATGTGAGTATGTGTGAGCATCTGTGAGAAGGAGCATGTATATGAGCATCTTATGTGTGAGAGTATCTGTGTTTGTATGAAAGAGCATGTATGAGAGCATCTGTGAGCATTTGTAAAAGCATGTTTGTGTGTGTGTGAGACAGTTTGAATATGTGTGTGTATGTGAGTGTGTATATAAGAGGAGAAAGATCACTTCTCTTCCCCCTCCTCCTCCCCAGAATAATCCATTTAAATCTCAGGGTGACTGGAAATCAAAAGTTCCCAGGTATGGAAAGCGGAGATTTTTTTAAAATCCTTATTAGTTTTACTTATTGGAGTTATTTGATGTCTGCTATTTTGAAATATTATTGATGTTTGGGAAATTTCATAATTTGTGAGATAATACAGACGTTTCTGGCTTGGGGTTAGACAAATGCTTACAGAAATTCTGGGTTGTGAGATTCCCGCCCAACCAGAGGTGTGGCTGCTGGGGGTTATGCCAGGAAAACAACTTAGCACCCCAAAGCCACCTTATTAATTTTGCTGCTACGGCCGCACGCCAAGTGGTGGCGGCATGGTGATGTCGGGGTGAGGATCCTCCAAGATCTCTGGTAGTTAAAAAAAATTAATGGTATACGAAGCATGGAAAAAATCTCAGCATTAAGATAAGACCGAGTAGCCAAATAAGAGCTAACCTGGACACCTTTTAAAAAATGGCTGAAAGTATAGCAACTGTAGTACTCTTCATTAACTAATGTGCCAAATCCCAAAGGGTTTTGTCGTCCGAAAGTGGATGATCTACCCAGGGGAGAGGTTTAAAGAATCCCTGATCTGTAACGAAAAGGATGAGAAAGGGGGGTAAAAAGGGAGGGGGGTGGATGGGAAGGGGGAATAAACACAAAAGAGAGGTTGGAGATTATGCTATGTATATGTTGGATGTTGTTGATATTTTGGAATTGTTCTGTATTACAACTCTCTCAATAAACAGTTAATCACAAAAAAAAAGAAGGCAGAATAAGAGCTGCGTTTAGTATTAAGGAAAGTCAGTCCCCACTCCTCGTCTGATACTTCCCGCCGTAAATCAGCTTCCCACGCCTTTATATAAGTAAGTTTCCTACTGGGGTCTTTATTTAAGAAGACTATAAATCTTAGAGATTCCCCCTTTCAGCTTATCTGCTTGTTCGCACCAATGTTCGAATCGGGGGTTTCCCAGAATTAGATCCGCCCCAACTCTTTCCTGTCTTAGGAAGTGTTGTAATTGTAAATATGGGAGTATTTCATTACTGGAAAGTTGATATTTATCCTTGATATTAGAGAAAGTTAAAAAGCCCTCAGATCTCCATATCTTCCCGAGAGATGAGTTCCCCCTCTCCCTCCAAACCCTGAAAAACTGGGAATTCCACCCTGGGGTAAAGGAACTATTGTGGAACAAAGAGGAGCAAAAGAAATACCTTCTATTACCCACTAGGTTAGTTCGCCATTGCTTCCATAACTGGAGGGTAATAAGCGTTGTAGGAGGAATTTCTGTATTAATCATCCAGGTTGGATGGGGCTGCTATGTGAGAGCCCATAACGGCATCTTACCTAAACAGGATTGTACTATCACTACCCAACTTTTCTGTTCACCCCCTTTATTCCAGTCTATGATAGTTCTCATTGGGCCGCCACAAAATACCACCTAAGATTAGGGACTCCTAACCCACCTCTCAATTTAGGTCTGAACATAACGCTCTGAGCCACCCTGGGTGGTTTTCTTTTCCATATGAAGGCAAAAATTAGTTTCTGCCAGCATTTTAAAGCAGCTGTAGATATATGAATTGGTAGCGATTTGAAAAAGATAACAAAACATGGGGAGAACATTCATTTTTATTGACGCTATTCTACTTAGCCATGATAGGGGGTATCCAGACCATATATCTAAGGCTTTAAATACCTTGGAGGCCATGGGTGTATAATTTAAGCTGAACAGAACTTCTATCTTACTACTGATCATAATACCCAGATATTTTATTTTCCGATTAGCCCACTTAAATGAAAACCTTTTTTTCATTAAGGGTAATTGATCCGGAGGGACAGAGATATTTAAAACCTCTGACTTATCAAGGTTTAATTTAAAACCCAAAACAGAACTAAACTCTGTCATCGCTTCTACCACCCCTGTCGAGGATTGTTGTGGTTTGGACAAAGTAAAAATTATATCGTCTGCAAAGAGTGACATTTTGTAGTCTGTCCCTCCCTTACTGATTCCTGAGATAGATTCCGATGCTTGGACTTTGATGGCCAGAGGTTTCAAAAATAAAGCGAACAGTAGCGGGGCTAGTGGACATCCCTGCCTCATCCCTCTCTGAACTGGAAATGGATCAGAATAGGATCCATTAACATTGACACAGGCTTTTGGGGATTCATATACCTGATGTAACCAGCTTAAGAATGATGGTCCAAAATTCATCTTTTCAAGAGTGCAGAACAAAAATGGCCAGTGGACCATATCAAACGCTTTTTCCGCATCCACTGAAAACAAGACTGTGGGAATGTGTCTCTGCTTTATCCACCAAATTAGATCGATAATTTTGCGGGCGTTGTCGGCCACCATCCTTCCAGGTATAAATCCCGCCTGATCGAGGTGTACTAATTTTGCCATGACTCTGTTTAATCAGTTTGTCAATATTTTGGCTAAGATCTTCAGGTCAATATTAATTAATGAGATAGGTCTATAAGGCCCGCATTCCAAAGGGTTTCAGCCCGGTTTAGCTAATACAGTGATTCCAGCCACGTTTGATCCTGGAAACAAAGATGTTCCCAAACACAAAGAATTAAACATTGCCATTAATAATGGCGCTAGATAAGGCGCAAATGTTTTATAGAACTGGACTGTGAATCCATCCAGACCTGGGGCTTTGTTGGCTTTAAGATCTTGAATGACCTGTAGAACCTCAAGCTGTGTAATTTCTTTTTCAAAATATTGCTTTTCCTCCTCTGATATACATGAGAGAGTGACTTGATCTAGGTAAGAGTCTATTATTCCCTCCTGATTGTCAGATTCTGCCTTATATAATTCCCTATAAAATTGCTTGAATCTTTGCTGAATATCTTTGGAGGAAGTCAGCAAGGATCATCTGCATCTCAAATCCTAGTAATTTGATTTTGGGCAATTCCTTTTTGCAACCTTCTAGCTAGAATTCTGCTAGCCTTATTTCCCCATTCAAAATGCTCTTGTTTAACCAAGTTCAGTTGAAATAAAATAGAGCCTAAATCTAAGGAGCACAGTGAATTTCTTGCTTATAGTAATTTAGAGTATATTGAATAGGAAGGATTGCATTTATGAAGCATCTCCAATGCATTGATCTCTGCTAGTAATTTCATTTTTAACGCTAATTTTTCTTTTTTTTTTAAAGGTTGCCTGGGATATTAACCTTCCCCTTATTACTGCCTTTAAACATTCCCATAATAAAGAGCGGACTTGTGAGTCTGCTCTATTATGAAGCTCATAGTCTGTAATAGCAAATGATATTGAGGAATAAAATGCCTTACCCTCCAAAATAGTATCATTTAGCTTCCAGAATCTATTCCCAGGGTCTAAGCCTGACATCCGTAGCTCTAACCAAGTAGAAGCATGATCTGTCCACGTTATCTGACCATTGTCCACCCCGGTGATCCGTTGACTAATAATTTTGTCCACCAGGAAAAAAATCTATCCTTGAATAGGATTTATGTGGATGGGAATAAAAAGAGTAGTTTCTGTCCTGAGGAGATCTGTGCCTCCATATATCCAATAATTCCCATTTTTTGATAAAAGATTTAAGACGTTTCCTACTTCACTTGCTCCCAGGCCGTCCCCTGTTGAATTATCCAGACAGGGTTGCAACGTTAAATTAAAATCCCCAGCTATCATTAAGTGACCCTCTCCTATTGTTCCCAAAAGTTTATCAATAGCATCTATAAAAGCAGGATGCTCTAAGTTCAGGGCATAAACATTTAAAAGAGAATAAACTTCATTCCCTACTTCTAACTGTAGTGACAGAAAATGCCCATTTGGGTCTGCTAGGAACTTCCTAGTGGTAAATTGAAAGTCTTTATGAATCAAAATCCCCAACCTGGAGTATTTGGCGGACTTTGAGGCTACAGCAAAAAACTGAGATGGGAAAAAAAGGCCACTTTAATAAATGTTCATAGCGGCGCTTTAAGTGGGTTTCTTGGAGGAATATCATAGAGGTGCCTGATCCCATGATCTCTGATCTAAGCTGTTGTCATTTGCGTCGGCTGTTAAGACCCTTAACATTTAGAAAGAGTATCCTGATTGAGGTGACCATGATGGTATAAGAAAATGAAAGTTAGTATACACATACCGTCTCCTGGCCTGCTACTCTCCGACCCGTACATATTCCCCAGATTTCTTTTTCACCCCATTTTCTTAATTCGAGCAACTTTTGAATAAATTTCAAATAAAAATAAGTATCAATGCTTACTAGCCCAGTTGTTTAAACTGGTAAACATAAGGAACAAGAGATAATACAAATAAAAATAAAGCTCCCCTCCCTTTTCCTTTAAACCAAATCCCGCTGCTGCTAACCCTTAGCAGCTCTGCAGGCGCAGATGAAGGCTGGAGCATCCACAGAGCATGCCCCAGCCTCTCCCGAGCCTTAGTATTAACAAACTATTTAGTCTTATTGAAATCACGTCCATAGGAAAAAAAAGAAATGATGGTAAATCCACCCATATGGTTAATTCACCAAGCCTCTTGATAATAATAAGGAATCTTTGCCATGTTAACTAAGAACCAACTCCATATACAGGGAAGACTTCATCCCTTCCCATAGTCTTTGTCATTTATAGAGTACCCAGAATTCCTTCGCAGCCTCCGACCTCCCTTGCCATCTCGGAGTTTCCTCACTCACTACCACGATCAAGCTCTTTGCCGCGACGGCCATCTTAACTGCATGGCCTGCTTCCTGCAAGATGGCTGCTGCCTCCTCGACGGTCTTCGCTTTAGAGGAGATTCCCTACACTGTCATGGCTAACCCAAAAGGGAAAAGCCATCTATATCTGATCCCTTCTTTATGGAGTGTCAAGGTGATTTCACGACAGTCCATCCTCTTACGGAGTGTCACCGGAGATATATCTGCAAAGACAGAGATGGTGTGTGAGTCCCAGGCTCAAGTTTGCTGTTTCCGGGTGACCGTAAGCACTTTTTCCTTTACAGTAAAGCGATTGAAACAGGCAAGGATATCGCAGGGTTTATTTCCTACTTTTGGGCTGAGAGACCTATGTGCTCTCTCTATCTCCACCTCTTGTTCAGCCAGTGATAACTCAGAACTTGCTGCTACGTCAGAAAAAAAGCGCACAACTTCTGAACAGTCACCCTGCAATCGGAGAACTCTTCCGATTCTGCGATTCCACGAAACCGAAGGTTGTTCCTGCGGCTTTGATTCTCTGTATCTTCTAGTTTAGACTGAAGCTCTGAGTTGTCCTGAGTAAGTTGATCAAATTGCTTTTGTAGTGATTCATCTTGTTGCCTGAGCATCCAGCCTTGTGTCACATTCGTCCACACGCCTTCCAATGTCGGACATTTCCTCACATATGTCCAACATCATGGTTAATAGCTCTTGTTTATTATCTCTCATGTCTTTACGTAAATCACAGAACCATTGCCAGAATTCTGCTCCAGTCGGAATTTCATTAGTGCTCTGCTCCATGGCATCGGCAGCCAAGTCATCCTCCATCTCCTCATTAATTGAGCACGCCACTTCTCTTTCCCCAGTAGGCCCATCAGTATCAATTGCTGTTTTGACATTAAAATTGCTTGAAATTGGGACCTTTTTTCTTTTGTGCCATCTTGGCCGAGTATATAATACAATAATGGAATGTAAACACGAATCAACCATCCTCAAACCCTCTCTCACTAATTCCTGCTGAATATTTATCATACTATTACCATTCACAACTGTGTCATATTTATTCATTTGATTACCTATGTACCATTTTATAGTCTTATTTTTTCACTTGCTATTCTAATGTATCAATAGGCTGAAATGTAAATATTGTGCTGTTCAATTTCTCCCCTTCCATCCCAAGTTTATTTTCCTTGTTTTTTGTAACTTTCCCTCTCCCTTTTCTGATTCACTGTATTTAAAGTTCAAGGTTCTTATTGAAAATATTGTTTTTTTACGTTACGTTATGCTTTACACTCCTTGTTATTTGTAAACCGGGTTGATGTGATGCCTATCATGAAACTTGGTATAACAATCAATCAATCAATCAATAAATATATATATATATATATATATATATATATATATATTTCTTGAGGAGATTGAAGAGAATCCAAAATGATATCTGCTGTGCTGTGATTTCAATAATAATTGCTTGGGAGAAAGCAGGAGCTCGGATTCAGGCATCCATCTTGCTCTGCGGTGCTGGGCTTCTGGGAATTTAAGGCAACCAATTTCTTAAACAGCCATCTTTGGAATGGCAGCAGGCCCTCAATCTCGGGTTCTAAGCCTCTCCGGGCATAGTGGCACCCCCTACACTATCCTACAGCTGTCTCTACCACAGGGAATAATGTCAGCAGAACAACCAACAACAACCCCACTCCCTAGACTTCCCCCCCCCCCCAGTGGAAACCCACTCCTCAGCTAGGAGACCTGATGACCACTTCCACCTTGTGTCCCATTACATGGAAGAGATGCCACAGGAAGGGGGATACCAGGCAGCAAGAACCCAGGCAGAAAGAACCCAGCACAAGAAGAGCACCTCTGCATCCACTTAGGTGCCGGAACACAGCCCCTGCAGCCTTATCAGCTGCAGCAACAGTATTGGTCATAATTAGAGGGGAAACCCGATTCACTGGTACCCTGGTGGTTTTGGAATCCCCCTCTCCTCTGGGAGCAACATCAACCAGTGCAGTCACACTAATCTCCATAGCCATCAGGATCCACCTAGCAGCTATGTGGACAGCAAGAAACAGCGTCCCCACAGGCATAAGCGCCTCCATGGTGAGTGCCATCACAGACATGAGGTCATATCCTGTCAGCTTTGCCAGAGCTTTGGGATCCCTGTGGGGTTCCCTTGAGCCTAGTAGCCTATGAGAACTTGACTTCGCCACAGTCATGGACCCCACGGGTAGCAGAAGCGCCGAGAATAGTGGAGCCAGGGGGGGTTTCCAGCCGATGCTGGAGGTAAAGGCCTTAGACTCCCCAGCACCAATAAAGAAACAAAGTGGCAGAATCATCCTAGCAAGGAAGGCAACGGTAAGTGGAAGTCAGAAGGAGCTAGCGCCAAGAAGGGCACTAAGAGGAAGAAGGGCAAGAGTTAAACCAAAAAAAGACAGGAGCAAAAAGGGGACGAACACAGCAAACAGGGTCAACAACAACGCGGAATAGCAAGCTGGTGCGGGCAGTGCGGACGACAGTTACCAAGAGAGACAGGTTGATAGTGAGGATCGGCAACTTATGGACTTAATGAAACTATGGAGAGCCGCAGCAGCCGTTCACGGCACAGAACAAAGTTGCAAGGCCTCATTGCTGCTGCCCAGTGCGCACCACCTTTACCGCCATCCTCGGAAGCACCCAGAGCGGGAGACCACAGCCCACGGCAGAAAGAACAGAAGTAGACAGGCAAGGAGGCACCCAGCATCAAGGTTAGCATCAGCATTCAAGATGCACACAGACTCGTGATAGAGAGGGCACCCAGAGGGGAAGGTGACATGATAGAGGACGGGGGGGAAATGAGGTAACATTGGAGTGGATGGGCGGCGGAAGTGTGGCAGGGTAAGCAAAACCATATAGAAAGCGACTCGATGTTGTTGCCACTATTGAATAAACTTCTAGAAAAAAATTGATGTCATCTGGAACACAGGAAGGGCACAGACTACACAAGAAAAGGTGGGGGACGAGCGGGGGGTGGGGGGGAAGGGAGGGCTTCGATCAAGGGGCAATGACTGCAAACAGGACAAGGTGACTGCAGGGGGGGAGGAGTCGGGAGTGGAGCAGAGCCAGCAGCTACAGTTGCAGAGGGAGGTCCCCGTAGGCACCAGTGGGGAATGATGAAAAACAGGTAATGGAGCAAGAAAGAAGTGAAAACAGTTTGGGCAAAAATAAAGAGCCCGTTCTCGGGGGCGGGGAGAAGGAGTGGTTAAAAGGACAATAGAGACAGCAGAGCTGGTATGCATTACCAGCGCGATTATCCGTCACGTGCAGGCTTCAATCAAAGGAGAAAACCTTGAACAGCGAATATGTGGATATATTTGATCTATTGAAAAAAGAAAAGGAAATATGTGAAGCAGAGTGTAAAGAAAAATGTAATAACCCTGTAAAGCATAAAATCCCAAGTATAAGGAATGTAGCTAATTGGGCTGCAGCATCCAGGATAACATCTTTGGGGAGTACCACCCGGAAAAATGCTGCTCCTTGTTTAAATACATGGATGTCATCAGTGATGCATACACAATGCGCGGGGGGGGGGGGGGGGGGGGGGGAATGCATGGCTAGATTATGACAAATGCTGCAGGCGCAATATGGCAGAGAAGAAAAACCTTAATTGGGACAAAAAAAGGACATTGATTTGTGGTTTATTTATTTATTTATTTAACAGTTTTATATACCGACCTTCATAGTAAATAACCATATCGGATCGGTTTACAATTAACAAGAATAAAACTGGGGTAACTATTCAAGTAAACGAAAGATAAACAGTAGGTAGGAATGAGTCAAAGTTACAATCAACAGGGAAGAGAACTTGGAAGCTTGCAACAAGCTGGAAAGAAGATAAGGCAGGAAATAAATATGAAGTGATACCATAGGGCGTACGGGTTAAAGCGTAATGGTGCTTTAACCTGGGAGAGTCAGAGTCCCAGGTTTTGCGACAATGGTTTTGTCCCAGGTTTGCGACAATGGCGAGGCCAGCTGGAAAACCCCAGGGGTATGAATGGGTCCAGGCAGGTGGCGGGCTGCAGTGCAGCAGCAGGGGTGGGGTGAGATCAGTTTTTCAAAGCTCCGGACAGGACAGGGTTGGCCCGCAGGCCAGGCAAATGGGTCAGGTTCCACAAGAGTCGGGGGGGATATGCAGGTTATATAGCACAAGTTTCTGCAAGTACCAAAACAACTGCGGTGAGCCTGAGGGGAGAACCACTCACAAGCAAAATACTTCAGAAGAGCAGGTGGCAGAAGGAGGCGGTAGGGGGGGGGGGTTCTAAGCTAAAATTGGGGGGAGAGGACCGCTGTCTGCATGCAAGCTCTTACGTCAATTAAGACAGACACTTCAGGACGAGTTGGAAGACTACGGTGATCCATGCGCACATTTTATTTTAAAGGGATTTAAATATAGTTTTACCACACCACACATGGGCCTGCAGATGGACTATTCCACTGTTAAGTCAGCTTTGGAACATCAAGAGGTGGTTAAGAAGAAATTGCAAAAGGAATTAGGTAGAATAGCGAGTCCCTTCAAAGAGCGCCCACTAAGAAACCTTTGCGTCTTTCCATTGGGGGTGGTCCCTATAAAGAACGAGGACAAATCTGTTTACGATATCACCTGTCTTATCCTCACGGAGACTCTGTGAATGATTTTTTAAAGCCATTGCTGTGCTCAGTGGAATACTCCTCAGCACAGCAGGCAACTTACCTGCTCAGGCATTGGGAACGGGGGGGCATGATTAGCAAAGACAGACGTAGAATCAGCTTTTAGATTGTTGCCGGGACATCCAGAAAGTTTTAACCTGCTAGGTTTCCAGTTCAAAGGAAAATTTTACTTTCACAGATCCCTACCCATGGGTTGCACCATCTCCTGTGCGTATTTTCAGAAGTCCAGCACCTTCGTGCAGTGGGTGATGGAGAGAATTGTTGGGACAAACAAAATTGTCCATTGTTTAGATGATTTCTTATTTGTTGGCCCAGATAAATCTTAACACATGCGGGGGAGGTGCTGGGAGCTTTTCAGGACAAGGCAAGGGAGTTAGGAGTCCCCCAGCCCAAAATAAAACTGAAGGGCCAGCGCACATTATTACTTTCTTGGAGATCGAGATTAATTTAGTAAGCATGGAGACAAGGCTACCAACTGACAAAATTGAAACATTAAAGCGATTAATTAGTTTTACAATACAAAATAAGATAACTGTGCAAGCCCTCATAGGTCACCTTAATTTTGCTTGTCGAGCGACGTCGAATTGTAGGGCTTTTATAAAGAGGACAGCGCTGACTACAGCTGAAGTCAGAAAAGCTTCAGTAGGGTTACTAAAGGGACCTAAAAAGATCTAATGATATGGGAACAATTTCTAGAGGGTTACAATGGGAGAATCACGATAAGGCATCCTGTAGTTATTAGCAGCAATGACATGCAGCTGTTTACAGATGCAGCTGGGGGAAAGGGTTTTGGGGCTTGCCTAAATGGAAAATGGTGAGCCAAGAAATGGCCAGCAGAATGGCGATGTTAAGAAGTGGCCAAAGGTGTTATGTTTTTGGAGCTGTTCCCTATAACGGTAGCTCTGCATGGATGGGTGGCGGAGTTCAGAAACAAGAGGGTGGTTTTCTGGGCTGATAACATGGCGGAAGTATGACAAATAGTGCTCTCGGATTCAGTGATGAGCCTTCTCAGGCGACTAGTCTTGAAGTGCCTGGAGCTAAACACCGAATTCAAGGCAAAACCTGTCCTTGGTAAATGGAACGCCATAGCTGATGCTCTTTCTCGCTTTCAGTGGTGTTGGGTCCAGCACCAGAAGCTGAGGCACAGCTTACGAGAATAGCGCCATGACTGTGGAACATTGGGCTCTTAGGGTCTGATTTTAAAAAGCATTTACATGCGTAAAACTGGGTTTTACACGTGTAAATGCACTTTACTCGAGTAAGTGGGCTTTTGAAAATTGCTACAATATATGCCATTGAATTATCCATAGGATTTATTCGCATAAGTGCACTTTACGTGAGTAAATGGCTTTTGAAAATTGCTACAATAGTAGTTACATTTATGCACGTAACTCCTTTGAAAATTACCCCCTTAGAGCGTTAGGCCTGATACAACAACATTCCCTAGCCAAAAACAGATGGAAAAGCTACAAGCACAGCTGCGAAAAGCTGATGGAGTTCATGAGCAAGAAGGGCCTGACGGAGGGACATTAGCGCGGGTATTCCGATAGAGTTCATATTGGTTGCAAAAGGAAAAGGCCATTCAGTGACACAAACAAAATCCTATTTAGCTGATATTGCATTAATGTGTAAGATTAATGGTAGGGAAGACCCAACAAAAGCTTTCATGGTAAAGAAATGAATGGAGGGGGTGGAAAAAACGATCAGAGACTACTAAGGATTGGAGGAGTCCCAGAACAATAAGCATCTTGAGAAATATGAAAGAGGGCCTTACTTCAGGTGTCATGGGATGGCTCTAAGGCCAGGCTATTGGGGGCAGTATTGCCGGTCATCTTTTTTGGGCATTTCAGGTTATTGAGGTGATACACAAAACCAGGCCTATAACTCATGGTCTGGCTCTATCAACTCGGGGAGGAGCAGGTGGAGGTGTGGCTGTGGCGACCTAAAACAGAGGAAAAAGAAGAGGGATGCAAAGTGATACTGTGAAGGGCTTTATGCCCAGTTAGGGCAGTAGAAAATTACAGTCAAATAAGGCCACCAAATACAAAGATGGGTCAGTGCTTTCATGGTTCCAGTTCCAGAGAGTGATATCGAGATGCCTTGAATTGCAGGCCAGGACCCCAAGTTATATGGGACACACTCATTTAAGATTGGGGCCGCATCACTGGCTAAGAAATTAGGCAATGGGGGATAAGCAGATACAGCAGATTGGGCGCTGGACATTAGTCAAATTTAAAGGTGAATGTGAGAGGGGACATGTACTGGCGATGAATATCCATTCTCACACATTTATTATCTTATCGTGGCAGGGCACAGGACAGCTTGTGAACATCAGCCGAAAATGGTGTGGTTTGTGGGTCATTCATGTGTACATTGGGCAAGGAAAAAGAGCGGTCACCAGGTCAGGTGGAGACGCTTTGGGCAGATTTAGAGAACAGTCCATCATAAAGTGGATGGGGCAAAGAGGAATGAAATGGGACCAGCTGGTATCCAGGCTATGGCAGGCAGCCCTAAGCCTGTTATAATCATCAAACACTTGGAGGGGGGTTTGGTGTCACAAAAGGGGGTCAATCTGATAATAGCAATAGAAAGAGACATGACATTGATTAGAGAGCAGTAGCAGGGTGTGATAATCGGCTGATCCCAGATCATTCCTACATTGGAATGGAAAGAAGCCAGGAGCAGCCAAGGAGTAGAAAAAAGCAAAAAGAAATGTGATAAGAGAAGTGGAAGGGGAAAAAGTGCAGCATGCAGAGCTAACAACACAATGCGAAGATTTCTGTAGAGGAGATGGGGTGCACCTGCTAAACATAGGTTTGGACATTATTCATTTGGATATTCAGACAGAAAGCGAAGCTTACATTGAATCGCAGAAAAGGGTAGGGGTCAGGCCCTGGTAAGGGGTTACTGGTCCCTCCTGTGGCAGCAGCTCACCCGCCAAAAAGGAAGAAGAAAATGGGGGCACTCAGGTGCCTTTAGATAGGGGGGCACCTGGGCCAGTGGTGTCAGTACATTTCAAAACAGCCCCCAAGTAGGCAAACACAATATAAACACAATGTGTTACCTTTTGTTTGAAAGAATACATTTTGATTTTGAAGAACAGGTGTCCTGGTGTATATTGTATTGGGGGGGGGGGGGGGGGGGAAGGGAAGGAAGTGTGGTTGGAGTGGGGAGGCTGAGCGGTGCGACGTACCAGTATTATGCTCTCTCCATGGCAGGTTCTGTAATGAGACAGGGTGAGGCGGCCGCCTCAGGTGGCAAAAGTTTGGAGTGGCAAAGTGCCACCAAAATGCTGAGTGGCCGCCAGATTGGTTAGCTAAACATTGTCGGGGTTCCCAACCCCTGCCGGCAACCAAAAAATAAAGGAGGCCCTACGCACTGCTGTTAGAGCCCATCCCACCGGCGGCAGGAGGAGGAGAAGATCCGGCCTTGTGTTGCCGGCAGAGCCCAGAACAGCTCCTCCTCATGTGCTGGCCACGCAATATTCAACACTCACAGTCCTAGCACCTCCTGTATTCTCATCTTGTGATGCACGAGATGAAAATACAGGTCCTATGGTATTCGATACATGAGTGTTGACTACCATAGGACCAGCTCACAGGAGGAGCCTCAGAATGGCAGCACCCATTCCCTACCTGCTCAAATAGAGCAGCAGAGGAGGAGGAATGACCCATGAAGTCTGGTTGCCTGTGCTGGATGTGTGTGTGTATATGTATTTGTGTGTATGTGTGTGTGAGAGAGAGAGTGAATGAGAGGCTGCCTGGGATGAGTGGATTTTTGAATGGGAGCTTGCCTGGAATGGGCAAGTGTATGAATGGGAGCCTTCTTGTGTGTGCATGTGTGTATGTGTGAATGGGAGTCTGCCTGGCCATCGGGAGTACTTAAGGGATAATATTATCGTGAAGAATCAGGCTCTGAGGGTACTGATATGCTCTCGGCAAGTCATCTTCCTCCCCCTCATTAGGTATTGCAACCCCTCTGCCTCAATGGTTTAGATATAATATGATTAACAGACTGGAGTGTAGGATCATATATCCATCTGAAGAAAAAACATCTGGGATCTCTACATCCCCCTCCCACCATCTTCTTCCTCCCCAGCCCTCCCCAACCTGTGCAACCCTTAGGCCTGCAATTACCTCTACGCAGGCCACGTCCCACCATATCTTAGGAGGAGGCTCTGCCACTCTCCGGGGGGGGGGAGGGTCCCCTCGCCACTCGATGATTAAATACAAAATTCTAGCCCTTAGAAGAAAGCCCTTATTATACAGAGCAATTAAACCTATAAATAGGCAGATACAAGCCTTCCTTCACTGATTCCATAAGCATAACAGTCTTTGTCAGGTAACCAGATGCATAATGATGTTGCTTGCAGTGATCGTTAAACGCAACTAAAGAGAAGAGTCATTATTTAGTTGTGACCATTCAAAAGCAAATCATCGCTATTGCTTGTGATGAAAGTCAGGTACTGTCCTTGTGCGAAGATGGACTTCCAGGTTGTCTGCACAACCTGTGTTGCCTTTTCTGACATGCTGCCATGTCGGGTGTGAGCTTTTGAAAGCTCAAGCTTGATCCTGTTGCGTAGCTTGCTCCATAGGGAGAAAACCACGAGGTTGCAAGATGGCCGCCGTCTTGTCGTATGAGTGAATTTTAGATGTAGCACCATCAACACTAAACATTAAGCCAAAGGGATGTAGCCATCTGTATTTTATGCTCTCCTTACGCAGAAAGCTGGTGATATCCTTCAGTTCTTGGCGACTCTGGAGCGTCGCTTTAGACAGGTCTGCAAAGATAGATATTTCCTGATCTTCCCAGGACCACTTAGGACAGGGGTCGGGAACCTTTTTGGCTGAGAGAGCCATGAACGCCACATATTTTAAAATGTAACTCCGTGAGAGTCATACAAGACCTACCAAATTAATTTACTACAACCCCCTACTCTCCTGACGCCCCTCCCAAGACCTGCCAAATTAATTTACTACAACCCCCCCATCCTCCTAACCCCCCCAAGACCTGCCAAAAGTCCCTGGTGGTCCAGCGGGGGTCCAGGGCTCGCAGACAAATCTTTAATAAAAAAGTAAAAATCTAATAAAACCCCCCACCCTCCTGACACCCCCCAAGACCTCCAAAATTAATTTACTACAACCCCCACCCTCCTGACCCCCCCAAGACCTGCCAAAAGTCCCTGGTGGTCCAGAGCTCGCAGACAAATCTTTAATAAAAAAGTAAAAATCTAACAAAACCCCCCACCCTCCTGACACCCCCCAAGACCTCCAAAATTAATTTACTACAACCCCCCACCGTCCCGACCCCCCCAAGACCTGGCAAAAGTCCCTGGTGGTCCAGGGCTCGCAGACAAATCTTTAACAAAAAAGTAAAAATCTAACAAAACCCTCCACCCTCCTGACGCCCCCCAAGACCTCCAAAATGAATTTACTACAACGGCCCCCCCCAAGACCTGCCAAAAGTCCCTGGTGGTCCAGCGGGAGTCCAGGAGCAGTCCGGGAGCGATCTCCTGGACTTGGGCTGTCGGCGGCCAGTGGTCAAAATGGCGCCGAAGGCCCTTTGCCCTCACTATATCACTGGGGTCGACCAATGGCGGTGTCGACCCCAGTGACATAGTGAGGGCAAAGGGCCTTCGGCGCCATTTTGACCACTGGCCGCCGACAGCCCAAGTCCAGGAGATCGCTCCTGGACCTCCGCTGGACCTCCAGAGACTTTTGGCAGGTCTTGGGGGGGTCAAGAGGGTGGGGGGGTTGTAGTAAATTAATTTTGGACGTCTTGGGGGGCGTCAGGAGGATGGGGGGTTTTGTTAAGATTTTTACTTTTTTATTAAAGATTTGTCTGCGAGCCAGATGCAGCCATCAAAAGAGCCACATCTGGCTCGCGAGCCATAGGTTCCCGACCCCTGACTTAGGATGCTGTCGGGCTGCCTGCACAATTTTTTCCTTCACGCAGTAGTTGTGAAAGCAGACTATGATGTCCCTCGGACAGTTTGCTATAATCGGACCTAATGCACGGTGGGCTTGGTCGAGTTTCACATTAGACGACAGTGCTTCCGAATCAGAGCTTGTAGTAGAAAGTAAGTGCTGGCAAAATCTTACCACTATTTCGCCACAGTTCTTGTTCTCCGGAGTTTCACAAAACCACGGAATCTCAAGTTGTTTTGGCAGGTCCGATTTTCCAAATCGGCTAGCTTTTTTTTTTTTTTTTTTAAGGCGGAGTTGTCTTCCTGAAGCTTAGCACAGACGTTTTGCTTAACTCCTCCTGGCAGTCAAGACGAGTGTCCATTTCGTCCACATGGTGTCCCATCGACACTATTTCTTCTTTGATTTCCGCCATGCTTTCCAGCAACTCTTTTTTATTGTTTTTTTAAGTCTCTGCATAGCTCGCAAAACCAGTCGCGGAATTCATCTCTTGATGGCATATCGGTAGTTGGGCATATATCATCTGCTAGGTTGGGGCCTGCATCTGGGTCATCAGGCCTATCCATGCTTCCATCTCCACCCTCCGCGGCCGCCTCTTTGCGATACGAAAATTAGCGAAAATCTACAGATTTTTGCTTATTATTCATGCTGGCTTCTTCTATTTTGCGATCCATTGCTGAATTTAGCTTCAAACGACCTGTAAATGGTTAGATGCGGGAGGATTCGCCGAGTGGAGTGGGGAGCTCCGCAGTTAAGCTGCCTCCACCATCGGTGACGTCACTTCCTCCCCCTCAACTATCCTCTTAATCGACTTGTGGTATGGGAAGGATGTCGGGGGACCCCTTAACCCATCCAGGATTGAATCCGCTCCCTCCAAATCCAGGTTGTCTTGGGGCATCTTGACCCCTAACACATGAAAAGCCAAAGGGAGCAAAGCATCCAGTTCATCCCTCTTAAAAAGGCGCATCACCTTCGGGTCATCTTCCCTGGGAATAGAAACCACCTGATTGTCTCCTTGACCCTCATCTCCGGCTGCCGGATCAACCGGACCCGCCAGTGCTCCTTGGTCAGGCTCATCCCCTGTCTCCCTAGGAGCCTCGTCGGACTCCTCGGATTCATCTCTCCCCGAGCGGCCCCCTCTGAACAGGGAAAATCCTTTGTCTGCCCAACTTAACCTGACCAGAACCAGACCCAGCCCTTCCCATGGGCTGGGCCAGTAGGGGCTGGGAATGTGACTCCATCAGCAGCCTGTTGCCTGGCCAAATAAGCATCGTGGAGCAACAATACAAATTCAGGCAAAAAAGATCTCACTGCTCCAGCCCCCTCAGGGAATGTGGCAGGAACCGGCAGCAAAGGGCTTTCCTCCCCCCGACCGTTCCCAAAGTCAGACCTGGCTGGACCCAAACGCGGAGGACCCTCCCCCACGGCGCAGGAATAGGCACCGAAAAATCTAATATGGCCACCGCTCCCGTGCCAGCTGGGCAAGAAGCAGTGCCCAGCCCAGATCCCCGGCACACATCCGGCCCCAAATTGCCCAACCTGTGACGCTGCTTCGCGGCTGGGGAACTGTCGGAGGAGCCCTCCCCTCCCTCAGCACAACCGGCACAGTGTCCGCCCCTATTAAACCGTGAACAAGCAGAACCACGAGCCATCACAGAGGGGAGAAGCTTCCCGATACGGGGAGACCCAGAGACCATTAGAAACCGTAAAAAACAAAGCAGTCCCCCTCACAAAAACAGCCCCTCTTACTGCCAAACTGAGAGGAGGAAGTCGCCCGCACAGCCATGCTGTGCGCCCCGTTGCCTGACTGAATCAAATACCTTTTTTTTTTAGTCAATAAAAACTTTACCTTACTGAGACTAAGAGCCTAAAAAACAAGGCACATAAGAGCTACTATGCGCATGTGGTACCCTTTGTACATTGTCATGTTTGCAATTCAATAAAACCGTTTAAACTAAAAACAAGGCAAGTCTCAGGAGTAGAGGAATAAACCCTGATGAAGCCTGCAGCCATCTGAGCGGCCTCGTGACGGGGAGGGATCTGGACAATCAGATTTATACCCCACGGGCGCACAGACAAGCACACAGAAGAGTAACAACCCCCGGCTCGTCCACCTCAACCAGACGGGGTAGAACCCAAAAGGATTCCTAAAAGGAAATACATAAACCCCCGGGAGGAAGACTCAAAAGAGAAAGTTATTCAAAACCACAGAACTGCAGTTTTAGCACTCTCTACCATCTGCTGGAGACAGAGAAATACTGAGGGACTGCAGGTGGCACTGGGGTTTATGAAGCAGTGTCAGTGAAACTTTCTTTGTCTCCATCTGCTGGCAGGCATGCATAAACCCAGGAGTCTGGACTGATCCAGGTACCTTTTTAAGATGAAATTTCTCCTAAATCTAGATCTCTAATTTCATTTGCCTAGATTTCAGTGTTTAAGTTAAATGCCTGGTGCTGAAAGTAATTGTTAAGAACCAAAGTTGTTTTTTTTCACTCTAATTCTGCCCCATAGCAATCCAATTTTCAGTCTCCTAAATGTAGACTCTCAGTCTTAGTCTGTTTTCAAAGGGGCCGATTTAGTTACCGAAGTCCCGAAGTTAGATACTTAAACCTTTTGAAAACTGGCCCCTATATTACTTGCAGAGAGAATACAAATATTTTGTGTTCATCCAACTGACCACAAGGCGGCCACGAAAGCTTAGCACAAATCTCACCACCACTATGCGTGTCAGTTGCGCCCAGCAGGCACCAGATGTCACCAGACTGACGAGCAAAACCAGGAAGCGTAGGAACTTCCGCCTCCTCCCCACCCAACTGAACTGCTCTTATAAGGAGAGCGCTTGACGTCAGTGCTTGTGATTGGTGGTCGAGGATTCCTTCGGCAATTGTGTCGTCACAGAGAGTTGAAAGCGGTCGATCTCTAGGGCATTTGCTACATTTCGGACCGCAGCGGGAGCAGCAAACATGGTGCGGGGCATGCAGGAGGGGAAGAGGGAGGGCGACAGCCGGGAAATTGGAGGGCTGAGTGTTTGGGGGAAACTGGGGGATTGGCGGGGACTGTAGGGTGTGTCCGGCCAGCTCTCACCCACTCTCTTTCCTGTTAACAGTGCGACTTCTCGGAAGATCAGATCAGCGGTAAGTGACTGCGAATTTCGGGGGCTGCGGCCGAGCCCCGGTCCCAGCCGCCCTCCCCCGGTCCCTCTCCTAACCTTGTTCTTTCTCTCTCTCTCTATCCCCCGCACTACTTAGATCGAGTCCCCCCCCTGAAGCAGATCGCCGGTAAGTGCAGGGTGTGTGATTCCCTTTAAATTGCCCGTGCCTGTAGTGTGCCCCGGAGTTTGGCAGCCTCTTCCCACAGGGTGCCCGGTAGGAGTAGATCGGGCCGGCCTCCCTCCCTCCCCATCACATTCCTCCTCCTAACCCAGTCTGTGCAGGTAGGACCCGCCCCCGGCGTCTTGCCGTTCCCCATAACGTAGCCATGCGTGATGGAGTGAGCGGGTGAGGTGCTCCTGCTCGGGATATGTCGCGATAATGGGCTGGACTGGGGAGGCGAAGACTATCCTTCCTCCGGGGTAGAGCCCGCTCACTCGCTGCCTTATATGGGTATAGAGCCGGAGAGAGGCTCCCCTGGGCGGGTTGAAGCTAAATGCTGCGGCGTGAGGTGAGATTGTACTAAACCGGGATTTTGGCCTCTGCCTGGGAGGTGAATGGCTTTCCTTTTTGCTTAATCTCCTCTAGGCTACGGGGCCCCCAAACTTCCCAAGAGAAATGGGAAATGTCAGATCATCACCTGGAGTGGATGGCCCTCTTGCATGAACTAAAATGCCGAGAAGGGGGAAAAAAAATCGGGTTCCAGGAATGTGGAAAATATGCCAGTAATTTGTAGAATGCCCCAAAATCAATTCTTTAACCCCCCCCCTCCCCCAGGTGTGTGGTATGCCTCCTTCACTCTTACCCCCTCCCCTTATCATTCATCCTTTCCCTCTCAATAGCACCCTACTCACACTCACCCCTGTCCTCATCTCATTTGCCTTAATCTCTTACCCTCCTCTCATGCTGGCCCTCCCTCCCCTCTTTCTCACCCCCATTCTTTTCTTGCCCTACCCCCTCATTTGCTCCTTCCTTTTTTTTTTTTTTTTCCTCCTTCCTACATCCCCCTTCTCTTTTACTCACCCACTGTCCTTCCCATTGGTGGGGCCTGGCCTTCCTGCCAGTTGTCGCTTAATGGTTTGGGCCTGGTGCCTCTTCTCTCTCTGCCAGCTGTGGGTTAAAATAATTCCTCTGCAAGCCTTATGTGGCTGTGTGAAGGAAACATCTTGTGGGCCAGCCAAATGAGCACTGTGGGTTGTAGTTTGGAGACATCTGCTCTAGATCTTTGATAGAGGAATCCCAGTTGGAAGCTCCTGTCTGTCCCGCCTCTGGGTCTCTGTGGTGTTTATCCACGGGTAGCTGACCAGACACCCTGGGGTGCTGAATCTGAACAGCAGTGGCCCTGTGTGAACAATGAAATTGGTGCTCAGCACTGGTGAAAGATAATCATCTTCACTCCTCTGCCTGCAGCCTCGCTCTTACCTTCCATTCCTTCCATTCATCTCCCATCTTTTCCTCCTCTTAGCTTCCATTCCCTATACATACCAGGATCAGTCCAGACTGCTGGGTTATGCCTCTCTTCTAGCAGCAGGAGACAGAGAAAAGCTGAAAAGCACCCCCTAGATAACCTGGTGTGCCACCTGCGATCCCGCAGTATACTCTGGTTCCAGCAGATGAGGATGGAATAACCTGTGGTCCTGATCCTTATAGATAACTGTTGCTTAATCAGTTTTAGTAAGGTTTTTTCCTTATTCCTCTGACTAAATCAACATACTGTAAGTTTAAAAAAAAAAAAAAAAAATTAAACTCCAAGACAGCACCCATTTTCTTCCCAGTTTATGTTCCTGCTACACAAGGCATATTTGGAAGCTGAGTCTGACTGGGAAATGCAGTCTCCTCCTCCGGCTAAGACTTTTTTTTAAGCCAGCGGAGGAACAGGGAAGTGTTGGAATACAGCTTCCTTGTCCAGTTCCTAACCAGGAGTTCCCAACTCCCACCACGCCTCCGGATTCTGCAATCCCGGACCCCTCCTCAGTGGATTTGAGCGATGACGTAGATAGCGCCGCTCCGGTAGAGGGGGATGATCCGCCAGTGCTTCGCTTGTTCCGCAAAGAGGAACTGGATCCATTAATTCTGCATGTCCTGCAAGAACTAGATATTCCAGCTCCTGAACCAGTGACGGATTCTTCCTCTGGGGATCCCGTTTTTATCTGGCTTGTGATCTCCTCCGCAAACCTTCCCTTTTCATCTGAAACTTTTTCAGATTCTGTCCCGGAAGCCTCTTTACGAGTTAGCAGGGCTATGGAAAAGCTTTATCCGCTGCCAGGTGAGTCCTTGTATCTTCTTAAGATTCCTATGGTGGACTCAGCCATCACGGCCATAGCTAAGCACACAACGATTCCGGTAATGGGAGGGGCAGCTCTCAAGGATCTTCAGGATAGGAAACTGGAAGTTTTACTCAAGCGCTGAAACCTCAAATATTCACTTGGAGTGCGGGCGGCCATCTGTAGCAGCCTGATGCAGAGGGCTACCCTACACTGGGTTCAGCAATTGCTCACATCTCAGGAGCTTCCTCCGGGGGAGGCTGAACAAGCGAACCGCATGGAATCTGCAGTAGCCTATACGGCTGATGCTTTGTACGATCTTCTTCGTACCTTGGCTCGTACTATGTCTTCGGCAGTTTCAGCAAGACTGCTTCTGTGGCTCCGTAATTGGTCGGCTGATGTTTCGTCAAAGTCTCAGCCGGGGTCCTTTCCTTTCAAAGGGAAGCTGTTTGGGGCCGAGCTGGAACAGTTGGTTAAAAACTTGGGAGAGAACAAGGTTTACAAGCCCAGACAGTCTCGTCCTTTTGGCACGTTCCACAGTCGTAACCTATAGTCCTGATCCTTATAGATAACTGTTGCTTAATCAGTTGTAGTAAAGTTGTTTTTTTTTTTTGTATACCTCTGACTAGATCAACATACTGTAAGTTTAAAAAAATAAAAATTAAACTCCAAGACGGCAAAAGGGCAGGCACGACTAGGCAGTGGCCTATGGCCGTTATACCCAGAGATTGGCTCCTTCCTGGTGAGTTGGGGAGATTTACCGGTGGGCCAGTCCCTCTCCCCCCTCCTGTACAGACCCAGAGAAGTTGTAATTCCTCTGGGCTATGGTGGGTACGTATGTCTGTGCACTGAAGGCAGGGAAGCTAATCCCCCCTGCTTGCGTTTTTTGTGTTTGTTTTTTTTGTCAAGCACGGTGCTTTTAAAATTGAATTGGGCATATTTTACCTTTGTTACTCAGCCCTAGCCTGTCTATTTTTCTCCCGGGCCTCCGGAAGGGGTGGATTTCTCCACCCTCCTGCACTGCCATGTTTTCATGCCACGCGGGTCCCGTTGTGATGCTTGTGGAGAGCCTCTGCTCCCGATGTCGTCCCGTGGCTTACATAAACAGTCAAGGGGGTACAAAGAGTCAGCCGGTAGCCACAGAGTCGGACAGATTGATGGTATGAGCAGAACACAATCTGGCCCGTCTGGCGGCGTCTCATATAGCCAGGGTGGACCACGTCCAAGCAGATTTTCTCAGTCGACAAAGGCTAGAACCCGGTGAATGGGAACTGTCAGAGGATGCGATGGGACTCGTGACACACCGGTGGGGTGTCCCACGACTGGACTTGATGGTGGCTCGGTTCTTCAGTCACAGACGAGAACACGGGTCGGAAGGAGTGGCCGCCCTCGTCCTTCTGTGGTCTGCAGACATTCTCCTTTACGTGTTTCTTCCTTGGCCACTGGTGGGAAAGATTCTATGATGAATAGAGTTCCACCGGGGAACGGTTATTCTAGTGGCTCCGGAGTGACCGCGACGACCGTGGTTCGCAGACCTGATCAACTTGGCGGTGGACGGTCCCTTGTGCCTGGGTCATCTGCCAAATCTACTCCGGCAGGGTCCAGTATTTTTCGATCAGGCAGCTCACTTCTGTCTAGCGGCTTGGCTTATGAGAGGAGACAGTTAAGGAAGAAGAGCTACCCGGAGGCTGTCATTACCACTCTTCTACGCGCCCGAAAGACATCTACTTCGCTCACCTACATTCGGGTGTGGAAGTTTTTTGTTTTTTGTTTTTTTTTTGAAATTTTTTATTTATTCTTTTCAAAAACAGAAAACGCAACAGACTTTCAGATGAGTAATAGTCAGCAACACACACAGGATTTACACAGCCCTGTATACAATAGTAGAGTGAAAGATCCTCCATCCGATCATAATTGGCTGGTGCACTTGTCATGTAACAAACCGTTTATATAATATCACGTGTTCTGTCATTCTTGGAACATATCAAACATCTTGGTATTAGGCTTCTCAGGTGTGGTGTTGAGAGGCTGGCAGGGGCAGTGCTAAGTCCCTTACGCCATTTACCCAAGCAGTCTTACAGCACTGGATGAGATGGAGGGGACGTCTGGTGGGGGACAAGAGTATTTACCACCTGACTACCTTTTTAATGCATCCACGATTCCCCCCCCCGGGGCAGGATTTCGCTTTTGTCAGGCGATGGCGGCAATTGGGGATCACCACAGCAGGACAATTTTATCAGGGGACCCAGCTGATCTCAGCCATAGACTTGCAAGATACCTATATGTTGTCCCCCATGGATCTGTATTCATACAGGCAAATTATACATTTTTTTTACGATCAGAAGGAACGCCTGGTGAATTGTTCAAGGGCAAGTCCTTTGAATCGTTTTGTGAAGAGGCTGGGCCCTTATCCAAGCCTCTCTCCTGGCTATATATGCTTATCAATAGTGGCCCCAAACTTAAGATGTGCTATCAGACCCGGTGGGAAGGAGACCTTGGGCAGGCCCTCTCGGACTCAGACTGGGACCAATGTCACATGATTATGGGACGGGGCTCTATCTCTGCCAACATTAGAGAATGGATATAAATTACTGTATAGGTGGTATATGGCACCGGAGAGATTACATTGTATACAACCCCAGCTGAGTGACCGCTGCTGGCGCCAGTGTGGGGAGAAGGGTACACTTTTTCATATGTGGTGGAGGTGTAAAACTGTACAGGGCCTGTGGGCTGAAGTGACCCGGTTTGCCTCCAAGATATTTGGGGTAGTTGTTCCGCTAGACCCCAAGGGTTGCCTACTAGGTCTGGTTGGGGGGACGGGTAGCGACAAACAAAGAAGGTTGACATTGCACATTTTTGTAGCCACACGGTGTGAAATTGCGTTCAGATGGAAGGCTGATAAAGCGCCCACCTTCGCACATGTCCTTTCTAGATTGGATAGAGTCTACCAGTTGGAATATCTTACTGCTGTTCAGCATGATCGAGTTAATAATTTCTTTGCCATATGGGAACCTTACCAAGAGTGGAAAACTAAACAGCATTGATTCTTGCTTGCACATAGTTGGGTTAGTACAGTAAGGGGGGGGAGGGTATGATCAGGGGGGGCTACAGCCTAATACCAAGATGTTTGATATATTCCAAGAATGACAGAACACGTGATATTATATAAACGGTTTATTTGTTACATGACAAGTGCACCAGACAATTATGATCGAATGGGGGATCTTTCACTCTACTATTGTATACAGGGCTGTGTAAATCCTGTGTGTTGCTGACTATTACTCATCTGAAGGTCTGTTGCGTTTTCTGTTTTTGAAAAGAATAAATAAAAAAAATTTCAAAAAAAAATATATTGAACGCATTTTCTCAAGTGAAGTCCATAGGAGCAGTGCCATTGAAAGTCATTCCCTGCCACCAGCAGAACCTGTGTAAGTCTATCTTGGTGTCTGTGGTTGCTGAGATGGGTTGGGAAAAGAGCAGAGACCACGGAGTCTGTGCTCACCTGAGAGAGGTGGCCTGAGGTAGATGCCTGTGAAACGTCGATGGCTTCCAGTCTCCTGCCGTGTCGTACGTGATGGAGCCGTGACTAGGGAGGCAGGTGTGACACTCGATCCTGAAGTGAAGCATTCCCTGAAAGATTTGCTTTTAGCATTTTGACAGGCTGCTAATGGTGGCTATCCAACTTCCCCCAGAGACAAACATGCATGTGCCTGTGCTAAGGATGAGATTAGCAAACTTGAAGTGTCCCCCCCTCCCTCTTTTTAAGAGGTAAATACTTCCACTGCAGGTTTTAAAATCAGCATGTGTTCTAACTACTTGATGCATTCTGGATTGGCTCTAACATTGTGTTGTGCTGCCGTGACCCAGGCGTTGTAAAGAACGCTGAATCTCTGGCCTGCTCACGAGTGTGTGGTGCCTGCTATGAGCACGCTGCCTGTCCTGCTTTTTGATTTGACCTTTCTCCTCTCCTCAGAATTCAGGGAGGCTTTCCAACTCTTTGACAAGACCGGAGATGGCAAAATCCAGCTGAGCCAGTGCGGTGATGTGATGAGGGCCCTGGGTCAGAACCCGACCAACGCTGAAGTTATAAAAGTTCTTGGCAATCCCAAGCCGGAGGGTGAGTGAGCCCTTGCTTGGAGGCTTTTTTTTTGCGGTGCTGGGCTGTGCCTTTCAATTGAGGAGAAATGCAGAATAAACTCAAAACCCTAACCTCCTTCCCTGCCTCATACTCTTATCACCAACTTTTCCATTGTTTCTGATCTACTTAAAAACAAGTATTGCCCTCAGCAAGGTTTTATACTGATAGAGGACTCTGGAAATCTCACTTGGAGAATGACAGTTGTTAGCATCTTGAGACCTAAAATGTTTTAAAAGAGAAATGTATGACTATTTCATTATGCCTGTGTTCTCCTTTGGTTCAGAGGTTTTGATGCCGTTGGAGGGGCTGGAAATATTCTGGGTGCTGGTTCGGCTGAAAAAAAGATGCCAATGATCGGGAAGAGGGGTGGGGTTTAGAGCAGGGAGGAAGAGGGTTGGGACAAGAAGGGCCTGAGTAATATCCATGACAAAGGCGACATTCCACAAGAAGAAAAAAAACTTGCATGGAAAATAACAGATGCAAGTTAGCCAAAAATGAAAAGTGACTTTACTTGGCTCCTAAACTTTATTTGCCTGTCTTTCTCAGTTACTAACTTTTTTTTTTTTTATATTAGACTAAAGAAATATATTTAAGCTCTGTAAAGATCACCTATTTTGGCGTTTGCCAGCTCAATCTTAGTAGCCATAAATATTTTCCCACCCCTTAGAGAAGAGACGGCTGAGGGGGGGATATGATAGAGGTCTTTAAGATCATGAGAGGTCTTGAATGAGTAGATGTGAATCTGTTATTTACACTTTTAGATAATAGACTAGGGGGCATTCCATGAAGTTAGCAGATAGCACATTTAAGACTAATTGGAGAAAATTCTTTTTCACTCAACGCACAATAAAGCTCTGCAATTTGTTGCCAGAGGATGTGGTTAGTGCAGTTAGTGTAGCTGGGTTCAAAAAAGGTTTGGATAAGTTCTTGGAGGAGAGGTCCATTAATGGCTATTAATCAAGTTTACTTGGGGAATAGCCACTGCTATTAATTGCATCAGTAGCATGGGATCTTCTTAGTGTTTGGGTAATTGCCAGGTTCTTGTGGCCTGGTTTTGGCCTCTGTTGGAAACAGGATGCTGGGCTTGATGGACCCTTGGTCTGACCCAGCATGGCAGTTTCTTATGTTCTTGAATTTCTGCATCAGTCACCAGGTAAATATTAGATTTAGAGCTTGTTCTTCACCCTCCCACTCTCCTTCCCCTACCAGGAAGGTACTCAGTCAGCTGGGGACCACAGGCATTAACCAATTGCGGGGCATCTTTCAAAATGCTCCATGATGTCACAAGGTGACGTGACCTCACCGAGTAATTGAGCTGGCTGTTTTCCCTATGGGAAAGAGAACCACCACCACCTCCCTGAGGTTCTAAGTGCTAAGGGTACACGAAAAGTAGAAGCCAAGGGTCACTGGGCACTGACAGATTTGAATGAAAAAGGATGAATGGCTCTGAAGTTAATAGATGCATGAGACCAGTGTTATAGAAAACTAGGCTGAAACTTTTTTTCTTAACTCTCCTACACTTGCCAGAATTAGAACAAATGTCTTTTAATCTAAAAAAGAAACAAAACTGTGTGCAAGATATTTTAGCCACCTCAGCAGTTAGTAACAACTACAATGCCTGTATGTATCTCGTCCATAGAGACGTTCATTTTTCATTTAACCAGAATTTTCATTTGTAAATTCCTGGATTTTTTGCAAAGGTAAAAATTTTGGTTTGAACAGATTTTCACCCTAATGTGCATCTTCAGCAGTTGCAGAGGCAGCGTTTCTTGTAGCGCCCCCAAGTCTGTGCAGGCTGAAGAACCTGCTAGAAGTACAGCAGTGAAAAAGTGCCTCAGCCATGCTCGCCTGCAGGAGCAGGAGAGCTGCCTTGCAGGCTCAGTTCTGTTGGATCTCCTCGCCGGGTGCTGGAAGCCACCTGCCTAGGTGAGAGCTTTTCCGGCACATGGGAGAGGAGGTCAGCAGAACTGAGCCTGCAAGGCGCCTCTTGGATCCTGTAGGAGTGTGGCTGCCATCGGGTCGGGCAGTGCCCGGCTGTGATTCAGTCACCCGCCAGAGCTTCCTGGCAGGATCTCTGCCTCTCTGATGTGCAGTGTAGGGAAACGAGCGTGATGCCGAAAACAAGACAGAGGAGGAGCTTGGAGCCACCGGAGCTGGTAAGGATGAATTATGGTTTGGGAGAGGGGATTCTTGGGTGGGGAGAGCGGGGGCAGTTCTTTGAAGGGGGAGAGAGATGGGGGGGGGGGGGGATGGATTCTTGGGAGAGCAAAAAGATTTTGAGAGAAGGGATTCTGGGGTGGGAGGTTTTTTGGGAGAACTTCTGGAGGGGGGGGGATTTTTGGAAAGGGAGACTGAAAGTGGCAGAAAAGGGGGAAATGCTGGGGAGGGGAGTAAAGGGATCAGGATCATTTGAGGGGAGGTTATTTAGGTGGGTTGGGAGAGACTGAGACGGTGGGCAGCTTCTGTCCACCAAAATTCAGATATTCTCCTGAAAAATGCATTTTTTTCCCCTACTGACTCTTCTCATGTTCTTGTCAAAATAAACCCTGATAAAATTTCTGGGAAAAAAATGAAGGTCCCTTCCCTACTTGTGCACACAAGATTTGCCAAGCTGTGTCAGAGCAAGGTCCATTGAGCCCCAGCATCTTGCCTCCAACAATGGTTCGTTTTGGGTTGCGAGTACCTGGTAGATCTCAAGGATAATGCTGGCCAGGCTTTCTGTAAACCACTTCTTCAATTTCACCTTACTTTGTACCTCGTTCCTGAGTACCCACAGGTGTATTTTTTTCTGGCTTTTTTTTTTTTTTTTATCCATTGGATATCGATGTAGTGGGAAATCTTATGGGATTTCCAGAGTGTGTTTTTGTGCCGCTCGTTTTCATTGGCATCTGCTTTAGTGCAGTTTGTTTGCAGAGGAGAGGGGGCTGCTTTAGGCTTTAAGTTGCAGATTTGGACTTGAGAGGAGAAGGCGTGTGCAGGCCCCACTGCAGACCGTTCCTACTCTATATGTGATGAGGTAAGGGGCTATCTTCGTTCATGGAGGGGCACTGCCTGCAGCAGTGCTTTCCCCCAGGCCCATACGTAGGCTTTCTTGGGGCAGTGTCTCCAAATGGGTTAGCCTTTGCACATACTATGACCGGAATGAACCTCCCTCATTAAGTCAAAGTATGTTGGATGTGATCTTTTTAATATTTACTCTACTACCAATGCCATTACTGCTTGCGTTGTACCAGAGATATACTTTCTGCCATTCATAATATGTAAAGGTGCACCAGGATGATACTTAATCAGGCCAGTGGTGCCCAATACAGTTGGGATTTTCTGTACCTTTCTGCTTTGTTTTCTTAATCTGATTGCAGTTCCTTACCAGGTCCAATTCAAAGCCTTATGCATTGCCTTCAAATCGCAAAAGGCCTGTGCCTTTAGAAATCCGCCCATAAGCTGGGATCGGAAACTCTCCAGATTCCCTGCTCCCAAAGACTCTAGGCTGATCTGAACCTGCCTTTAGGCAAGAGCAAGAACTGGCTCTCTGAAACAGCTTTTTTTCCATCTGCCAATGACACTGTGCAGAGTTTTTTGATAATCTTAAACCTGCCCACCAGGATGTGGCTGAGTTGACTTATATCCTTTCTCTGTAAATCCCTGTACATAGCTCCTGAATACTGTACATAGAATCTATATTGCTGATAGAGGTAGGGACTCTTAAGGACTTAAACCTCTGAAGAAAGCTGCTAACTACTTCATATGCATATCAATAGGCCTCTGATAGTCTCCCTCACCTTACTTGATACTTTTATAACCTAAGTAACTCTACAAACTTCTGTTTCTAGCATATATTTAAATATTCTTGTATATAACTAAATGACACAAAGCATGTGGCTCCTCTTTTAGATTGACTAATATGCCTCAAATTGGCTAAGTTTATAAGGTGCCACTCACTTGACTTTTTTTGCTACACCAGACCAACACTGTTATCCCTCTGAATATCTATAACTAGGTAAGCTAATGCGGTCTGTTTTTAACCATGAATTGCTTTCCTTGAACTTCCTGGCTGGAAAGGCACAATATGAATTGATATGTACCTTCTTCCCATGCTTTGGATTTCTCTCAAGAGGCCAGACGTGCCACCAACATTTTAACACTGCATTGTGTGGTTAAAACCAGAATCTTCCACACAACCTACCTGCCCCGACCCCTGTTGGCAGCACTGCCTCTAGTGTGTTGCATATCTACACCGTAGCTGTGCTCTCTACCTCCATCTTCTGGAACAATTGACTTGTCTGGATTGGTTTAACTGGATTCAAGAGAAGAGAATTAACGGGTAACAATCTCTCTAGATACATTACTAGCACACTGTCAGCCATGCCCTGTGTGTAATTTTTTTTCATCTTTTTAGGTTTTTTGTGGGTTTGCAAATACTGTTGCTATTCATCAATGATTGTCTTAAGTTTTATAGGATGGAGACAGATTCACTCTCATATTTCAGCACTTTTGAGTATTGGGATCTGTTGAAGCCTATAATATCTCTAAATGTATAATCTTTGGATAAAGCCCATTCAGTTCTTGAAATGTACAATCTTGGCCTTCATGGATTCTTATAGACTGTTTGGGCATGGAGGTCATGTGGGATAGGGCTGGTGTGTGCGGCCCCCAGGTCAGAAAATCCCTGGCCTTACTCGGGGTGTCCTTGGGTTCTAATCATGCCCTCTTTTTTTTGTATTTGCAGAGTTGAGCACAAAGATGTTGGACTTTGAACGCTTCCTGCCCATGTTAATGGCTGTTAGCAAGAACAGAGAGCAGGGCACTCATGAGGACTATGTGGAGGGGCTGCGGGTCTTTGATAAGGAAGGGAATGGAACGGTGAACGCAGCTGAGCTGCGCCATGTCCTTGTTAGCCTCGGTAAGCTGCATATCAGACTTTCTAAGGTAGGGGTAGGCAGCCTTTTTTCTTTTTTTTTTTTTTTTTTTTGAAATGGTGTGCTAAGATTTAAATCGGGGGAGGGGTAGATAAGGCCGGCTGGCACTCTGAACCACCAGATTCCTTTCACACAACTCTTGAATATTAATTTAACTTTCAGTTTAAATTAGCTATGTAAAAATCATGTTTTTCTTATGAAAAAAAAATTATATAAAAAAAAATCTGTCCCTTTTCTCTCCAATACACACCCCCTATTAGGAAAACAGGCCAGGCTGCTATATAGATCCCTACACAAACTACATGCTAGTTAGCTGAATATATAATCTGTCACACATGCAGAACCTCACCAAATCCAGAATAAAGTGACACAAAGTAATATAAATTAGAAACACAAGCAAACAACTGGAAACAGCAAAAAAAACAAAACAAAAAAAAAAACTCTGCATATGCAACAATGGGAAAACATTATTCCCTGTACGTACCCGGATCAGCCCAGACAGTGGGTTGAGCCTCCTGTCCAGCAGAGGGAGACAGAGAAACTGAAAAGGTATCCTATATCAGGACAGTACTCACCCTGCGTCCCTTCAGTATTTCTCTGTCTCCCAGCAGAGGCAGGCAGTTGACCCTGCGGTTCCCTAGCTTTCTCTGTTTTCCACAATGTGGTGATTTTTTTTTTTTTTCTTTTTCCTCCTGATTGAGTCATTTTTAAAACAGTAATATGCCTCATAAAACATCAAACACAATTAAGATAAAACAATCCAAATACTAAAATATTAAGAATAAATATTTCAAAACAGCTGGCAAATGGAATAGCATCCAGTAATTAAACTCGTACACAAATTTTAAAACATTTTTCCAAATACCAATAACATTTCTAAACTGCAGACACATCAAAACACGCAATAATTTAAAACTTTTAAGGATGATAAAACTGCTCTCTATACCTGGGAGCTTCTGATTTCCAGTCACCCTGAGATGGTCATAAATTATTGGGGTGGGGGAGGTACACACAGACTTCCTTCTCTAGTCTCCAATCCACACACACTGTCTCCCTTTCCCTGTTTGCAATCTCACGCTTTCTCCCATGGCATTCTCTCTCCACATGTAATCACCCACCCACTCATTCCAGCTTGCAAAACATACTTGCCTGTGCCTCTTCTCTGCTATCATGGGGTCTCCTGGCAGCCGATGGGTCCTGTGTCTCTTTGGCTGTCACAGGATGTACTCTGCAGTGGCCTATAGGCTCTGAAGTCTTCAGCCACCAGCAAGAGGAAGTCTGCTGGCAGCCACCAGGTCCCTTTTTTGCTGCAGGCTGGCCTCCTATGGCAGCTTGCCTGATCATGGCACGCGCAGCAGTTGCGTTTAACCAAATGTCTCCTGCTGCCATCGGGCTGGTCTCGCGATAAGAGCTGTGAGACTGGCTCCGTGGCAGCAGGAGGTGTTTGAACATGACTCCCGCTGCCAAGGGAATGTGAGGGATGTATCTCCATGGTATTGTGATACCTATGCTACACTGGTCTGCTTGTCTTTATCAGCAGTGACCACTCAGCTGCTATTCAGTGCTGGGCTGCTGCCTCCCTACCAGTGTTTAAAAAAAAAAAAAAAAAAGCCTCACATTCCATTGATTGCCGACCCCTGTTCTAAGGGTAGGGAAAGTTCTGGTTTCTCCTAGAACAAGCAGGATGATGACACATGGGTGACATCGGATGGAGCCTGGCACAGAAAACATATGTCAGTTTGACTAGGCACACTGAGCATGCCCTAATCCACGCGTCCAGGGTCCCGCTTCAGGTTTGTTTTTATTTTCCACAGGGCTTTTGCCTCACTGTTACTGAGCTCACTTTCTTTCTCTCTGAAAGTGTTTGGGGAAAACTTTCCACTTTTCGTTTTCATGCCGTGTACGGGTCCCTCTCAGTTCCCCTGTATCTTAAATCAGGTGATTCTGTAAGCTTTCTGCTTCCATACCCTGTGGGGGCAGTGCCTCTGTGCTTGCCGGCGTCGGTTGCCCCCACTGCCTCTGTCGTGTTTCACCCCTTCGTTTCATGTTGTCTTGGCCTAGTTGGTACCCGAGGGCGCATCCTCTGCCTAGGGGCATCGCACAACTTATGGGGTTCTGTCTATCGTCCGCCAAGGGTACAGACAACCTATTGGGTGTCCTGCCAAATTCTCCTCAGTACCCGTTTTGGGGGCTGATAGTACATCAGCTCTTAGCCCTCTTAACGGCCAGAGCAGTTGAGCCTGCCCCACGAGGGCAAGGATTCTACTCCCAGTACTTTCTGATTCAAAAGAACATGGGGATTCTGTCTCACCTTAGACCTTGAGGGCCTTGATCAGATTTCTAAAATAAGAGTTCAGGATGGTTTCCTTGGGCACATTGATTCCCCTCCTGCAAGAAGAGGACTGGCTATGCTCCCTTGATTTAAGACACCTACACTCACATAGATCTTTCCAGGTCACAGGAAGTATCTCAGACTTGAGGTGGGAAAACAGCATGTCTAGTAGTGTTGCCGTTCAGGCTAGCTTCGAAACACCCCCCCCCCCCCCCCCACCATGTCTTTGAGGTGTCTAGCCGTGGTGTGGGTGCACCTCCGCAGGCTGGGAGTGAGTATTTTCCCTTTATTTGGATGATTGGCTGGTCAAGAGTGCTGCTCAGGCAGGGGAGATTGATCCAGGTGCTGGAGTCACTAGGGTTCATCAATTACCCAAAGTCTCACCTCAGTTGGTAAGTCAACAAGCAGGGAAGCACAGGGTCATACCTCCTCTGTCAGGAAGCAGTCCAGATCTGGTCCTGGGCTTTGACCCATGGAATGGTGCTCTGGAGCAGAAAACGTAATAGCGGACAGATTGAGTTGGGCCTTCAGACCCCACAAGTGGTCGCTCGACTAAGGGTAGCAAATCGGATCTTCTGCCTCTGGGGAACCCTAGACATGGACTTGTTCGCATCCCTCTGCAATGGGAAGGTGACTCAGTTCTGTTCCCTTTACAGGTCAGATGGCAAATCAGCCTCCTGATGCCTTTGCTTGTCATTAGGGCAAGGGTCTTCCATATGCATACCCTCCTGAAGCTTTGTGAGGACAGAGGGACTAAAATTCTCATAGCCCCTCATTGGCAGACGGGTCTGGTTTTCCTTCCGGAAACTGATCAGTCTGGGGACTTCCCCCAAATCTAATCATGCAGGATCAGGGCAGGCTGCAGCATCCCAACCTCCAGGCCCATCACTCACAGCCTGGATGTTGAAAGGTTGATGCTGCAGGTCCTGGTAGCTTCTAGAAAGCTTGCTACTAGAAGTCCTACAGGTTGAAGTGAAGGAGGCTTTTCCTTGTGGTGTGAGCAAAAGGCACTAGATCCTTTCTCCTGCCCCACACAAACTTCTTGACTACCTCTTGCACCTATCCGAGGCTGGCCTAAAAACCAACTCCAACTCCATTCAGGTTCATCTAAGTGCAATTGGAACATACCACCAAGGTGTAGATGGTACACCCTCTTTACAGCCCATAGTTGTTCATTTCATGTGGGACATGCTTCAGTTGAAGCCTCCCCTAAAGCCTCTTGAGGTCCCAAGACACAACATGATGCTAGCTCAGTTGATGAAAGCTCCTTTTAAGCCGCTGCACACCTGTGACCTGAAGTACCTGACCTGAAAGGTCATATTTTTGGTGGCAGTCACTTCGGCACACAGCGTCAGCAAGTTTCAGGCCTTAGTGACTTATCCACCTTATACCAAGCTTTATTGTGACAGGGTGGTCTTGTGTACACACCCTAAGTTCCTGCCTAAGGTGGTGACTGACTTCCTTCTTAACCAGTCAGTCATCCTGCCAACATTCTTTCCTAGGCCCCATTCTCGCACCAAGGTGAATGAGCATTGCATAGTTTGGATTGCAAGAGAGCCTTGGCTTTCTACCCGGAGCAGACAGAAGCCCATAGACAGTTTACCCAACTTTCTATTTCTTTTGACAGGAATAGATTGGGAGTTGCTGCTGCCAAACACTATCCAGTTGGCTAGCAGATTGCATCTCCTGTTATACTGAGGCAGGACTGCATCTTGGGGGTCATATCTAGGCTGATTCTGTCAGAGCCATGGCAACATTGGTGGCCACTTGTAAGCAGTTCCCATGGAGATCTGCAAGGCTGCAACATGGAGTTCTCTCCACATATTTGCATCTCGCTACTATCTGCAAAGGGTGATAGTAGGTTCAGCCAGTCTGACCTCTGGAATCTGTTTGAGGTGTAGAACCTCATTCTCTCTGCCTAGAACCCCTCTGTTACCAAAAGCACTGTGGTGGCTGTGCCTGTTGGCACCTTGTTGGTCCCCTTTTGTATGAGGACTACCATCCTGCTTGTCCTATGAGAGAGTTGTTACTGGTGTTCTCCTAGGACAGCCGGATGGTAGTCCTCACAAAACCCACTCACCCACCACCTCATGGAGTTGGGTTTCTCCTATGGTTTATTTTATTTTTATCATAATTCTGTTACAAGACTGAAGGACCCCACATGGATTAGGGCATGCTCAGTGTGCCTAGTCAAAGTTCCAGAAATGTTCAGTAGTTTTTCTGTGCCGGGCTCCACCCGATGTCACCAATGTGTGAGGACTAACATCCTGCTGTCCTAGGAGAACACCTGTTAAGGTAAGCAATTCTGCTTTTTTTGGGACTGCTGTTGGTCTGAAGATAGAAGCTGAATGCAAATCAAATGAAGGGAATATTCTGTAGGTAATGTGGAAGGGGTGAGGATGTATGGATAAGGTACCTCTTTTGTAACTGGGGGAAATACTGAACTTGGGTGACTTTAAGTGGCCTTGATATGCAGACTTGGTGGCCTTGGCCCATAGCTGCTTATGGGACAGTTTTGTGACTCTTGTGATCCTTCCCTTGCAGGTGAAAAGATGTCAGAGGAGGAGGTGGAAGCACTTGTGGCTGGACAGGAGGATTCCAATGGCTGCATAAACTATGAAGGTAAGGTTTGCACCTGTGAGCTAGTTTGTAGTGGGGAAGAGAATGGCAAGGTTTCTTTGTAACTGAAGTTCTGTAAGGGTCAGGTAACTGCTATTTGGTTTCTAGTTTTCTGTGTTTGGCAGTTGAGGGCGGGAGGGGTCTCTAAATCTTTTGACCAAATCATACTGGTTTAAGGCAGGGATGGTAATCTTCAATCCTCAAGAACCTACAAACGGGCCAGGATTTCTGGATACCCACCATGAATATGCATATACTGCCTCAAACACATCTCGTGCATATTCACTGTGGATATCCAGAAAGCCAAGGCCTGGTTGTGGTTCTTGACGTCTTGAGTTGGTGTGGCGTGTCAGTTTCTGATAGTTGTGTCCATTTCTTCCTTCCTGCAGCGTTTGTCAGGCACATCATGTCTGCGTGAGAGGCTCTCTGGGGTAGGCCTCAGCAACCTGCTGCTGTTTAAGTTTGGGTCTTAAGTTTTTTCCTTTTTTCTTTTTTTCCTTTAAGTCTCTTTTTTTTTTTTTTCTTAGCATGCTTCTGCATGGAGCTGACCTAAAGGAAATCCTATGTATCATATTTTTCCATAGCTATAATATGTATTAACAGATTCTGGGCTGAATGAGGCGGCTCTGACATGTGTCTAATTCCTAACCAAAGGAAGAACTTTGCTATGGCAACTTAGTCAAATTGGTCACCCATGTAACGGTTGGGGCCTAAGCAGCTGCGCCTCCTTTTCAAGACTGTTGCCATTTTTATGAAAGCTGGATTTGCTTTTGAGCATGAGAGTAAAGCAAGCTTTAGCCAGTAACCCCTTGTGCATCCCTTTACCAGAAATGAAAAGGTAGGAAACCTCTACCCCCTCTCTCATTTCCTGTTGAAGTGATCAGGGTGGCTGCTGCCTGATGCTGTCCCTTCCTCCTTTTTTTTTTGTTTTTTTTTCATTCTGTATTTTATACAGCAATGCTTTGACTGTGCTCCAGTGCGGGGCCCCCATCCATAGGGGGAGGAGGTGGTTGTATCCCTCAGTGTGGGGAGAGGGGCTCTTACTGCAGGGTAAGAAGCATGCTGAACCTCGGCAAAGCACCAAGGGGCCTCATGCGACTTAAGAGTAGCTGTAGGCATAAAGGAGCAGGCCCTGCTCTCCTGTATGAGGGGGGAAACTGTACTTATGGTGGGTCCCAGAGTCTCTTTGTATGTTTGTATTAAAGGACAGCCTCACAGTGGAAGAGTCTGTTATAAGACTTGACATACACCTGTAATATGAGCCCTTCTCTTCTGCTTGTGCTGGCAGTACATGCACCAGATCCTAACGTTCCTCTATTCTCTCCCCAGAGCTGGTCCGAATAGTGATGAGCGGCTGATGCTTCAGAGGATGACCGTTTCCGACTTCATTATCATTTTTATGTTGAAGTACCTATTTTCTGTGTAACTTCTTAAATTCACTGTAAGACCTACTTAAGCTGCAGCTGTATGTGCACATCCCCCCCCCCCCCCCCCCCCCCACTGCACACTTCCTCTGACAGATGGGAAAGGAGCTCCTTGTCCGTGCCTCTGTCAGCATCCAGACCTAAAAGTGTCGAGCAGATGCCCCCTCCATCTGTTTCTGTAGGGAGGAAGGCAAGATCCATGTTCTAATCAAGGATACGGAAAAAAATAAATTATTCTTATGCTGTACTGCAATAAAGAAATCATTTTTAAGATGCTGTGCTGTTGGTTTATTGCAGTCTCCAGGTGTGATTATGGTTTCCCCTTTTTTTTGAGAAGTCTTGCCACTTCGTAAACATTTTAATGTGAGCTGCAAGTATCCTTCACGGGGGAGGCTTGTGATGCTCTTCGACAGATGTTTGGTTGCAAAAGCTTCAAGAGGCAAACAGGAGCTGCTTACTAAACGCAGCCCTGGATTTGTCAGTAGGCACCCACTATGTCTCTGCCTAGGGTGGCAAACATTTAGGGGCAGCAGACCGACTAAGAATTGCTGCTTTCCAGCTCTGCAGAGTCTCATTCAGCAAAGAACAGCCCCCTGCTAACCTTAACATATCTGTACGTGGAGGGGTTAAAGATATCAAAAGTGCAACGGGGGTGGCAGAATCCTAAATCTTTCCCTGACTGTACAGACTCTTGACTTTATTTATTTTTTTTTTTTGTTTGTTTGCTGCACACTTAAAAAAAAGCTAAGACAAACTTTTTTTCCTTACTAGGACTAAAACTGTCTTAAAAAATAATATAGGATGGGTTGGTCTACTCTACCTGCCTCTTGTGCTAGGTGTTGCTCTAGCAGTGCCTGGCGGCTGCAGCCTCCTGCCATGAGGATCCCTTTATATCTGTCATAGGCACGCTTAAATTCTGCCAGTCTTTGGCTGTTACCAATCTTAACCTGTCTTTAAGCAGGTCTGAAATCAGTCACATTGAATTTCAACAGTGGGCAATTGTATCAAGGAGGTGAAGGGGGGGATGCTTAGCCAGAGGAGCTGCTGTAACTGCTCAGAGGAGGTCACTGCAAATAGACAAAGAAAAAGTGGAAAAATACTGCCGGGAAAGGAGAGCAATGGGCTGGAAGAATCTAGAGAGACCCTGTAAACTAAGACTTTTTTTTTTTTTTTTTCCTGAAACCTAAATATTTTGGTTGGTGCTCTTCTTTTCTGAAAGATTCTACTTTTTAAGCTTGTCCTCTCTTCCACTTCATATGTGTATAGTGGTGGCAGGCCTCTGCAATAATAGAAATAAACCATCCCTGCTCCTTGGACCTTACATTCTACAATGACCCCTTGACCTTGTCATTCTACAGACAAATATCCTGCTGCTATCTTACATGCTACTTGCTATGTGAATATCATGTTCCTCCCCCCCCCTTTTTTTTTTTTTTGAACTAATTTTACTGATCCAACACCACACTTTCACAACAAAAGGATAACCTGTCTCAAAATATATAGCCCCTGTATTATTATCCATAGTAGATTAGGTGGTTGGTACAATCTTTCATGGTTTTTCTCCCCACCCATCCCTCTTGGAAGACAGGCTGTCAAATTTTACTCTCTGGCATAACTCTGAACAGTAGATCAGTTCAATTCAGTTTCCCATCAGTCTGAGTGTTCTCTCACATTTACTTCTGTTGGTGCCAGTGCTCATATGCTTTCCAGATTTCTTCAAAGGACTCTTGCCTTCCCCTCTTGAAGGCTGTCGGCTAACTCATAAACTATATACCTCCTTCCAAATGCTTATAGAATCTTCCTACTGGTGGCATTATGGGTTTTCCTCCAGCAATGTGCTAATTCACATCTGCCTGCTCTGGCAATTTGCTGTAATAAGGCTGTCACTGAAGTATCTGGGCCTGAGACTGGCATGTTCAATAACCAACATATCCCTTGATGTCTGCTTCCCTACAATGCTGTACATCAAATTCAATCTTATCTCAATATCTGACCTTAAAAAGGTGCCCTTCACTCTGTCTCCAACAATTTTCCTCCACTCCAGGGTATAAATTGTGGAAGCGCTCTGGGGTCAAATAACCAAAAATACCTTACTTGAGAGCCATTTTCTACTTTGAGTAGATATGGCACGTCCTGCTGAACTAACAGAGGTCCTGCATCTTATTTAAAATCTGCCCTAAATCATGTTCCCATGCCACTGTGTGTCTGGATTTTCTTTTAAATCTCCATTTGGGATACTATAAAAATTCTAAATAAATAAATAACTATATATTCTGGATATTCCTTGTGTCATCTGGTCAGTGTGGTCACAATAACCTTCAAAAAATATCTTCCCTTTTAAGAATGCACTATTTCCTAGCACCCAGACATTCAGAACCAGTGGGTTATATGTCTCTACCAGCAGATGGAGTCAGAGCAAAGTTGATATTACAGTATATATACCCCTACAGTGACATCAGCCTGCCAGGATTCTCCATCTCCAGCAGATGGTGGACGTGCATCTCCCTACTGGGGATTGCTTCAAATTTTAGGAGGAGAAATAAAAGGTTTAATTCGCCCTGCTGTCCTGTGGTGATACAAAATGGTCCTGCCTCCACTTGAGAATTCCTGAGGTGATGTCCATGGTCCCTCAGATGAGTGCCTTGGTCTAGTAGCTGGTTTTCTCAGTGGCCGTGGACTTAAGTGTTAAAACAGCGGAAAGGCAGTGGGTGCAGGAAGCTGAGCGCGGCAGTAACGGTGTGTGCCCTCTCCCCCACAGCTGGAGACAGTCTCAGTACTCGGCCAGATAAGGCTGAGCTCAGGTAAGGTTTAAAAAAAAAAAAAGACACAAGTAGAAGGGTTATTTGTAAGGCTTCCTCCGGGCTCAGCGTGCCTTTCCGACATTTGTTCCTGCTCCCGAGAGATTTGTGCATCAAAAGTCTCTGGCAGATAATATTATCCTGTGCCGCAATATTATTAGAAAAACCAACGTACTCCAAAGGATTTGGTGCGCTGAAAATATTTAATCTCGTAGCGGCATCAACCTCTGTCTATTTCTCTGTCTCCAGCAGATAGTAGAGGTGCATACCAGCAGCTCCTCACTATTTCTCTGTCTCCAGCAGATAGTGATGCATACCTGCAGCTCCTCAGTATTTCTCTGTCTCCAGCAGATAGTAGTGATGCATACCAGCAGCTCCTCAGTATTTCTCTGTCTCCAGCAGATAGTGATGCATACCTGCAGCTCCTCAGTATTTCTCTGTCTCCAGCAGATAGTAGTGATGCATACCTGCAGCTCCTCAGTATTTCTCTGTCTCCAGCAGATAGTAGTGATGCATACCAGCAGCTCCTCAGTATTTCTCTGTCTCCAGCAGATAGTGATGCATACCTGCAGCTCCTCAGTATTTCTCTATCTCCAGCAGATAGTAGTGGTGCATACCTGCAGCTCTTGGCTATGCTATCTGGAGTTACGTTTGCTCCCTGAGATGCAAGGTTCCATTTTTTGGGCCATCCCTCAGGTGGAACTGGGCGAAAGGGGGGGTTGGATACCCCTGGCAGTGATAGCCTGAGCGTCTGGGGACCCCCAATAGCCAGGGGACTGGCTCCCTCGGAAGCCCCGAAGCCTCCCTCTGGCTTCCCTGTTGGATAATCTTTGTTTTTCTATCTTTGATTTCATTAAGTTAAAAAAAAAAAAAAAAAAGGAGGCTATCCCTTTTATTTATTTTTTTCTGAGCTCAGCGGCACGGCCGGTTATCGGTCTGCTCAGCAATGCTGAGCCCGTAAGACCAATAGGTACTGGGGAGTTCCTGGAGGGGGGAGCAGGCTGCGTTTGTGCAGGGCCGTGGGAATTCCCTTCCCCAGCAGGGAGAGGTGTTTCCTTCCCGTGTTCGCTCGGTGGTGCTGAGCTAATTTTAGTG
The DNA here is from genome assembly GCF_901001135.1 of Rhinatrema bivittatum. NCBI lineage: Eukaryota > Metazoa > Chordata > Amphibia > Gymnophiona > Rhinatrematidae > Rhinatrema > Rhinatrema bivittatum. The sequence continues at coordinate 276,852,620 of NC_042617.1, read as the reverse complement.
TGAGGGCCATTTTTGTTTCTGCTGCCAGCTTTCCCGCGCATCTGCTCAGAGGCCCAAGTTATTTTTGTTGCGTGCGCAATTTTGGGGAACTGGCTGTTTTTCTCGCACGATCACCGCACCAGCGCTGTTTCTCGGCCCGGAGGTCACTTGGAATTGCACTGCAACTGTTTTAATGGCAGACAAGCCACTTGTGGAGGCCTGCAAGGCCTGTGTCATTTGGTCAGCATATTTGGATTCCCTCTCCCTGTGCTCTTCCTATGCTTCAGGGGGAAAGGGCTCTTCTGGTAAGGGGTCTAAGCCCAAAAAGGCCATGCATTTGCCTGCTTCGAGGGCTGGAATCAGGGTCAGAGCTCCTGCTGCCTCCTCTGTGACTTCCAGGAAGGAGTTCAAGGATGATCCCTCTCCGCTTTCTCCCGCGGTCTGGGAGCCTGTTCAGGGAGACACATGGGACACAGAATCTGATTCCAGCTGTGAGGAGACAGGCCCAGGTGGTTTCTCGCCCGAGTTCATACTCCTGATGCATGAGGCCTTTTTGGCTAGGAAGTCAGCAAAACGTAAACTCCTGGATGGGGGTTGGGGCACCCTGAAACGGCCCAGGCTTCGTGATGAATCTTGGGGCTCACGTGCATCCGTGGCCCGTGAAGATTTGGGCGTCTCAGGGGACCTGCAAGGGGAGGAGGTTCCCTCCCCACAGGGCGACACCGTCGCTGACCTGAATGAGACCCTGGTGCTGGATTTGGATACCGGCGGGGATGATCAACTTCTGATGGAGACTGGGTCAGAAGGGGATGACACGTGGTTCTTTTGTTTAAAAAGGATGAGTTGTGGCTGCTTATCCTCCAGGTGTTGGAGGAGTTGGGGGTGAAGCTCACCCAGGAGGAGTCGGATAGAGAGGGTGTTAACCCAGTCCTGGACGGTCTCCGGGGCCCTCCCAGCACCTTTCCTATCTCGAAGAAAATCCAGAAGCTTATTAATCGGGAATGGGACTCTCCAGAGGTGGGCCGGGCTATGACAAAGCTGTATCCGGTGCTTGAAGAACATTTGGAACACCTTAAGACACCTAAGGTGGATGCCGCGGTATCAGCGGTCACTAAGAAGAATACCATCCTGGTGGCAGGGGCCGCTGCTCTGAGGGATGTGCAGGACCTCAAGTTGAACCTTCATTTCAAGCGCCTGTGTGAGGTTTCATCTTGGAGTCTTCGAGTGGTGGTCTGTGCGAACATGAAACAACGCGCCTGTTTGTGTTGGATTTAAAAACTTCAGGATCCGTGTTCCTCCGGAGTCATGATCCCTTCCTAAGTGGCCCGAATGGAGGCGGGAATCGCTTATGTAGCAGATGCTTTGTACGATCTGGTACGTACTGCAGCCCAGAGCATGGTTTCATCGGTAGCGGGTAGGCAGCTGCTGTGGCTTCGGAATTGGGCGGCGGACATGTCCTCCAAATCTCAGTTATGTAACCTTCCCTTTTGGGGGAAGCTTCTATTTGGAGAGGATCTAGACCAGCTTATGAAGTATCTCGGGGAAACCAAGGGTAACAAGCTGCCCGAAGATGATAAGCCTTTCAGAAAGTCCTTCGCTCTGTGTGCCTGTTTTCGGGATTCTTGAAGATTCAGGTCTGGGAGGAGTGTACCCTCCTCCAGTTCCTGACAGTCCACAGCTTGACAGCAGTCCTTTCGGGGCTCCAACAGGTCTGCAAGAGGTGGTTCTGGCCAGGGAGCTGGGACCGGTAAGTCTACCCAATGAAATCAGTCCCACCCACTCCTCGTTCATAGTGGTCGGGGGCAGGTTGCCCCATTTTTACGAGGAGAGGGTCAAAATCACCTCCAATCAGTGGGTCTTGGAGGTGATAAAGGACAGCTATGCCTTAGAATTTTCTCGCCATCTCAAGGACGCCTTCCTGAAATCGCGCTGCATTTCCAGCAACAAGCGGGCCGCGGTGGAGGACACCCTGTAAAGGTTGCTAGATCTGGAGGTGATTGTCCCAGTCCCGCTGGACGAGCAGGGAAGAGGAAGGAACTCCATTTACTTTGTGGTCCCAAAGAAAGAGGGTACACACTCCGTCCCATCCTGGACCTAAAACAGATGAACTCGAGCTTGAGGATTCCGCGTTTTCGAATGGAGACTCTAAGAACGGTCATCAAGGCCGTCCACAAAGGAGAATTCCTCACCTCCTTGGATCTCACCAAGGCCTACCTCCACATAGGAAGAGGAAGAGCCCGGATGTTGGTGGTCGACCGGGTGATGCTGACCCCCATCAGATGGGCAAGGTGTTCCTCACAATGGACAGGATGCGCAAATTACAGCAGCAAGTGCTTCACCTCCTACATCCTCAGAGTTTGGGACTATCTGCAGATTTTGGGCTCCATGGCATCGACATTGGAGTTAAAATGTGGGTCTTTGCTCACATGCGACTGTTACAGAGAACGTTACTATTCCGATGGAACCCAGGTCCAGCCTGGAGTGGTGGTTGTCGGAGACCAAATTTCAGAAGGGCATGCCCCTTGGTCCTGGATTGGGTGGTCATGTCGACGGATGCAAGCCTCCAGGTCCTGGTCCTGGTCCATCAATCGCCTTGAGACAAGAGCGGTCTGCAGGGCATTGGTGGAATTTCAACCTCAGGCTCGTGGGAGAATGGTTCGCGTCTTCTCGGACACCACCACCACAGTGGCATACCTCAACCGACAGGGAGGAACCAATCTTGGGTATTAATCAATACTGAGAAGCTGCAGCTGGCACACTTGGTATATAGCAATGCCTCAATGTTTTGTTCTCTGCCTCCATCTGCTAGTGGGAGTGCATAACCCAACTGGTCTGGACTGATCTGTGGTATTTCAGGAACGAAAATGAGCAGGTAAGATTCAGTTTTCCTATGGTGGTGGTTACAAGTGGATCATCTAAGAGGGAATGTCCCCCAAATCACCAGACTGGTTAGTACTCACGATGGATGCAAGCCTCCAGAGTTGGGGAGCTCACTGTCAGGAACTGAGAGTGCAAAGGCACTGGTCTGCAGAAGAGTCTCTCTGGACATTAATCGACTGGAAGCCTAGGCAGTCTGGTTGGTGTGCTTGCAGTTCAGCAGCAGGTTGCAATCTCAAGTGGTTCAGATAAGGTCAGACAATGCAACGAGAGTGGCTTACATCAATCAGCAGGGAGGAACCAAGAGCGGGCAAGTGTCGACTGGGTGAAGTGCATCTTCAGAAGATCGTGACCTCGCACGTTGCAAGAAAAGACAATCTAAGAGCAGACTTTCTCAACAGGGAGAATCTGGACCCAGGAGAATGGGTATTGTGAGACAAAGCGTTTCAGCTGATAGTGGATCACTGGGGCCTTCCATTTCTAGACTTGTTGGCGACTTCTCACAATGCGGTTTCCTCGATTCTTCATTCACAGAAGAAATCCGCAGTCCTTGGGTATCAATGCTCTCATGCAAGTATGACCAGAAGACGAGCTGCTGTATGCGTTTGCCCCATGGCCCATTTGGGCAAAATGGTTCAGAGGGTCGAGGGTCACAGAGGGATGGTGCTTTTGGTGGCACCGGATTGGCCCAGGAGACCATGGTATGTGGATCTGTGACAGCTCCTGGTAGACTTCCCCCCTCCGGTTTCCAGCGCACAGGATTCTTTATGGCAGGGACCTGTTTTTCACAAAGATCTGACTCTATTTTGTCTTACAGTATGGCCCTTGAAAAGGCTCGGTTACTGAAGCAAGAATATTCTACCGTGGTGATTGCCAACTTGCTAAGAGCGAGAAAGTTCTCCACTTCCTTAGCCTATGTGCGGATTTGGCAAGTGTTTGAGACTTGGTGTGAAGATTGAAATGTTCTTCCTTGTTCAGTTAAGATTCCGCTCATTTTGGAATTTTTGCAGGATGGATTGAATAAAGGGTTGGCCCTTAATTCCTTAAAGATGCAAGTAGCGGCTCTTGCCTGTTTCAGGGGTCAGATGAATGGTAAATCCTTATTGGCTCATCCAGATGTGGCCCATTTCTTGAAAGAGGTGAAACATCTTCGTCCTCCCTTGCAGTTACTGGTACCCTTGTGGAGTCTTAATCTGGTGTTGGATTTCTTAGCGGGCCATACATTTAGCCTTTGCTTGGGGTTACTGACCTTGAAAATGGTGTTTCTTGTGGTGATTTGTTCTGCGCATTGAATATCCAAGCTGCAGGCCTTGTTTTGCCACGAGCCATTCCTTCGGGTGACTCCAGAGGTGAACAGCTGCGTACTGTTCCTTCCTTTTTGCCAAAAGTGGTCTCATATTTTCACTTGAATTAGTCCCTTTCCCTGCCACCTCTGGATAGGGAGAGAGAGATGCAGGGGAATATTGCCTGTTACGACCCTTGCATGTCAAGAGACATATCGTGAGGTATCTGGAGGTTTCTAAACCTTTCCGGTAAATAGGGCAAGCCAGCTTTGCGGGCTACAATAGCTCGCTGGATTAAGGAAGTAGTCATGGCCATGTATGTGGATGCTGAAAAGCCGTTACCTAGTCAGGTTAGGGCTCATTCCACCAGGGCTCAGGCGGTTGTTTTGGGCGGAAGTTACATTGTTGTCTCCCTTTGACATTTGCTGAGCTGCGATGTGGTCCTCCTTGGACACCTTTTCCCAGGTATTATCGTTTGGATGTGCAAGCCCGGGAGGATGTAGTCTTTGCACGTGTGGTTTTGACAGGGCCGCAGGCAGCCTCCCGCCTTATTCGGGAGTAGCATCTCACTGGTTCTGAATTCATCTGTCTGGGCACTAGGAAATGAGAAACTACTACTTGCCTGATAATTTCCTTTTTCTTAGACCAGATAGATGAATTCAGCTTCCCACCCTTGGCTGCCGAATGATTGTATTATGGCCTTCCTGCGTGGCTACGTGTTTCAGAGGTTACTGGTAAGTGTTAGACCAATCTCTAGACCAGTGTTAATTTATTTAATTTTTATTTATTTAAACACGATATTCATTGAAACATCATATCGGTTTACATAGAACTAAACAGTGAAAGTACGTTGAACAGGGAGTTAAGAACTGGGGGGGGGGGTTATAACTTGTACAGAATTAGCGAAATAAGGTGGGGAGAATATATACATGGGTACAGTATTAATGTATGTGGAACAGGGAGTTAATAACGTGGGGGGGGTTTAACTTGTACAGTATTAAAGAGGTAAAGGTGGAGAGAAAAGATACAAGGGTACAGTATTAATATAATTGAGGTGGAGAAAATTTCCGGAAGTATCTACAAAGGTACAGGGATGTTGCAAATAAGGAGGGGAGAATTTACTGAACAATATTATTACAAGTATGGGGGAGATAAATTACTGGAATACATGGGTACAGTATAATGCATTCTTTGTCTGAGCTCAGTGCTTCCTGTTGGCTGAGTACTGAAATGGTTCTCTGTTATTAATCAAGTTTTTTGCTGGTCTGTCCACAGTTGGCTTTTGAAGAGAATACAGGCAGGCTGATGTCACTGTAGGGATATATATACTGTGACATCAGATTTGCTCCGTCTCCATATGCTGGTAAAGGTGCATAACACACTGGTGCTGAATTCATCTGTCTGGTCTAAGGAAAAGGAAATTATCAGGCAAGTAGTAATTTCTCAAACACCTCTCTGTTTCATATAGTGATAAGAACATAAGAAATTGCCATACTGGATCAGACCAAGGATCCATCAAGCCCAGCATCCTGTTTCCAACAGTGGCCAATCCAGGTTATAAGTACCTGGCAAGTACCCAAAAACTAAGGGGTAGATTTTAAAAGGGTGCGCGTGCTACCCGGCGCTCACACATGTACGCCCGATTTTATAACTTGTGCGTGCAAGTTATAAAATCAGGGCGTACATGTGTCCCTTCCCCTATCACCCCCACCCTTTCCCCCCTACCTTTTTCTATTTTTTGATTGCATTTCAAAACTTACTTCAGCCCTGGGGCTGAAGTAAGTTGCGCGCACCGGCCAACTGCCAGTGCGCGATCCCAAGAAGAGCGCAAATGGCCACTGTGCCTGGAGCCTCTGACCCGCCCCTGCCCAGCTCCGGACCGCCCCGCCTTGCCCCCGCCCCACCCCCTTCCCGCCCCTTTAGTAAAGCCCCAGGACTTACATACGCGTCGCCAGGCCTTTGAAAATCCACCCCTAAGTATATCCCATTCTACAGTTGCTAGTAAAAGCAGTGGCTATTTTCTAAGTCAACTTGCTATTAGGTAATGGACTTCTCCTCCAAGAACTCATCCAAACCTTTTTTAAACCCATCTACACTAAGTACATTAACCACATCTCCTGGCAACAAATTCCAGAGTTTAATTGTGTGTTGAGTGAAAAAGAATTTTCTGCATTTAGTTGTAAATGTGCTACTTGCTAACTTCATGGAGTGCCCCCTAGTCTTTCTACTATCCAAAAGAGTAAATAACCGATTCACATCTACCCGTTCTAGACCTCTCATGATTTTAAACACCTCTATCATGTCCCCCCTCAGCAGTCTCTTCTCCCAGCTGAAAAGTCCTAACCTCTTTAGTCTTTCCTCATAGGGGAGCTGTTTCATTCCCTTTATCATTTTGGTTGCCCTTCTCGTACCTTCTCCATCACAATTATATCTTTTTTGAGATGCGGTGACCAGAATTGTACACAGTATTCAAGGTGCGGTTTCACCAAGGAACGATACAGAGGAATTATGACATTTTCCGTTTTATTCACCATTCCCTTTCTAATAATTCCCAACATTCTGTTTGCTTTTTTGACTGCCGCAGCTCACTGTACCGACGATTTCAATGTGTTATCCACTATGACGCCTAGATCTCTTTCCTGGGTGGTAGCTCCTAATATATGGAATCTAACATCGTGTAACTACAGCATGGGATATACCTGAAGATAAAAAAAATCTTCATCTGGTAGTGCAGATGTTTGCTGTACTTTAGCAAACAGCTGTATACCCTTGCCCTCCCACATTTCTTTTAGTTTTGTGCATCCCTTTTCTTTCCATCTAGCAAAAGCAACCATCATAGTACTCTGCTCAAATTCCCTATTATGATGGCAGGATGTTCTGAAATTATATTTCCTATCACCTACTATAGAAGACCTCCATTTATCCCTTACTTTCATACAGGTCGATACAGTAAAGTGTGCTCCGTCGGAGCGCACTGTCAGCCTGCTCTGGACGCGTGTTTTCCCTTACCCCTTATTCAGTAAAGGGAGGAAAACACGCGGCCCACCCGCGGCACCTAATAGCGCCCTCAACATGCAAATGCATGTTGATGGCCCTATTAGGTATGCGCGCGCGATTCAGTAAGTAAAATGTGCAGCCAAGCCGCACATTTTACTCTAAGAAATTAGCGCCGACCCAAAGGTCGGCGCTAATTTCTTCCAGCGCCAGGAAAGTGCACAGAAAAGCAGTAAAAACTGCTTTTCTGTGCACCCTCCGACTTAATATCATAGTGATATTAAGTCGGAGGTCCCCAAAAGTAAAAAAAAGTAAAAAAAAAAAAAATAAATTTTGAATTCGGCCCGCAGCTGTCGGGCCGAAAACCGGACGCTCAATTTTGCCGGCGTCCGGTTTCCGAGCCCGTGGCTGTCAGCGGGCTCGAGAACCGACGCCGGCAAAATTGAGCGTCGGCTGTCAAACCCGCTGACAGCCGCCGCTCCAGGCCAAAAGGAGGCGCTAGGGACGCGCTAGTGTCCCTAGCGCCTCCTTTCCCTCGTTTGCACCGCGTCGCCTCATTTAAATACTGAATCGCCCGCACCGGCGAAGGGCCGGTGCGCGCGCCGGGAGAGCGGGCGTTCGTCCGCTCTCCCGCGGTCTTACAGTATCGACCTGATAGTCATTCCTGGAATAGGGGGCATCATAGCTGGTAAGAACCTTGCCTTTTTGGGTAGCCAAGTTAGCACTTCCAGTAGTGATCCACCCATCATAGCCCGATCTGTACAAACCCACTTTTTAATTTCTGTTTTTATGTCAGTCGTAACTGCTTTAAGCTGTAGGCAAAGAACTGCCAATCCCCCCTCTCCTTCGTTTGATACATCACTCTCCCCCGCTGCCCTGGTAGGTTTTCTTTTCCCTATGAATCTAAGCAGTTTTCTCTGCCATATTCTAAATGATTCCTCCAGGATGCTTATTGGGAGCGTCTGAAAGAAATAATCTTGGTAATATATTCGTTTTATAGCTTCAGACCTTCCAAGTGATGGGAGCTTTCCCTATCCCAGTGTAGTAGATCTTGTGTAATTTCTCTTCATTAGCCCCTCATAATTCAGCTTATATACAGGCCGATACAGTACAGTGCGCTTCGACGGAGCACACTGTTAACCTGCCCTTGGACGCGTGTTTTCCCTTACCCCTTATTCAGTAAGGGGCGGAAAACGCGCGTCCAACCCGTGGCACCTAATAGCGCCCTCAACATGCAAATGCATGTTGATGGCGCTATTAGGTATGCCCGCACAATACAGAAAGTAAAATGTGCAGCCAAGCCGCACATTTTACTTTAAGAAATTAGCGCCTACCCAAAGGTAGGAACTAGTTTCTGCCAGCACCGGGAAAGTGCACAGAAAAGCAGTAAAAACTGCTTTTCTGTGCTCCCTCTGACTTAAAATCATGGCGATATTAAGTCGGAGGTCCCAAAGGGTAAAAAAAAGTTAAACAAAAAAATTTTTTAAATGGGCCGGCGGCTGTCGGGCCGAAAACCGGATGCTCAATTTTGCCGGTGTCTGGTTTCCGAGCCCGTGGCTGTCAGCGGGCTCGAGAACCTACGCCGGCAAAATTGAGCGTCGGCTGTCAAACCCGCTGACAGCCGCCGCTCCTGTCAAAAAGGAGGCGCTAGGGATGCGCTAGTGTCCCCAGCGCCTCCTTTTGCCCATTTCTACTGCACCACCTAATTTAAATACAGAATCGCGGGCATAGGCAAGTGGCCTGTGCGCGCGCCGGGAGAGCGGGCGTTCGTCCGCTCTCCCGTGGACTTTACTGAATCGGCCCGATAATTGGCCTAAATGGGTGCCTGTTCTCACTTCAAGATATTTCAGACCTATTCTTACCACCTTAATTGGGAATCTAGTTTTTATAAATGCTATTTGGTTATCTGAAAATTAAATATTTAGCAGTTCTGACTTCTCTTTGTTGATTTTGTATTCCAAGACCCCGCCAAATCTCACTAGTTCTTTTATTAGAGGTGGAAGCTCTGATTGTGCTATTGTGAATAAAACATCAGCAAATAATGATAATTTATACTCTTCATCTTCTACTCAAAGACCAGGGTGCTGAATTTAAAAAAATATGGACTTTGTCGAAATGGGGAAGTAACTGGAGCTACAAATAAAGGACTGGGAGGAAAAGGAGGGGGTAGAACAGCAGTGGGCCAACCTAAAAGGAATAATCAAAAAGGCAACAAATAGATTGGTTAAACAAGTAAGAAAGAGCAAAAGAAAAAAAAAACAATCTGATACACTAAGAAAGTGGCTGAGATTATAAGAGCAAAAAAAAAACAGCATTCAGAAAATACAAAAGATCCCAAAACGTGGAACACAGGGAAGAATACTGGAGGAAACTGAGAGAAACAAAAATAGTAATCAGGAAAGCAAAAAGTCAGGCAGAGATAAACATTGCCAAAGAGGTTAAAAGAGGTAACAAAACATTTTTCAGATACATCAATGAAAAGAGAAGTCCAAAGAGGTATTCTGAAAGTAAAAGTTGACACAGATCATTGTATGGAGAAAGACAAAGAGATGGCAGAAATATTAAACAAATACTTCAGCTCAGTGTTCACCACAAAAGACCCAGGAGAAGGATCTCTGTTGGTTAAAAATATTGTAGAGGGGGGTGAAATAAAAGATATGCCTTTCATGCAAGAAAATGTATGGGAAGAGCTAGGTAAAATGAGACAAAGCCATGGGGGCCGGACGAGATTCACCCTAGGATACTCAAAGAACTCAGGGATGTGCTGGCAGGTCCTCTGTGCATCCTGTTCAATAGATCACTAGATGCGGGGGTTGAGCCTAGAGATTGGAGACGTGCGAGGGTGGTATCGCTACACACGAGTAGGAGTAGGAAAAAGGCTGGAAATTACAGGCCTGTTAGCCTCACCTCGGTGGTTTGCAAATTAATGGAGACACTGTTGAAAGAAAGGATAGCTATTTACAATCTGGAGGGTTGTTTGATCCGAGACAGCATGGATTCACCAAGGGAGGCCATGTTAGATGAATCTGATAGACTTCTTTGATTGGGTGACTAAGGAACTGGATCAGGGAAATGCACTAGATGTGATCTACTTGGAATTTAGTAAAGCTTTTGATATGGTCCCGCACAGAAGACTCATGAACAAAATGAGAAGTTTAGGGCTGAGTGACAAGATGGTGTTGTGGATTACAAACTGGTTGTCTGATAGAAGACAGCGTGTGATGGTCTATGGAAGCTACTCAGAACAGTGTTGAGTGGTATGATGCAGGGTTTGGTGCTAGGACCGGTCTTGTTTAATATCTTGTGAGGGACAGTGCTGAGGGAATAGAGGACAAAATCTACCTATTCGTGGATGACACAAAGACCTGCAACAGAGTGGACACTCTGGAAGGTGTGGACAGAATGAATAGAGATTTAAAGAAACTAGAGAAGTGGTCTGAAACATGGCAGCTGAAGTTTAATGCCAAGAAGTGCAGAGTCATGCATCTGAGGAGGGGTAACCCAAAAGAGTTATACAAGCTGGGGGGAGAAGGACTGATGTGCACGGAGCAAGAGAGGGACATTGGGCTGATAGTGTCTAGCGATCTGAATATGAAAAAATGTGACAAGGCGATAGCCAAGGCCAGAAGAATGCTGGGCTGCATAGAAAGAGAAGTATCCAGTAAAAAAAAAAAAAAAAGGAAGTGATAATTCCCTTGTACAGGTCCCTGGTGAGACCCCACCTGGAGTACTGTGTACAGTTCTGGAGACCGTACCTCAAAGGGGACAGAGATAGGATGGAGATGGACCAGAGAAAAGCAACCAGAATGGTGGGGGGGTCTCCACCAAAAGTCTTATGAGGCGAGGTTGAAGGTCCTCAATATGTACACCCTGGAGGAGAGGAGGAGCAGAGGAGACATGATACAGACCTTCAGATACTTAAAAAGCATAAATGATGCAACTTTAATAACAAACCTCTTTTGTTGGAAAGAAATAAGGAGAACTAGAGGTCATGGAATGAAGCTCCAGGGAGGATGTGTCAGATTGAATGTCAGGAAATATTTCTTCTCAGAGAGGGTGGTGGATGCATGGAACGCCCTACCGGAGGATGTGGTGAGGACTGGGACAGTGAGGGAATTCAAAAGGACATGAGATAAACACTGTAAATCCCTAGAGGCGAGGGAAGTGAAATGAGGAAAGAGGCACAGTCCTTCATACAGTTAAAAATAAATCTGACAGCAAAAGGCGGCAGTCTGGGAAACCAGCAGGCACAGGGGTCATATGCCAGTGCATAATGTAAATCCTATGAGACATGCCAGTGCAAAATGTAAATCAAATAGCACAAGAGGAAGTCTAGGTAGACTAATAACCAAGGGGGGTGACTTATAGATGAGACTCATATTACCCTTAAAGAATTAACCATAACACAGCTGGGGTAATCCCAGCAGTGCTCTCTACCACAATGGCAGAGGACAACAGGAAATTGATTTCAAACAAGTAACCTACAAGGCCCAGACCATCAGTCTGTGAACCAAATAGGATGTGAGCTTGCTGGGCAGACGAGATGGACAATTATGTCCTTTTCTGCTGTCCTTTTCTATGTTTTTATGTTGCTGTAAAATAACATAGTATGGATGGCAGATAAAGACCAATCTGCCCATGGTAGCAACTACCACTTGGTGCAAGTTACCCCCCATATGTTCTGTTAATGGTAGTAATCACTGCTCCATGCAGGTTACCTCCATCTGTTCTATTAAAGGTAGTAGTACCTCCTTGATTCTCAGCTGAACTTCTAATTCTCTCAGTCAAAACTCCCAAATAAAGAGCAAAAAGCAGTGGTGACAAAGGAGAGCCCTGCCTGGTGCCCCTACATACAGGAAATGGGGAATATCTCCCATTATCTTTATGCAAGTAGTTGGCCCTGCATAGAACTTTCTCAGCCAGGTTATGAAATTTCCTTCCCAACCCCATTTTTTCCATAAGCATGAATAAGTATCCCAGTGCACCATATTAAACCTTTTACCGCATCAATTGTTAGAAAGACAGAGGGGATGAATTTAGTATGGTGGACACAACATTGAGACAATGCCCTATGATCATTGTCTGAAGCTAGTTTCCCTGGGACAAAACTCTATTTGTAATGTATCAATGAAGAAGCTAGAGCTCCAAATCTCCAGGCCAACACTTTTGCCAAAATCTTTAGATCTACATTAATGAACAAAATGGGCCTATACAACCCACATAATATCTTCTGGTTTTTGCTAGTACCGTAATTCCTGCCATATTTTAATCCACTGCTATGTAATTGTTCATCAATAAATAACTAAACATAGAGACCAGCAGTTTGGTAATAATGAGGCCCATATTTTTATAGAATTTCATGGAGAAGCCATCTGCACCTGGTGCTTTACTCTGTTTAAGGTCCTTGATTGCCTGATCAACTTTGAAAACTATTTCCTTGTTTAGTCCTCCCTTCCCTTTCACTGTTGACAACTTAACCTACTCTAAGTCTTTGTCTATATCTGCCTTGATATTCTGGTCAGCAGAGTACAAGTCTATAAAATTGGAAGAAGTGGCTACTAATTCCTTCTGTATCATGAATCATTTTTCCCGCTCTTTCTTTGATTTTTTAAATCTGATTTTGTCATTTTCTCCTTTAATTTCTCAGCTAATATTCTGCTAGCTTTGTTGCCCCCTTTGGAGTATTCCTATTTTGGCTTTATTCAATTGAAAGGCAATCTCTCTTAGATCTAAATTCTTCAGCTCTTTCCTAAGGTGTGAAGAAGCATTCCTCTTATGTATACCTTCCAGTTTCTCTATTTTCTGCAAAATGGATAACCTGCTGTTTCCCTTTCCATCTGCTGTTTTACATATGATGCTCTTGCAATGAATTTTCCCCTTAGCCACCACTTTCAGGCAGTCTTATAAGGTAACTGGGGAAACTTCACCATTATTATTATCCAGTAAATATTCCTGCAGATCTGAACTTAGTTTTATCACAAAATTCTTGGTCTAGCAGGCTTTTGTTAAGTTTCCAAAAACATTTTCCTGTGTTCCCACCTGATTATGATAAACATAACTATATGGCTGAAAGGACAGACTTGAGTTATTGGCCCTATCTCTGACTATTATAATTCTTGAATAGACCTTCAAATAGAATGTGTAATTACACTAGGGTGAAACAGTCTCCAGATATCAATTAATCCCCAGTCAGACATCAGTGATTTCAAACTCTTCCTATGAAACCATGAGGATAAACACCCACCTACAGTTATCCAAGAATGTGTGCCTTGTCAAATTAAAATCCCTGCCAATTATAACATGTCCCTCAGCCCAGCTTTCAAGGACCTTAGAATGGAATAAAAAAACACTCCTTGAGCTGTATTAGGTGCATAAATACTTACTAAGGTATACATCTCTTTATTCATTCTTATCTTGGCGATAATAGATCGTCCCTCTACATCCCTAATGACTGACTACACATCCACGACCATGTTTTTTGCAAAAAGAATCTCCACTCCACTATATTTGTTTTGCAGAGTAGCCAAAGCAAACTATTGCTGAGGATAGCAATTCAAAAGCAACAGATTCTCATTCCTTTTCCTCAAATTAGTTTCTGCAAAAATAAATATTAATATTCATCTGCATCACATCTTTTAATAGTCATTTCCTTTTAAATTAAGTATTTAAACCCTTTACATTTAGGGATGCAATTTTCATTCTTGCCATTCATGCACCATCAATGTTAGAATATCCCTGCTATATATCCCTTAATTCCTCTAACAAAGACCTTCTCTTTCTCCACCATCTCTGACACTAGTCTGCACCCATAAGCATTGTTCTCCTTTCGATTTGCATTATCACAGAATAACTTTCCAATGGTACCATTATTGAATCCCCCCTCCCTCCCTCTTTCTCCTTCCCTAATCCACCCTTCCCAATCTTCTCCTCCATTCCTCCTCTTTGCGGAATGATGCCTCCACCACCAGATTCCACCCACAGATATCCCCAGAACCAAACCCGCTCCAGAAAATCTTTGAACAATATTAATATCCTCAACTGTTATTGCAAAATGAACAATCCAAACCAGTGATCCAGTTAAACTGCACACTGTCGCTCCTTACCCCAAAATTATCCACAGACTTGTCCTCTAGGCATGTCTCTAGGAAGCAGGCACAACCAAATGAAAATCAGAGGTTCCTTCTTATCCCATGTCAGGCTCTTTCAAGAAGATGATTCTCTGGACTGTCTCCGCAGCCTCCTGCCACAATGTTGTATCCACTGCCATTTGATGGGACCTTCCTTGCTAGTGGATGGAAGCCCCCTTACTAGCTGGTAATTTCTGTATCAACCCTGCTGCATGCAGAATTTCAGCTGCCTCTTCCACTGTTTTGACCCAAGAGGCCATTCCATTAATTGTAAAGTGTAGGCCGAACAGGAACAATAAGAACATGCCATACTGGGTCAGACCAAGGGTCCATCAAGCCCAGCATCCTGTTTCCAACAGTGGCCAATCCAGGCCATAAGAACCTGGCAAGTACCCCAAAAACTAAGTCTATTCCATGTTACCGTTGCTAGTAATAGCAGTGGCTATTCTCTAAGTGAACTTAATAGCAGGTAATGGACTTCTCCTCGAAGAACTTATCCAATCCTTTTTTAAACACAGCTATACTAACTGCACTAACCACCTCCTCTGGTAACAAATTCCAGAGTTTAATTGTGCATTGAGTAAAAAAGAACTTTCTCCGATTAGTTTTAAATGTGCCACATGCTAACTTCATGGAGTGCCCCCTAGTCTTTCTATTATCCGAAAGAGTAAATAACTGATTCACATCTACCCGTTCTAGACCTCTCATGATTTTAAACACCTCTATCATATCCCCCCTCAGCCGTATCTTCTCCAAGCTGAACAGCCCTAACCTCTTTAGTCTTTCCTCATAGGGGAGTTGTTCCATTCCCCTTATCATTTTGGTAGCCCTTCTCTGTACCTTCTCCATCACAATTATATCTTTTTTGAGATGCGGCGACCAGAATTGAACACAGTATCTTGCGAGTCCCTGCTGTGTGCTGTTCCTGTAGTACCAAGGATCAGTCCAGACCGCTGGGTTAAGCCTCCCTTCCAGCAGATGGAGTGAGAGAAAAGCTGAAAAGCACCCCCCATATAACCTGGTGTGCCACCTGCGACCCCTTCAGTATAATCAATTATCAAAGCAGAATGAAGTAAATTTAAACAACCAATGACTAGATCAAGAGAATTTAGCTGAACAATAACCTGTGAAAACTATGTATAGGACAAGAGTATGGACTGAAATGCTTCCATGGATAAACTTGCTTAAAAATCTTCAGATTCATCTAAAAACTGCAGAGAAAAAAAAACCAAAACCAACCGAGCGGACTCTCCTTAACACTACATCAACACAATCATTTGTATCTGTAGTTTTCTTTGCAGAGAATATCTCCACCTTATCTCCAGATAATCCATTGTATTTCTCTAATTTTTCTCGCTTGGCTGAGGACTTTTGCCTTAATAGTGGTCTGTTTTGATAAATTTACTATGTCTCTCGCCAGATCTTCCCCTGGGCTGAGCCCTTTCCTGATCTATCTTGGGCATATCTTCTGCCTCCTCGTCATGTCTCAGGATCACCATGCAGATACTCATGGCAACTTGCACACAATCTAAAAAGTGTCTCCCTCCAGGATTCTTCTTATGCAGAGCTTCCCCCTCCGTGACCTATTTTCTAGATCTTTGATGCGATCCTTCAAAATCTTTATTTTTCACTGTCAGTGGATTTACCACCCTGTGATTTTTCTGCCATGCTGCATTATGCTCATCCAAGTGGCCCTCCACTTCCTACACACACACCCCAGGTCAGTGAAATCTTCCTTGAGATCAGCCACTGTATCAAAGATCTAATTTTTTTTAAAAATAATTTATTCTTTATTGAGATTTTTCAAAATCATTACAACAAAATTTTGCATTATTCATGCATAAATCAGGTAAATTAAATATAACAGCAATATTTCCAAATATCTAAGGGAAACTTTCACTATACAATAACTAAATCACTGCTATATTTAAACTTATAATGTGGGGGCCACATAATGAAAGGCGACTTTCAATCCAAATAATATTTTATCAAAGAGGTAGGAGCAATGACAATTATTTTATTCTGTTTGGCTTAACATAGGTGATACTTTGTTCTCTAGCTTTGCATGAGTTTTATCTCTCAAAAAATTCTCCAAATGTGAAGGTTGAGAAAAAATAATTTTTTTTCCCTGATAATTAATGCAGCATTTGCTGGAGTACTTAAAAAAAAAAGTTGCCCCAGCTCTAATGTTGCATTTTTTAGGGCTAAAAACTGCCTTCTCCTAACCTGTGTTGGTTTAGAGACATCAGGAAAAATGAAAACCTTCTGCCCACTAGGGATGTGAATCATTTTTCAACGATTAAAATTATCATCCGATAATGTTTATATCGTCTTAAATCGTTATAGAACACGATACAATAGAAATTCTAACGATTTATCGTTAAAAATCGTTAAATCGTGTTAGTGCGCACTAACTCGAGTTAGTGCGCACTAACTCCCCGGTTAGTGCGCACTAACTCGATTTAGTGCGCACTAACTGAAAATGATACAAATAAACACTTTCCAGGTCACTGAAGGTCAGTTAGGAATGAATATGTGTTCCTATTGGCTGGCTGCCCTCTTATCTATTGATGTTACCAAGGTTACCACTGAGGTGATGGTTGGGGGGATGGGAAATGGAACTGGAAACTAACGAACACCAACAGAAAATGAAACAAATTGTTCACACTTCCCAGGTCAGTAAAGGTCACTTAGGAATGAATATGTATGTATGTATTCCTATTGGCTGGCTGTGCTCTTATCTATTGATGTTACCAAGGCTAATACTGAGGTAATGGTTGGGGGGATGTGAAATGGAAACAGTTGGAAGCTTGACAAAAAAAGTAATGTAATGATCAGCACTCACGTGACTAGAACTTGTTTGTTTATTATTTTTGTTAGCAGGCACCTGAAATGCTAGTGCATGTTGAATTTGCCAATCACTGTGCATTTTAGAAAGGTGGTCCTGGCTGGAACTGTACACAGTTCAAATATATGTAATTGATTGTTGGTAAGTGTATTTTTTAAATAGCCACACTGGCACAAGTATGTTTACTTTTCCTCCTACTTAACTCACTAGCTCAGCTTTGTAAGAAGGGCTTCTCTGCTTGTGTGTTGTTTTTGTTTGGTGTGAGGAGAGCAGAAACATCAGATCTTTATTCAATCTACTACAGTCATCTCTTACAGTGCCCTATCCCTATTAATACCAGGAGTGTTGTGATCTTCCTGCACACAGTGCCCTAACCCTGATACCAGTCTGAGACAGCTCCCTCCCTGCATTACTAGTGAGAGGCTGGCTTCACAGACAGGGGGGAGCTGCCTGACCCTCACTCCTGACTTCCCCCATGTCCCAGCTAGTGAATGGTGTGTGGGTGAGGGGGGGGGGGGGGGGGGGTGAAGTCTGAGACAGCTCCCTCCCTGCATTACTAGTGAGAGGCTGGCTTCACAGACAGGGGGGAGCTGCCTGACCCTCACTCCTGACTTCCCCCATGTCCCAGCTAGTGAATGGTGTGTGGGTGAGGAGGGGGGGGGGAGGATGGTGAAGTCTGAGACAGCTCCCTTCCTGCATTACTAGTGAGAGGCTGGCTTCACAGACAGGGGGGAGCTGCCTGACCCTCACTCCTGACTTCCCCCCATGTCCCAGCTAGTGAATGGTGTGTGGGTGAGGGGGGGGGGAGGATGGTGAAGTCTGAGACAGCTCCCTCCCTGCATTACTAGTGAGAGGCTGGCTTCACAGACAGGGGGGAGCTGCCTGACCCTCACTCCTGACTTCCCCCATGTCCCAGCTAGTGAATGGTGTGTGGGTGAGGGGGGGGGGAGGATGGTGAAGTCTGAGACAGCTCCCTCCCTGCATTACTAGTGAGAGGCTGGCTTCACAGACAGGGGGGAGCTGCCTGACCCTCACTTCTTCGGGGTATTGTGATCTTCCTGCACACAGTGCCCTATCCCTGATACCAGGGGTGTTGTGATCTTCCTGCATGCAGTGCCCTATCCCTATTAATACCAGGAGTGTTGTGATCTTCCTGCATGCAGTGCCCTATCCCTATTAATACCAGGAGTGTTGTGATCTTCCTGCATGCAGTGCCCTATCCCTGATACCAGGATGTGTGCAAGAAGATCACAACACCCCCGGTATCAGGAATAGGGCACTGTGTGCAGGAAGATCACAACACCCCCAGTATCAGGAATAGGGCACTGTGTGCAGGAAGATCACAACACCCCTGGTATTAGGGATAGGGCACTGTGTGCAGGAAGATCACAACACTCCTGGTATTAATAGGGATAGGGCACTGTGTGCAGGAAGATCACAACACCCCCAGTATCAGGAATAGGGCACTGTGTGCAGGAAGATCACAACACCCCTGGTATTAGGGATAGGGCACTGTGTGCAGGAAGATCACAACACTCCTGGTATTAATAGGGATAGGGCACTGTGTGCAGGAAGATCACAATACCCCTGGTATCAGGGTTAGGGCACAAGTTCTAGTCACATTGACTGATCACATTACTTGTTTTGTCAAGCTACCAACTGTTTCCATTTCCCATCCCCCATATACTGTCAGTAGGAAGCTTGGTAACATGAATAAATAAGAGGGCAGCCAATAGGAATACATATTCATTCCTAAACTGACCTTAACTGACCTGAAAAGTGTCAAATTGTATCATTTTCAGTTAGTGCGCACTAACTCGAGTTAGTGCGCACTAATCGGAAAAAACGATTTTTAACGATTTTTTAACTAAAAAATCGTGCCTAAGACGATTTTCTTGCCCTGCCACACGATTTCTATCGTTAAGACGATATGGAAAACGATTCACATCCCTACTGCCCACAAAACAATATATCTTTATTCTTAAAGAATTTTTCCATAATATTCTCCTTATCTCTTTCTAGAGCAAAGGAAACAAACAAGGTTGTTCTCTTACTTATCAAATCTATTGATTCCTCCAAAAAGGTAGATATACCTGGGGTTTTCTCCTTCTCTCCCAGGTGTATTACCTAATTGGCATGGGAAATAGTACATTTTCGAGATAGCTGGAACCTCTTCACATACTAAGATTTCTCTTACATATTTCGAGAACATCTCTAATGGTGAAAGCAATCTGGTAATTGGAAAATTCACAATACGCAGATTTCTTATACGCATAAAATTTTCCAAATTTTCCACATTTGCATGTAAAATAACATTATCTGCTGTATGTAAATCTTCCATTTTCTTAACATTATCTATTCTATAGATAAGTTAGACACAGTTGTTTCATCCCATTTAACTTTTTCCCCTGTTCCTGTATTAAAATCTTGTTACGATTTACAATTGCTCCAAGAGATAGATTCATAGTTTGCATGTTAGAGTCCAATTTGATCATCATCCTCCATATATCCCCCAATGTCACATTGTTTGTGTCAACAGTATCCAACCTTGCACTCTCAATGTTAAGTATTGGAGAATCCTCAACTATCCCCTGTCTGTCTAATTCAGACTGGGAAGTCCCTGCAACATTTGGTGATTGAGGAACAGTATCCAAATCACTTACTCTTGCTTGCTCTTCCATATTGGATTCTACTCCTGATTTTCCGGGTGGGAGTTGTAGAGGCGTTGGGCCAGTGCCGGGACTCAACGAGACCTCAAGAGAATCTCTAGTGCAGTCCCTTTGCGGCGAAATCCTGCAGACATGAGCGTCCATCGGGCCAGATCTTTGTGCGGTTGGGGAGGAGGGTGACAAATTTCGCCTTCCTTATACGCCCCATATACAGCCCAATAATTTCCAAAAGCGATCTAAGTCGATCAAAGTCGATCTAAGTCCCGCACGCCCCTTGGACGTGTGCGGCTTAGACGATGCGCCGGCAGCTACGATGCGCCGCAGTCCCGGGGGGCTTTTCAGCTCATGGTCTCTGGCAGATGACTTCAGGGGCAGGAGTCCCACAGCTGCAGGCGATCACAATTCCTCACCACTCCTCTGTACCAGGCAGGTCTGGTCGGCTCCTTCCCTCCACACAGGTCAGGACCCCCAAAGATCTAATTTTTAATAGTTCTTATATTGTGGTGCAGTTCATTAAACCAGCTTTGGAAGTTGGCATGAGTTAGAAGTTCTGAACAGTTTAAATGAGTTGCATCAGGCTTAGCTGCACCATTGTTCTGGTCTACCTCGTCTGCTCCATTTTCCATGCATTTGTCACCTGATGGGCCTTCTTCCATCAGTGCCGCACTGGCGACATATGTGAAATGCTTCAAATTAATCGATTTTTTTGCACGTTGACATCATGCCTGTTTTTGCTACTTAATCTCTATTAAGCAATTGTTGCGGATCGCTGCAATAGCAGACACAGGCGGGAGTTCCAATTTCAGGCACCCATTTGGGTGCATGACCTCACTTCCTTCCCCTTCCTTTCCTTTTTAAGGGGGCCATCTTTAAGTCTTCCGGCCTCTTCGTGTAAGCCATGCACTATTTTGGTGCCTCTTAAGTTTCCTCCACCTAGTCTGTGTCCTTTTGTAGATGTGGTTTTCAGAGCTGGACACAGTACGCAACTGGGGTTCTCATCAGAGACCCATAGAGAGGGAATTTTTCCTCTTTCGACTGGTTATGAGCCTAAACTTACTATTAGCTTTCTCAACTGCTGTAGCTATCTTTGTGGTAATTTGTTATGGTGAACCCCCTCCATTCTCCTCGCTCTCCATGGGTTGCTTTCCTGGTTTTTCCTCTTCCACGATAATAACGGACATCCAGATTTTTACATACTGCATGTACAGTTTCCCATTTTACGGGATTAAAGTGTAGTCAGCAAACCTTAACCCATGTTTCCTTTTTTTTTTTTTTTAAATCTTTTATCTTATTTATTCACTCCTCCCCCCAGCTTGGTTGCAGCTAATATGGAAATTTAAGAGTAAACAGGCATGCTTTACTGTCTAACCCTTCCACATATTAGAAAAAACATTAGGCTGGATCTTGCTTTCATGCCTTTTGACAGCCACTCGCTCCCACTACTTCAGTCACTTTCCTGTCACAGGTAGACACTGTTTACCAGCAGTGAGTCTGGTTATTTATTTATTTACTTATTTATTTACAATATTTATATTCTGTGCATTCCATAAGATTATGACAGATCACAATAGTACATATATAATCATGATAAAAACATCTAAAAAATAAAACAAAGCATCATAAAACAATTCAAAACTAAAAATGTAACAGCTGAGAAACAACAGATACAAATGAAAAGGCATGGTTGCATTAAAATTATCACACCAGTTTTCAAACCCTATATGACAGCCTGAGATGCATTAGCAAATATTTCAAACCTGTTTTTGCCAAATGTGTTCTTAAATACATTTTTAAACATTGCTGGGTCAGTTGTCATGTGCAATTGTTCTGAGAAAGGTGTCCCAGTATGCTGGGCCAGCTACTGAAAAGGCATGCTCATAGAAAGCCACTAAATGTACAGCTCTAGAGGACGGAACTTCAAGAAAAGTTTTCAGCAGAGCACAATGGGAACATAGGTCCATAGAATGGCACCAATGCAAGAGCAATCTCATTATTTATCAGTTTGTAAATCTTGTATTTTATACGCCATTCCACTGGAAGCCAATGAAGGTCACTCGGAACAAAAGTAATATATTGAAAGCACAAGGTGCCTGTGCGTAAATGTGCTGCGAAAGTTTGTAAAATTTGTAGGGCTTTAAATGACACTGGCAAAACCAATAAAAGTGAATTAGAATAATCAATGCTATTTAATACTAGCGCCTGTAAAACTGAACAATAATCATTAGCATGCAGCAAAGGCTTGAGCTTCTGCAACATTCTGATTTTGAAAAAGAAATATTTAATAGCTTTAATCTGAGGCTGCATGGAAAGCTCACTATCAAAAATCATACTAAGGTTTCTAACTTCAGATGAGATAGGAATCAAAGTGCTGTAAATAATAGAGGAGAGTCAACTAGAGGTACATGGTTCAAAAGAATTATCTCAGTCTTGCTGTTATTTAATACTAGTCTGTGATGAGACAGCCATTATATAATAGAGGTAATGCAGAGAGTTAGTAGGTTTTGAGTGGCTTGCCATGATGCTTGCTTCGGGAGCATAAACTATAGGTCATCCGCATGCAGCTGATTACTCAACCAACTTCTAATGCAAGGTGATCCGTGATATGACCTCTGCCCTTTCCAAGGAAAAGAGGTGTCCCTTAAGTGAGAAAGCAGCTTTGATTTTCTGCTTATTGTGCAATTAATGTAAGAATATGCTATTACTGTCAGACCAGTATGCACCAAATTACTACCACTCTCTGCCTGTATGATCATGCTACAAAACTACCCCACAGATGTTTTGGAGCCTTCACATCGGATATTATGCTCTTATTAGACATATCTGATGTTTCTGTAAACCGCTTAGAATTTTGGATAATGTAGGATATAAATAAACTTTATGGAATGTATTTACTGATACAGGCATTCTGTACATGACCTGCTACTAATTCACATGTATTTGCAGGATCTATTGTGATCGTCCCTTACCTTGTTTGAGGGCTGTTATCACAGTTTCTAAACAATGGAGAGTGAAGTAGCTTAATACTAGGGCAGCAGGCTAGGAAGCCAGGGTTCAAGTCCTGCTGATGCTCTTGTGATGTTGGGTAACTCGCTTCACCCTCCATTGCTTCAGGTACATTCTTTGAAATTATGAGCCCTCTGGAGTAAGGGAAATACCTGAAGTGCCTGAATGTAATCTACTTTGAAGAGGCTGACCAGCTGTGAAATACAAATTTTAAAAAGCACTACAGTACCTAAGGAGAGGTCTAACCAGTAGAAAAGGAAGTGATAATGTTTCAGGGCTAATGTATCCAATTACTAGGTGAAATTCCCCAGAGGCCCTTATCTACTGTCCTTCTCCCCAGGACTCCACCAGCCCTCTCTGACCTGCTCCTCCCCTCCCCTCCCCGAGCCCAGCACACTGACCTCAGTCCTCCCTGGCATGCTCTGACCCCTTTCCCCCAGCCCAACCTCAGAGTACTATGACACCCTAGACTAACCCAATGTCAGCCTTTATTCCCCCTTCTCCAGCCTGACCTTGACATCTTCCTCCAGCTGGACCCCCCAACAGTTACTTCCCCCTTCCTCCCCATTCAGGACTCCAGCATCAACTGTACCCGCCTCCCCCAAGAGCCCAATTCTAGTATCCTCCAACCCCTGCACCACTCCCTGTTCCCTCAAGCCAGCGAAAGTGCTGGATTAGAGAGGCAGAATGCTACCTGCTAACTCTTTCATCTGTCACAGCTTCAGTCTTACCCCCCATTTTCTGCAGGCTGTTTATGAGGGGAGGAGCTAGAGCAGGAGCAGAGAGATGGGATTGAGGGCAAGCACCCTGTAGTTTTCTTCAAAAGATTGAATTAAGAGGTTGGAAAGCTTCAAGTATGTTGATTCTGTGGCAGGTTGTCAGTTGTGTGACAAGCTGATTAAGCAGGTTCACCCACACCCATACAATTGTAAAAGGGTAGTGGCACTGGCTTTAAGCATCACATCCTTTACAGATGCTCCCCTGATCAGTTCAGAGGGCTTACACAAGGCTCACAGAACCAAATTGAGAATCCAGGCAGAGATAGACTTTCAATTAAAAAGCACAAAACATCTGGGTGAGCTGATAAGAATATCCCGGAGAGATCCAAGATGGCGTCTGAACAGTAGGCTGTGTGAGAGAAGTGCTCCTGAATTTGATTGAATTTCCCAGAAAGAAATGCCGCACACCAAGAGGAAGGGGAGAATCAGAGTGGAGACCCCTGACTACAATGGCTTCTACTTCCTCACAGTTATCAATTGGGAGTTTCTTCTCACCGAGTAACGCTAGAACCCCAGGAGAAGTGCCCAATGTCAGAGTCGATGTGGAGCAAACATTGAACCCGCTGGACTTAAACATCTTGTTAAGCCTCGGGGCTCCCGTGATGCCTCTGCTGCCTTGTCTCGCACAAACCCCAGATTTGGGTTTGAAAGGCTGTCCAGAGTTGTCGGAACTTCCTGACCCCATCGAGGGAAATCTGAGGGAAAAAGTGAGCGAGACCTAAGGACAAGGGAGACGGTGGAGATCCTCTGACTTCGACACCGGAGAAGCAGAATGGCTGGGCGGCGGCCCCTATTATGAGGCAGGAACGCCGTCTGAAGGAACAGTGAGTTCAAACACTATCTTGAGCGAATCACAGACACCTATAATAACTCTGGAAAATGTATGGTCTGTTTTAATGGATTTAAAAGTATCCATAGAGAGTATAAATACTTCTCTGTTAGACACACAAAATCGGGTGCTACAGATAGACCCAATTGTGACCGTACATAAAGAGAAATTACAGGGCCTTGAAAATCGGGGTCGGCCAGGTGGAAAAAGTTCAGGTTGGACTGATCCAAGGTGAACTAGCGAATAGCAGGAAAATTGAGACTATGGAGAACCAAGCAAGATATAATAACTTAAGAATTCTCAATTTCCCAAGTGTGAAGCTTATATCTCCCTATGAGCAATACAAGAAATATCTGATGGAAATCTTAATGTTAACATTGGAAGATATACCCCCAATTGCAAAGATTTTCTTGTCTCTTTGGGTAGAACAGAGAATAAGGAGCCTCCTACCCACACCCCGGCCTCGCCTCTGGAAACCGCCAAGCCCCCGGCCATGCCCCAGACCGCCCCTTTTTGCGAGCCCCGGGAATCTGAAGTGGATTTAGTTAATGTGAATCAGTTGTGTGTCCCCCCCGTCCCCCACACACACACACACAATTCCAGCTATTTTCACTTACCAAGAACTGAGAAAAAAAGGGGGTAGTGTAGTACTGATTTATAAGAACTCCCTTTAGGCTATGCAAAAACATTTGGTAATCTCTGTTGTGAAGGTTTAGCTGTTATATTTGAAAACTGCACTTTAGGTCTGGTCCACTTTCTTCTTGGATCTAATTATATTATTTACTCTGAATTGTTTGAGGTTATCTCTGAATTATGTTGTTTTTATTTTCCAGCTGTTTGTTTAAACAAGGCACAAGTCAGATACAAATTCACTACCAACATATTGCATACAATCAAATACAGTGCAAGAAGCAATATCCAACTTTTTATCATTACAATGCAGCAAAGATGAATAGTAAAGACTTCAGGAAAAGAAAATGCTGTATTACTAACAAGCATTGACCTCCCCCTCCAGGACAATAGGGAGCTCACACATCCTGGTACATCTGCTTGGTCTCAAATAGTATAGAGGTCAACTTCTCTAACACATATGTATAATGGTCAGTCTAGCAGCATGAAAAAGTTGGTATGACAGTTTCCTTCTTCCCTTCATGAAGAATCTATTATCCCATTATTCCCACACGGAACAGAGCAAGATCAGTGTCCAATTGTTGTCCACATATAATGAAGATGAGATCTATCACCCCAGACCGAAAGATTTGGACCTCCCTGTATTCTCACCACATGTAAATATGAACCCACCTGCCCACATCCCACATCCCCTCCAACAATGCTTACGAGCATTACTACATTTAGCAAAGAGTCCAATACATACAATGTAATCATTTAAACAACAGTTCTTGTCTTTTGCAACAGATCAAAAAACCTCAAGCCTCGCATTTCCTACACCTCACCATTGGGGGAAAAGTACACTGGGACAGTGAAGGGTTTTTTAACAAGAGAAGTTATATATGTCCTGATGCCACCCAAGACTCTGATGTTAACATTTAACTTGTCTCCAAATTTTCAAAGTGTGTGCTATTACCAAATGGTCATGATCACCATTGTGATCTAGTGATTCTCACCTGGAATGACAGTATATAAAAATCATAAATAAATAAATAAATAAATAAATAAAATCAATCCTAAGTAAGAATCTTCCTGAACACACTAGAAGTGAAAGCTTTTGCAATAAGGATGCCAAACTGTAACCTTTCGTTACCCTCTCTCCAAAGGAAGCCAAGGCTATGAAGGATCAGTCCTAACCATGTATGAAGCCAAACCAAGTATCAGGCCCAGTAATACCATTGAAAGTTGAACAATCCTCCCATCTTTAAGCTTTACCATTGCAACATTTATTTATTTATTTATTTAACAATTTTTATATACCGGCATTCGTAGGACACATCATGTCGGTTCCACAATTAACTGAGAAAGGAATTACAATGAACGAGGATAGAGAGAGTCAACGATATTACAATGAACTAGGAACCAGGATAGAGAGAGTCAACGAGCAGGGATACAACTTTGAAAACGAACTGGATGATGATTATCCATGTTAAGAGTAGGTATGCATCAGGATGTTAAGGATGCATTTACACTTAAGAAATTAACATATGAACTTATTTACAAAATTAAAATTAAATGCAGGGGCAGGGAGAAGGGGAGAGGGGGAGCGAGGGGGGGGGAAAGGAGAGGATGGGGTAGGGGTATAGGAGAACGTTAAGGCAGTGGCAACTTTCAAGGAAAGGCTGTTTGTAGGAAAAGAGGGGAGGGTGGTAGGGGAGAGGCAGCAAGGTGCTGGGGAAGGGTGGGGGGGAGGGAGCAGGGGGGGGAGGGAGCTGGGGAGGGTGAGGGAGCTAGAATGGTAGGGGAAGGGGGGCGCTGGGAAGGTAAGGGAGCGGGGGGGAGTTGGGATGGCGAAAGGGAGTTGAGGAGGGGGTGTGTAGGCTGAGCGGGGAGCTGATTAAGATCGAGACATGACAATGCCTAGGATTGGGAGGAGTTGGGGTATGCCTGTTTAAAGAGCCATGTCTTGATTCCTTTTTTGAAATGGCTCAGGGACGGTTCTAGGCGGAGTTTAGCAGGAAGGGAGTTCCAGAGGGTGGGACCCGCAATGGAGAAGGCTCTGTCCCGGGTAGTGGTAAGGTGCCCAATTTTGAGTGAAGGGGTTTGAAGTGTGCCAGCGAGGGTGTTTTCTGGTGGGGCGATAGTTTGACGGAAATGTGGCATGTCCTCAGCCAGGGGGAGTTGTTTTTGTATAATGTGTTATGGAGGATAGTAAGTGTTTTGTATTGGGAACGGTAGGAAATAGGGAGCCAGTGGAGATCCTGTAGTATGGGATGATGTGGTCAGTTTTCCTGGTGTTTGTTAAGATTCTAGCCATAGCATTTTGGAGGATTGGAAGGGTTTAATAGTGGAGGCAGGGAGGACCTATGAGAAGGGAGTTGCAATAGTCGATTTTAGATAGTATGGTGGTTTGCATAACAGTACGGAAGTCGTGGGCGTGGAGGAGGGGCTTTCAGTTTTTTGAGGGTTTGAAGTTTAAAGAAGCCCCCTTTTAGCAGTGATTTAATGTGGGATTTGAAGCTTAGCTGATTGTCTAGGGAAACTCCTAAATCTCTGACACAGGGCGGTAGTGTGTGAGCTTGTGAGGTGTTTTGATTCATTTGGTGGATCGAGTCGATTGATTGATTTGTTAGGATAAGGATTTCTGTTTTAGAGGCATTGAGTGCAAGGTGGATATTGGAGAGGAGAGAGTTTGATGGATGTCAGGCAAGTTTCCCAATATTGCAGGGTTTCAGTGAGGGATTTCCGAATGGGAATGAGTATTTGTACGTCGTCTGCATATAAGAAAAATTTTAGTCCTAGTTAGAGAGTAGGTGGCAGAGTGGGAGTAGATATATATTGAAGAGGGTGGACGATAAAGAGGAGCCTTGTGGTACGCCTTGTGTGAGGGGAATGTGAGCGGATTCAAAGTTATCAAGTTTGACTAGGTACTTTCTGTGGTCAAGGTATGAGGAGAAACCAGGATAGGGCTGTATTTGAAATGCCTATCTCCGCTAACCGTGATAATAGGATTTGATGGTTCACGGTAGGTATCGAAAGCGGCAGAGATATCAAGGAGGGCAAGTATATATGAGTGACCGTGGTCCATGCCTTTGAGGACGGTGTCAGTTATTGCAAGCGGAGTTTTTTCGGTGCTTCGGTCCTTGACGAAAGCCATATTGAGCGGGATGTAAGATATTGTGTTTCTTCTAGGAAATCAGTGAGTTGCATGTTAACCACCTTCTCCATGATTTTGGATATAAAGGCAGATTGGAGATGGGCCTGTAGTTTGCTGGGTCATTGTGGTCGAGGGTGGGTTTTTTCAGTAGAGGCTTCCACGATGGCAAGTGTTCAGTGGTTCGGGGACTTTCCCGGTGGTGATGGAGCAGTTTATAATATCTGCTATTGGCTTTGCAATGGCGGAAGGAATGGTGAGGAGAATTTTTGATGGGATGGCATCTGCGATATGTGTGGCTGGTCGCATCTTCTTTAGTATGGATTCAACTTCCTTCGAGGAGGTGAGGTCAAGGGAGCTGAGATTAATTTTATTGTCAATAGGTAGTGGGTCCTGTGGGGGCAGGATTGGAGGGGAGCCGAGTAAGAATTGGGAGATTTTATTTTTAAAGTAATCTGCTAGTTTCTCACATTTCTCTATACTATTTTCTTCTTGGGAGGATGGACAGGGCGATTTTGTGAGATCTGCAACGAAGGAGAATAAAGCGTTAGGATTGAATTTGTAACTGTGGATCTTTGCTGCGTAGAAGTCACGTTTGGCGTGCAGAGTTGCTTGTCGGTATGTATGTAATGTATGTTTTGTAGGCCATTTTGTGTGTGGGTGTAGGTTGTTTGCGCCAGGTACGTTCCTTGGCTCTGAGGTCTTGCTTCAGTTTTTCTTAATTCATTGGTGTACCATGGCTTTCTCTCGGTACGTGTAGGGGTTATTGTTTTGTGGATGGTGGGGCAAAGGTCATTGCCTATGTTGGAGATGGACTTGTCCCAAGATAGTAGAGCGGTATCTGGGTTAGTTAGGTCGAGGTTTTCGGTTACTTTGTTGAAGGCTAGGGAGAGTTGCTCTGAAGGACATGGTTTACGGAATGATATCTTTTTATTATGTGAGCTTGAGATCGGTTGTTTTGGTATTGATGGTGAGATAGGCATTGATGAGAAAGTGGTCGGACCAGGGGATGGGGTGGAGATGGGTGCATGGGTGCTGTAATGCTTGTGTTAACAAAAAGGAGGTCAAGTGTGTGACCAGCTTTATGTGTGGGCTCTGAGATTAGTTGACTGAAGCCCAGAGCTTTAAGGGTGACGAGTAGAGTTTCGCAAGCAGGCGTAGTGGGATGGGTGTCTACGTGGAGATTGAAATCTCCGAGTATTACTGCGGGTGTATCTGGCTTTATGTTGTCGGTGATGTATTCAATGAGGGGGGATGGGTCCTGTTCAAGAATGCCGGGGGGGGGGGGCATAGACAAGGCAGACCTGCAGGGATTTGGATTTAAAAAGACCAATTTCAAGTCTTGGGGGGGGAGAGATGGTTTGTAGTTTGAGGTTAAGGTGTTTCTTGGTAGCTAGGAGTATACCTCCTCCTCTTTTTTTGGGCCTTGGGATAGATAAAATGTCGTATGTCTGCGTTGGGAGTTGATTGATGAAAACGTGGTCTGAGTTCTTTAGCCAGGATTCTGTGATGGCACAGATATCTGGGTTGGTGTCGGTGAGCAAATCTTGGAGTATGGGGGCTTTCTTTAGGATGGATTGTGCATTAAAAAGGGAAATGGTAAGCGTGGCCAGGCCAAGCAGTTGTGTGATGGGTGAAATCATGATGGGGACTAGGGATTTATGCTGGAAGGAGGGGTGGGGGTGTGCTGGGCGGAGGATCCGCCGGTGGGGGGGGTGTATGACAGATATGGTAGGGAAGCACATTTGGGGAGGCGAGGGATGGGTAATAGGGGGTGGGTGGATGTTGGTTGTCCGGTTAGGAGATAGAGTAGGATGTGCAGTGAAGGTAGTACAATATGGATTATTTTGCTGGATATACAATGCAGATTAGACAGAGCATATTTGTACAGATTATACAGAGCCGGTTTCACAGTATCGAGCTGGGAGCGATGCAGGTTAAACAGAGCAAATTTAAAACTGATTATACTGGGAGCAATGCAGGTTATGCAGGTTAACAGTGCAGGTTAAAACAGAGCAGGTTAAACTGGGAGCAATGCAGATTAACCAAAGCAGGTTTAGGGGGAATGTGCAGAGCAGGATTCAGAGAGTTGAACTGGGAACAATAGAGCTGTTGGGCTAGGAACAATAATGCAGGGTCATGAATATAGTGCAATACAAAGAACAGCTCCAGCAAACTTAACTGAGAGGATAGAGTACATTGAAGTAAGGGTACTTTGAAGTAAGGGTACTTATAGGCTCTTCGTAGATAGAGCCCTGTGAGGAAAGTATCCTTGTTCTCTTTTGTGATTTTTATTTTGTATGTTGCTAGTGTAACCATATCTTGTGTATGCTTCCTGGGTGTAAGTGTGCACACTTATCTTTGGACCTTTGTTCGGATCGAGGATCAGGTGCGGTATACTCTGCAGTAGTGGGCATCTCTAGTTGGTGGGTCCAATGGCAGTGGAGGTTGGTTCTTCCTTTCCAGATTACCTACTCCCTGACTGTGCAAAATTCAACAGAGCCTAACTCTGGGTACCGAGAATCTTCTGCCAGCTATGTGCTCGCTTGTGAGGTGTCTGTTGGCTAACTGAACTGATTTGTTACCTAGGAAAAATAAAAGGATAAGCACAAATTCCTTATCTTAAATGTTCTTGAGGGGAACAGCACGCATTCATTTATTACAAACGTCTAGCCTTTCCTCTAGTACAAACAGGTAAAGTAACACCAGGTTCCTGTCCAAATCTTTATTATTAACTATCCTGCCTCCCTTACCTTGGCACAGGGAACAAGGAGTAAATTCCAAGCAAAAGCCTACTGTGTTTCTTTCAATTTCCTCACAAAACTCTTTATCCCCAGAGAGTAGATCTTTGCTCTCATGACATCACAAAAATAGTGGCATTTTAAAAGTTCTCAGAGACTTTATTCCTGCACTCATCAGCCTTCCCCATTCCATGATACAGGTGCCAGCCACTTTTAGTTAATCTTTACCATTTTTCAAAGTAGCTATGCTGTCCCAAAAATCCTTAGGCTGGCCATTTCACTCTCATAAGCCATGAGGCTATTCCTAATGCTAGTGTGTTTGCCAGGATAACCTTCCCCTCCATTCAGAATGCTGAGGAGACAGAACAATGAGCTGCAGGTAAAACCTTGCATGGATTCCTGCACAAACTGGAGCTATTTGCACAGGTGCTTTCCCTGGCCACAAAAAAATGTGTCCTTGGCCCATTCACTTAATTTTAAGTAAGGTCCCCAGGGGTAGCTTTGCTGCTTGCCTCTGGGTTTTCTCATGAACTTCCAATAGTGCAGCAGGGGCTTTTCCATGTCCCTTTGGTGCTTGCTATGTCCTCCTTTGGTGCCTTGGTGTATGCTGATACTCCCGGAGGTGTATGATTGCAGCAGGGTCTTGCTGAGAGGCCCCTGCTGCTTCTTTTGATCCACTCACTGTGCTTTTATTTTCTTTTTCATTTCATTTACTTCTATTTTCTTTATCTCCTTTTTTTTATTGTGCCTTCCCCTGCAGCGCAGCTGCTGTGACCTGGCCCCTTTAAGGCTGCATCTTGTTTCTTCAAGGTAGGAGCTTGCTTAAAGCTCCCCGCCACTTCCTTTATGCTGTGAGCAGCAGCAGAAGCCTTACTTCTCTGCTGCTGCTGCTGCTGCTGCTGCTGCTGCTGGGAAGAGTCATGGCAGCACCAACGCTCATTCCCGGGATACAGGAAATGGCTCTCCTACAGTGTCCCTGGCCCTCCCGATGTGCCATGGGAAGCAGGGAAAATCCCTCCCATGGTTAATGGGTCTCTTGCTTTCCTCTGCTGCATCCAGCCATGGGCCATGACAGCTCCTTCTCTGCCAGCCCATGCCAGGGGGGAGTACCTTCCGGGGCATGGGTGCCCCTTTCCTTAGCAGATAAAACTTTTATTTTTTTTCCTTCCACATGAGGCTTTTGAGCAATCTGCACATTATTTATTTTTTCAACATGTATTTAAAAATGTAAATAAGATTACATAATATAATATAAAGTATGAAGCTCAAGCTGGCTCTGAGTAGATATATGGAGCAGTCTCTTATTGGGGGGGTAGGAAGGGAGCAATTTTGGCAGTAAAATTAAAGAAGCCATGGTTCAATCTCAGAGGATCCTTAGGGAAAGTGAGGGGTTTTGGTATTTCAGTGAGAAAGTAGGCAGACTAAAGATAGCTGTTGGACTCTCTTTTGACATTTTCAAAGTTTTTGTGTTTTTATAAGATATCTGGCAAAAATATAAAAGCAACACTATTATAGTATTTCAGTTTTCCTCCACTATTCAGCAGTAATTATGTAAGGCATATGCTTGAGCAGTCACAAACCTGGAAGTGCCATAAAGATTTCAGAATAACGCAAATCAAAATTATCTGGGGCGCCCCGGATTATTTCCTGGTGAAAGAGATGGCTATAAGATGCAATCTTCATTTTATAGTTCAGCCTGCTAGATTTCTGTTGGAATCTGGGAGCTGCTCCCACAGCTTGCGTGCTGAAGTCTGAGGCTTTTTAGCAATCTGCACTGTTTACAGTGTGTTGTCGTAAGTGTAAATTTATATCTCAGAGTGAGTTAAAAGAAAAAGCCAGGAAGGTTACAAAATATACTCTTTTAACGTTTCAAAGTCAAAGCCACAGAAGATGAGTTGCAGATGGCATTTTAAAAGAGAAAAAGACGTAGTAAAGCATATGGCAAGAGTATATTTTCCATATCATTGGGGGAGAGAAAGCAAATGTCCTACTACCTGCACTGATAACGTTGTGGACTAGATAAAGAGGAGATAATGGGGGGGGCAGAGACTTTGTTTCCCCCATACTTCCCATTACATCTGTGCACATCATTTTAACCCACTCCCTGTTATAACCCATTGAATAGGATAAAACCACCCACGAACTTAACACAACTAGTATATTATGGTTTCAAAACTGAAGTGCATAAACAGAGGTGGGTGTCAGAACTTCCACAAGGTCTCTCTAAATTTGAGTCTGCCTTTAACTTGTGTTATTAGTCCTTCATATTCATCATGAACATTCTAATAAGCATACAACAAATAATAAGATTAGGATACTATCCAGCACACACATTTTTCTTAAACAGACAAGTTAGAACAACCTCCAATTCTAGAGCAGATAGCGCCACGGAAGCACATAAAAAGCAGGCCTGGGTGTTATGTAACAGCAAACCTGCACAAGACAGAATTGAAACTGAAGTGAAACAAGAGACAGGGAAAGATAGCTTAGCCCCAATCCAAACTGTTGCCAAGTCAGGTCTAGACATGCAGGGATGTATTTGATGTATTTATTTTTTTTGCGCAGGGCTGGTGCTAGAGTTTCCTATAGCTGCAGGCTGTTAGTGATTGTTGTTGCCTCCACCAAATTCATACAGCCGTGACAGGCTGGCGGTGGCTGCCCGCTTCATGCTCAGACTTGGTATAATCTAACTAGGCTCAGACCAGGCTCCATAAAATATAAACATCTCAAAGATGTTAGGCTTTGGATCTGCTTCCCTTTCATTATGTTGGTTGTGAATCTTGCCTTTGCCTTGCTAGCCATATATGGTACCTCTTGGTCCTACTCTAAATAAGGGATAACTCTCTTAAAATCTAGAAACAATTTACCAAAACTAAGGGCAGTCTTTGCAACTTGGAGAAAGGCGACTTCAAACCATAGAGGTGATCTACTAAAGGATATTAGAGCTAACACCTGTGTTTTAATGTGAGTTAACATGGATGAATGCATATTAATATGGGTGTTACATAACGCACATGTATAATGCATGTTATTTGCGTGTGAGCTACCATTACCACATGTTAACACTAACATGCATGCAAATAACCCCCCTCACCCCACTCCCCCACACAAAATATTAAATTAAGCAAATGGCGTCAACTAAGAGGCTCAACATGACTTACTACCACTGGAAAGGTTAACTCGATGTTCTGCACTTGCAGGTCAGAATGTCAAGTGGTGCAATTTTGTATTTGGTACCGTAACTGGCAGAAGGAAATTCAGCTCTCTCCTGCTAATAAAGGAGGATATTTTTGTTTGTGAGTGGTAGTCTGGAGATGAGTAGGTTATAGCAGTGCTTCTCAACCCATTCTTGGGGCACACCTAGCCAATAAGGTTGTCAGGATATCCAAAGTGAATATACATGAGATAGATTTGTATACTCTAAAAGCAGTCTGTGCAAATATATCTCATGCATATTCATTGTGGACATTTTGAAAACCTGACTCTCTGGGTGTGCCCCGAGGACTGGGTTGAGAAGCACTGCATTATAAGAAGGGGTCTGGGGGTAGAGGTGGAGGTTTTTTAGACTTGGAGACCCACTGTTGTCTTTGGGAGGAGTACTGGAGATGTAAGGGAGGGCCCAGAAACCCATTATTGTCCTTAGGGGAGTTGTAGGCCCACAGAAGCCTGACACTGTTTTAAAAGATAAGAGTTGGGACTTGAGGCTCGTATTTGAGTTAGAGAAGGGGATATAGCCCATGCTAATTGCCCTTTTCAGTTTTGGCTAATTAATGTGGGAAAATCTAAACTGCTGAATGGTGCAGCATTAGCATGGCTGCAATCTGGCAAGTTTTAACTGGTTAGTATATAGGCCTCCTTAAAACTGGTCAATATAGGAAAAATGTTGGCACTAAGTATAACTGTCAATTTTTTTTAATCCTCTTCATTCTTTTGAACTATTTCATTTCAGAATTTGAGATACAACAGCAGGGATTGAGGATGTGTAAGATGAATTATGGACGGAAATCAAGAGCACATGAAAGGACATATACATCATAGGGGAGCATGTGCTAGTGACTGGGAGAATGTGAGTGCTGGAGCTGGCTACTGCGTGTATGTGAGCAGTAGTCTGGTTATGGCATAGAAATGTATGTATTTGATTCCACTGGAAAAGATAACCATCAATAGTACTTGCACTGCTATAATACTGATAAACACTGATATTTTGTACCCAAAGAATATCTAATTAGGTGCAAAATAAAAACCTAAACTATAACAGCTAAAACAGAAGTCCTCAATATAGGGCAAGATTTGGGCTAAAAAAATTACAAAAAGGGGCACAAAATATTTTGCACAATTTTGAAGCAGCAGAAGAATAGATGCCAGATGTCTTTGAACGTATTTATTGTAGTGGAGACGTGTTTTTATAAAAAGCCCGACTCAGCCGAGTTTCACCACACATCTAGTGGCTGCCTCAGGGGCTCTGATTAATGAGTTTGGACCTAGTATGGTCTTAAACCAATCTTACTTGTAATACCTAAATTCTCGATAAAACATACGCAATCATAGCATATCGTTTAAACTGCAGTCGGATGTGCTCTCTCCATTTCTTTTTAAGAATGTTTTATCGAGAATTTAGGTATTACAAGTAAGATTGGTTTAAGACCATACTAGGTCCAAACTCATTAATCAGAGCCCCTGAGGCAGCCACTAGATGTGGGGCGAAACTCGGCTGAGTCGGGCTTTTTATAAAAACACATCTCCACTACATTAAAAACGTTCAAAGACATCTGGCATCGATTCTTCTGTTGTTTCCTCCACGGCTATCATAGATTGCCTTCCTCTTTGCTTCTTGGGTCCAATTTTGAAGCAGTACATCTTTTGTTCAAAGATTTTATTTCCTGTGAGTGAAAAAAAAATTCCAAGGAGTAAAACAGCTCAAAATGGAATTGGAGTTATTGCTTGAGTCTTACATTTATCAGTTTTGGGGTAAACGTCCCCTACTGCTTTTTGCAGGAATTTTTGCATAATTATTTATGTTGATTTTTTTGCTTTTTTTCTGGAAGTTTCAGGAAATGATATCTTTAGGCAAAATATGTCATGTTTCTTTACTGTGCAAACAAATCAACATGTGGGCTTTTGTTGCAGAAAGATTTGGCCTTTACCATATTAATAAATCCACTGGTTTTGGCTGAGAATACTAGTAAAGATGTAAACAAGACATTTAGGGGAAAAAAATGCAGTGATGGGACATGAATGCAGTGCACAGATGCTATTTAAATGTGTCAAATGATTTTTGCTTTCAACTAGGGCAGTTTTCTTCCAAAGACATTGAATTGTTTCTCTTTTAGTCTCCAGGCAGTGAGTGAAAAAAAAAATATCTTGAATCCCACTGGAAGAAATGACACTTTCTCACCTTCTAACATTGCTAAAATTCTTCAGGCTAGATTGTGATGAGACCTGACAGCTGTACCTGACATGGTACATACTACGATTATAATTGTAGCATTAAATATATTATTTGATAATTATTTAAAATTAAAGAACAGGAAAAAGAAAAACACTAACGCATTGTCTTTAAAAATGCAAATGGGTGGGGTTCCAATCTTCTTGAAATTAATTTCACTTTTTGTGTGTGTGTGT
This sequence comes from Rhinatrema bivittatum, assembly GCF_901001135.1. Classification (NCBI taxonomy): domain Eukaryota; kingdom Metazoa; phylum Chordata; class Amphibia; order Gymnophiona; family Rhinatrematidae; genus Rhinatrema; species Rhinatrema bivittatum. The sequence continues at coordinate 276,816,106 of NC_042617.1, read as the reverse complement.
GTGTGTGTGTGTGTATGTTGCTTTCCTGTGGAAGCATCCTGCACCCTCCAGTGCAGAGTCAGTGTGATCCAATTCACCCTTCCTGACACACAGAGTTTAAAATAACAGCTCTCCGAGTTGGACATCCTCGCCACTTCCCTCCATTGAACACAATCTGGTGTGTTCTGATCATATTTCAAAGGCTCAAGAGCAAGAGCTACACAGCACGGATCCTCCCCCTTGCTGGTATAGTACAGATGAGGCAGTTCAAAAAAATACAGGCCACCATTTTTGTAGGGTAGTTCGCTACAGAACAGCACAGATGATGGGACTGAATTTAGGGCATATCTTGTAAAGCCGTGCAGTGCTATTTTGTATGTTGTATAGGGCTTAGGGGATATTGTAGGACTCCCACTTCATGTCAATTTTCAAGCCATTCCAGCTTTTACTAAGTGCTTCATTAGCTATACCTGAACAGGTAAAAAGCCCTAAATTGTATACATCTAGATAAAGCAAAATACTGCCAGGCCCAGTTGAACTTAAAATAAAAGCTAAAATGGCTTATCTTATTACCATGCAAAAGGAATCTGAAAATATTTCCTGATAGAGCTATATACCCTTGGAGGTAAAACCTACACCATCCCTAGTGCTACCCCCACCTTCTGCTGAATCAGCAGAGATGCTGCAGGCTATTGGGAAAAAACTCTGAGCTTCTAGCTTGTGCTACCTTTAAATAATGAAGGTAAATAAAATTTTAATGCTATTTTGCCATCTATAGTACTATATATCTCTTGGGGAAGCACTGCAGCGCTGGTTAATTCACATGTTACTTAATACCCATGTATAATGAGGTGACTTTTGAGTCAGTTATTATATTTTTAGATGTGGTTTTAATGTTTTCTAAAAGTGTGTTGTCTTTTAAAGACAAATTGGATAGCACTAACAAGTTCTGAGGTATAAGATCAAGCAAGGGTGGTGCACAGGAACAGTGGATAGACTTTTATGTTTAGAAAGAAATGATGACATATGTCAGTAAAATAAGCTTATTGAAAATTGTTACTTGAATGCCATGGTAATAATTTAAACAATGAATGTCAGAGGCAGAAAGGCAGTGCAACAAAGTGGGGACTAAGTATCTATCCTAGTGCGATCATGACCCCATCCACTTGTACATGCATCTATAACAAAATCAAGGGCAAAGAGGACTTAACAAACAAACAAACAAACAAAAAAAATACATATCAAGCATCCATTTACCTTTAGACTGGCATCCCCAAAACAGGAACTAAATTGATTTTGATTCCAAAAAAAGAAAAACAAACAAACCATGAATTGTGAATGAGAACAGAGCTTTGTAGAAAGGGAATTACGACTATATGTATCACGTGATCTGGAGGATCTATATCCTTGAAAACAAAAGACATTAAGACTTTCATATAGAACTTTTGTCCAATATCCTGCTCCATTAAGAACAGGAAAGTATGAATTTTGGAAAACATGCAGATAAAGCATTCAGGGTATCAGTAGTATACAGATGATACTGTTTTAAAAGACTCATATACGTCCTAAATCACCAATTTTGTGTTATTCATCTGATAGGTGAAATCTTAGAAAAGACAACAAAATTCAAGCATTTATTCCATGCTCCTCTTTCTCTATTCACAACCTTTTATGCCTTTAACTTAATGGGGCAAACCTTCAGTGTCTAAGAAGTGCAGGAAAACCATAAAACTGATTTGGGCCAGCCCAGAGGCTCAGCAGCAGTACTATATTCATTGCCACGCAATGATTCCTGGATTGGCCGTGTATGCTGCAGAGGGGTAGCATTCACAATCCCAGAAATTAGAGTGCATGCATACTGAGTTTCAGACTTGGCTCCTGGCCAAGAACAGTCATTGAAAAGGAAATATACTGGCACCACTGGCCCAGCAAAGGCCTGTGTGAACTGAAAATCATAGGAGAAGGAAGATAATGCTGGATCAAAAATGCAATTAAAAAATGATCTGGCTTCCAGTATTCATCAGTGGGCAGTCACCCAACCACAAACCTTTTAAGATGCTATGGTAGAAATTCAGTGGGCAAAAAAAAAAAATACCATAAAAAAGATTTGCCCACAGGTTTTCACCAATAAATAACCAAACAGCCACCAATCTTTAATTCTCATTCTTCATTCAATTTTTAAATTCGGCAGGGATTTAAAAATATATATTCATACAGGCAAATTTTTAATCTGTCGTGCATGTAAAATCCTGGGGTTACGCGCGTGGCCGGGCCTTGCACACGCCACACGCATTTTAGAAGGGGCTTGGCCACACGCATAACTCTCTTTATGGGCAGAAGTGCCGGGCCGAAGGAAAGGGGCGGTCCAAAGGGTGGGGCTTGTGGCGCCAGTACAGCAGCCATTTGCCGCTGTGCCGGGGAAGCGCGTAACTTGCTACTGCTCCTGTTGAGGAGCAAAAGGTAAAAAAAAAAAAAGGGGTAGCTAGGACAGGGATAGGGGGCGGGGAGGAGAGGAGAGGGGAGGGAAAGGGAGGTTAGGGTAGGGGGTAGGAGCTGGGGAAGGCCGCGATACGTCACTGCGCACATTTGCAAAACTTTACCCACCTATGTGCCCGTGGATTACAAAATCTGGCGCACATGTGTGCGTGGCCCAATGATTTTATAACACGAAGGAACTCTGCTTAGTAGGGATGTGAATCGTGTCCTCGATCGTCTTAACGATCGATTTCGGCTGGGAGGGGGGAGGGAATCGTATTGTTGCCGTTTGGGGGGGTAAAATACGTGAAAATCGTGAAAAATCGTTAAAAAAAAAAATCGAAAAATCGAAAAACCGGCACATTAAAAACCCCCTAAAACCCACCCCCAACCCTTTAAATTAATCCCCCACCCCCAAATAACTTAAATAACCTGCGGGTCCAGCGGCGGTCCGGAACGGCAGCGGTCCGGAACGGGCTCCTGCTCCTGCATCTTGTCGTCTTCGGCCGGCGCCATTTTCCAAAATGGCGCCGAAAAATGGCGGCGGCCATAGACGAAAAAGATTGGACGGCAGGAGGTCTTCCGGACCCCGCTGACTTTTGGCAAGTCTCGTGGGGGTCAGGAGGCCCCCCACAAGCTGGCCAAAAGTTCCTGGAGGTCCAGCGGGGGTCAGGGAGCGATTTCCCGCCGCGAATCGTTTTCGTACGGAAAATGGCGCCGGCAGGAGATCGACTGCAGGAGGTCGTTCAGCGAGGCGCCGGAACCCTCGCTGAACGACCTCCTGCAGTCGATCTCCTGCCGGCGCCATTTTCCGTACGGAAATGGCGCCGGCCATACGCGTATGGCCGCGCCATTTTCCGTACGAAAACGATTCGCGGCGGGAAATCGCTCCCTGACCCCCGCTGGACCTCCAGGAACTTTTGGCCAGCTTGTGGGGGCCTCCTGACCCCCACGAGACTTGCCAAAAGTCCAGCGGGGGTCCGGAAGGACCTCCTGCCGTCCAATCTTTTTCGTCTATGGCCGCCGCCATTTTTCGGCGCCATTTTGGAAAATGGCGCCGGCCGAAGACGACAAGATGCAGGAGCAGGAGCCCGTTCCGGACCGCTGCCGTTCCGGACCGCCGCTGGACCCGCAGGTTATTTAAGTTATTTGGGGGGGGTTCGGGAGGGTGGGGGATTTAATTTAAAGGGTCGGGGGTGGGTTTTAGGGGGTTTTAGTGTGCCGGCTCACGATTCTAACGATTTATAACGATAAATCGTTAGAATCTGTATTGTATTGTGTTCCATAACGGTTTAAGACGATATTAAAATTATCGGACGATAATTTTAATCGTCCTAAAACGATTCACATCCCTACTGCTTAGCCACATACGGGTGGCCCCACAGGGAACAGTGCTGGTTCTGACCCTAACCAGCAATGTCCCTCCTCATATGGCAACCCAGGGAACTACCCTGCTCACTCTATCCTAAAGCCATGGACACATTATTAGAGACAATATAATAGATCAGCACTGCTACAAAAATAAAAGATATCTTGGCAGTAGAAAAAGTTATTAAATAACAATCTCTCAAGACCAAAATGTTTAAGTTCCATTTTGCCAATATTTGTACAACAAAATATTATAATCAAACATCTCATACCTATTTGATCAGCTGGTGCATATTTAAAAAATGAGTATGCATGAAAAAGAAACAAAATGTAAAAAAATAATGAAACGGGCAAAAAACAAAACAAAGCAAAAAAAATGAAAATATTTTGGCGGCACATCCCTACTAGCTAGCAGTTTTACTTTATTATCTCTATCTCCCTTATTTATTTATTTATTATTTATTTATTAACTTTTATTTACCGACATCGTGAACATCATCTGCCGGTTTACATAGAACTCAATTGGGAAATACAGTATAACAATATAACAATATAACAGTATGACATTGAAACAATAGGATTTACTAAAACGAGAAAAACAAACAGAAAACCAAAAGCAAAATACAACAAAATAATAATGTTAAAGGAAAACGAGGGAGTGTAGGTTTGTAAGAAGGGTAGGCCGGGGGTAGGGGGGGGGAGAGGGTAAGGGGTTAAGGTAGGAAGGGTGGGAAAAGGGGGATAAGTAAGGGAAAAGAAAGGTATAGATTGAGGAAAAACGGGGAGAGAAAGTGGGAAAAGGAAAGGAGGGGGAGAAAAGGCTTGTTTGAAGAAGTGAGGGGAGAGAAAGGCAGAAAAGAGGATACCATGTACATGGCTAAATACATGGACTCGCTTAACTAGGTAGGATTGTGGAGAGTTGAAGTAGGTGGTATTCAAAACCCTTGACTTTTTAATATTCAGTTCTTAGTGAGGACTATTTGAACTATAGGCATCCTTTAGGAAATACAGGGGCAAGTGCAATGCCTCAATAATAATAATAATAGCTTCTCCTCTGATCCTTGGCAGAGAACATCAGTGCTGAACATGCTGCATGAGAACTTCAGAGTCTACCCAGTGCTTTCTTACAAGGGCTTGCCATGTTCTGTTAACTCACATTCCCTCAAGCAACCAAACACCTATCAGAAGAAACTCGATGTCATGGATATGTCTATACAAACACACTCTGCCTTCCAGCAATACACATTACTCATCATGAACAAGTCACTCCCAGACAAGGAGTGGTGGGAAGACATGTGCTGTTGAATTACAATGTCACAGACATCCCTTCAGCAATTTTAATTAGTTCCCTGACATAAGGATCCTCTGCAGCAAAACTACTGTATTAGGCTTCATTTTCCCTAGATATGAAGACAGACTGGCCTATCTCCCTAGGGACCATGAATTCCTGACTGGGAGGATCTACAGAATATGATCATGCTTGGTAATGTAGCACTATTGATAGATGAAATGAACCAAAGTGCATAGTGTGGTTTCTATTCAAACAGCCAAAACTACTAGAACCAATGTTCCCCCTCCCCCCCACCACCACTCTGTTTACTTTATCTAATTCAATAAAATTACTTGTTTACATATAATGATTAATTCTGAGACACAGAGAAAGATGTATTCACGCTTCCTAGTAATGTGGGATAGCACTTCTTCCAGCCAGGATACTTGGTCTCTAACCTATGGGGCAGATTTTATAAATCAGCGCACACGTGTACTTCTGTTCGCGCACCAGGTGCGAACAAGAGTACGCAGGATTTCAATAGATATGCGCGTAGCCGCGCATATCCATTAAAATACGGGGTTGGCGCGCCCAAGGCTGCCCAAAATCGGCAGCCTGCACGCGCCGAGCCGCGCACCCTGCCTCCATTCCCTCCTCCGAGGCCGCTCTGAAATCGGAGCGGCCTCGGAGGGAAATTTCCTTCGCCCTCCCCTCACCTTCCCCTCCTTCCCCTACCCCCGGCCCTATCTAAACCTCCCCCCTACCTCTATCCCGAAAGTTACGCCTGCTGGAAGCAGGCTAACTATACACGTGCCAGGCCGGCTGCCTCGCTCCATGTTCCAGTCCGGGGCTGGTCCGGGGGCCGCTGTCACGCCCCCAGGCCGGAACCACGCCCCCGACCGCCCCAAAATGCCACGTCACTCCTGACACGTCCCCGAAACGCCATGTCACTCCCGGCTCGCCCCGACACGCCCCCGACACGCCTCTCCATGCAAGCCCCGGGACTTACACGCGTCCCGAGCTTGCGCGCGCCACCAAGCCTATGCAAAATAGGCTCGGCGCGTGCAGGGGGGGTTTGGGGTAGGTTTTCGAGGGGTACGCGCATACCCTTTGAAAATCTACTCCTGTTTGCATTAGCCCATCAAGGCAATTTAAGGTTAAAGCAGAAAAGAAGAACGTAGAAACTGAAATACCTTAGGCCTGGATTTTCTAAAACTGCAGGCCTTAGTGAATCGCACAGTTCCAGGAGGCGGGGGGGGGGGGCGAAGCGTGGGGCGGGCCTGTGAAAACCGGCAGCGATTGTACCACCACGGTGCGATCGCTGCCGGCTTTCGCAAACCATAGCGCCACCGTGAAAGGTGGTGCTATTGGGCGCATTACTGGTGGCGATAAGGGGCCTTACCGTTTCGCCGTCAGCGATGTCTTCACCACGTCCGCCCCGACTCCTCCCCTTCCGGTGCCGACTCCGCCCTAATCTAGCTATCGCGTGCTGAAGCTATAGAAATGACCCCCTTTTCTATTAGCGTGAATAAATAATGGACTGATCCAAGACAATGGTTCCATAACATATTATGAAATGGTAGCCCTGTTCCACCAGCTACTAGAACCATGGGCACATTTGGGATCAGTGGGGTTAAGTAGATACCAATGCGCCCGGATTCTTTCCTGACATAACAGTCAGGGAAGTTACAGTCTTTCCAGGCCCTTAGGCTGTTTGGAGGTCTTCTGACACCTTCTGGTGTGAATAACATACTGCCACGCATTCTGGTGGGGTTAAAATATAAATCCTTTATTGGAAAACTAAAACAAATGAATAAATGCAGAGCAGTGCACCCCGAAAAACTGTGAATCATTACAGAGAAACAAAAGCTGGTATACAGTCCAAAAGCTACAGTCACTGCAAATCTCACATACTGAGGGCTGAATTTTCCAAAGGACTTACAGGGGTAAAACTTTTGAAAATTGCTACTTTTAAATGCATAACTCCTTTGAAAATGCTCTCCTAAGGGTTTTTCTTCCTCCATATCCACTAGCTCTGAGGTACTTTTCGGAGAATGGGTCCCTCCCTGGGCTCTCCCCTTTTTGTTGTACAGAACACTGTGGTCCAGAAACATGAACTGAAACACTCTGCAAAACCAATGAGCTTCTGTTGACTCCTTTCAAGCAGCAGCTGTGAAAGTAGATCTCCAGCTTGGTAAGCCTTATTCTGTCTTCAATCAGAAATTCATTCTATAAACCTCAAGGCAAATTTTCAGTAAAATGAAATGCATTAATTCCCCTTTTACTATTCTTTAACTCTTTTGGTTTTCTTAATCTTAGGATCCTCCATGGACCCCGAAGAAAATCTGCCTCCCTCCTAGAATGCCTGAAGGCTCCAATCTTGAGCCCCAGCAACCTTACCAAGATCTGAGACTGAATGAAAGAAAACACAAGCCAAAGTGGGCTTATCAGGTTTGTTAAACACACCACCTTAGAAGATAATTCCTACTGGGCAGTATAAGAAAATATTACGCACTCCTTTTCTTGTTGACCTCATACATCCAGCTTCTGTTGAAGACATGATGCATATAGGAGGGACACTTTGCTGATACCCTTACAGAAGCATGTAACACCACCTGTTCTCGGTTCCTGTTGACAAAAGCATAAGACATAAGAAAATGCCATACTGGGTCAGACCAAGGGTCCATCAAGCCCAGCATCCTGTTTCCAACATTGGCCAAACCAGGCCACAGAACCTGGCAATTACCCAAAAACTAAGTCTATTCCATGTAACCATTGCTAATGGCAGTGGCTATTCTCTAAGTGAACTTAATAGCAGGTAATGGACTTCTCCTCCAAGAACTTATCCAATCCTTTTTTAAACACAGCTATACTAACTACACTAACCACATCCTCTGTCAACAAATTCCAGAGTTTAATTGTGCATTGAGTAAAAAAGAACTTTCTCTGATTAGTTTAAAATGTGCCACATGCTAACTTCATGGAGTGCCCTCTAGTCTTTCTATTATCCGAAAGAGTAAATAACCGATTCACATCTGCCCGTTGTAGACCTCTCATGATTTTAAACATCTCTATCATATCCCCCCTCAGCCGTCTCTTCTCCAAGCTGAAAAGTCCTAACCTCTTTAGTCTTTCCTCATAGGGGAGCTGTTCCATTCCCCTTATCATTTGGTAGCCCTTCTCTGTACCTTCTCCATCGCAATTATATCTTTTTTGAGATGCGGTGACCAGAATTGTACATAGTATTCAAGGTGCAGTCTCACCATGGAGCATACAGAGGCATTATGACATTTTCTGTTTTATTCACCATTCCCTTTCTAATAATTCCCAACATTCTGTCTGCTTTTTTGACTGCCGCAGCACACTGAACTGACAATTTCAATGTGTTATCCACATTCCTGAAAACATGGAATAATACTAGGGATGTGAATCGTTTTAGGAGATTTAAATTTATCGTCCGATAATTTTAATATCGTCTTAAACCGTTATGGAACACAATACAATACAGATTCTAACGATTTATCGTTATAAATCGTTAGAATCGTGAGCCGGCACACTAAAACCCCCTAAAACCCACCCCCGACCCTTTAAATTAAATCCCCCACCCTCCCGAACCCCCCCCCAAATAACTTAAATAACCTGCGGGTCCAGCGGCGGTCCGGAACGGCAGCGGTCCGAACGGGCTCCTGTCTGAATCTTGTCGTCTTCAGCCGGCGCCATTTTCCAAAATGGCGCCGAAAAATGGCGGCGGCCATAGACGAAAAGATTGGACGGCAGGAGGTCCTTCCGGACCCCGCTGGACTTTTGGCAAGTCTCGTGGGGGTCAGGAGGCCCCCCACAAGCTGGCCAAAAGTTCCTGGAGGTCCAGCGGGGTCAGGGAGCGATTTCCCGCCGCGAATCGTTTTCGTACGGAAAATGGCGCCGGCAGGAGATCGACTGCAGGAGGTCGTTCAGCGAGGGTTCCGGCACCTCGCTGAACGACCTCCTGCAGTCGATCTCCTGCCGCCATTTTCCGTACGAAAACGATTCGCGGCGGGAAATCGCTCCCTGACCCCGCTGGACCTCCAGGAACTTTTGGCCAGCTTGTGGGGGGCCTCCTGACCCCCACGAGACTTGCCAAAAGTCCAGCGGGGGTCGGAAGGACCTCCTGCCGTCCAATCTTTTTCGTCTATGGCCGCCGCCATTTTTCGGCGCCATTTTGGAAATGGCGCCGGCTGAAGACGACAAGATTCAGAGCAGGAGCCCGTTCCGGACCGCTGCCGTTACGGACCGCCGCTGGACCCGCAGGTTTTTAAGTTATTGGGGGGGGTTCGGGAGGGTGGGGGATTTAATTTAAAGGGTCGGGGGTGGGTTTTAGGGGGTTTTAATGTGCCGGTTTTTCGATTTTTCGATTTTTCACGATTTTTAACGATTTTTCACGATATTTTACCCCCCCAAACAAACGGCAACAATACGATTCCCTCCCCCCCCAGCCGAAATCGATCGTTAAGACGATCGAGGACACGATTCACATCCCTAATAAATACAGAGAATTCCTAGTTGCATGGAAGTAAAAGAAAAGCCAGAGATCAACTAGAGACTATTGTATGGACCCAGAAATAAATTATGCCAACTAGATGTCTTTCTTTTGTCATATTGTATGTTTCCCTTAGCAATCTGTTTACAAGAATTCTAACTCTGCCAGTAAGTAAACTACTTTCAATTACCTCTAACTGAAGCTAATTCAGTTTCCACTGGACACCTCCTGATAATCTGTGTTGTGAGACTCTCTGCCCCACAACACCTTCATAACAAACATTCTTTCCATGCAGATCTACAGTCACATCTAAAGAAGGGACCGGTATGGTATTGATACTTCATGTTCTACATCATCATTTTGCTAGTCCTTTAAAATGTATCAAAGGTATCAAAACCTACTAAGACTTCCGTTTTCTCCAGAACGCCAACTAGCATTTTGTACATACAGTAATGCTGCTAGTGTATGTATAAAGCAGGATGTGAAGAGGAGATAAGCTAGGAGAGGAGGGTAATATGTAGTAGATGACAGTGATAGGCTGCTTATGTAGGACATAGGATTCACCTTTAATAAGGTGAATGCCGAGATTTCCTGTGGCAGTTGTAGTATTGCTTCTTTAAAAGTGGCTCCAGCCATAAGGCAAGTACTGGCAGTAAATGTTTTTTTTATGTGATATAGTAAAACAGCACAAGTTATTTAAGATTATTTTCCCATTGTTGCCATGAGAAAAAAAGAAAGAAGTGATACAATTGCTTCTATAGACTAAAATAGGAGCTAGACAACATCAGACTCAGATAAGAACAAATATTTTCAGGTTTGAGACTCCAAAGGGCAATTAAAATACATGGCTGTGTATAGGTGATTAATCCTAGACAAGTTCAAGAGTAATGGGGAATATCTATAATGGCTCTGCTTCCAGTGTGCCCCCCCAAATATTTTTTTATGAGCAGTGTCAAATATCTTTCAAACTACCATGAATATGTCCAAATTCTCCATTTTTACCAGTTTCAGCTCAGCAAAACCAGAATATCCTGCAATATTTATCCTTCACAGCTCAAAAACATAGGGGAAGATTCAAGTTCATACAGAATAGAGTCCTTAACATATTTAAAAAATTCCATTTGCAGAAGTTTGGCACAAATTAATAATGTTCTTTTAATGATTATATGAGTAAGCATGAGCCACTGCATTCAGCCAACAAGTAACCAAAGTCTGTAAGGTTAAGATCTATAGGCACATTCAGTATACATCATGTCCTGAACTGACTGGATGGATGAATGCTAAGACATCATTCTACATGCATTCTCCTGGCTAGTGTCTGTACACAGACTCATAAAAAAGTTAACATAAACATATTTCAGATAAATATGACCCTAGCCTACAAATCTTAGCATGGTATTGGGGAAACAATGACTTCTACTCTTAAAATAAGCAAAAGAACTGGCACCCTTTCAATTTTCAAGCAAGAAATTGAAATCTCACGCTCTCATATTCCAGTTCCCTAAAGGATGCTTGAAACAAACCAAAGATAGTAGTTATCTTCTGTTCAAGGATTCATCAATCATGTTGGAAACTTCTTGCAAATACCTCTCACTGCAACTGCAGTATTTGTAAGAGTGGTTTACTGGAAACATATGGAAGCAGCTGCTCAGATCATGAATTCATTATTGAAGAACAAAAAAAGAGAGGGAATGTTTTCTCTTTTTGCTCAGAAGGTTGCGCTGAATTGCTTCATAATGGAAAAATTGCAAGCTTTTGTTAGGAGATTTAATAATGCCTCAAGGGGTTAGGGGAGGGTAGCATTTACAGAGTTACAGGAGACTGAAACTAAGGACCTTGCCTTTCTCAGAATGACAGAAGCCCATAGCAGGCCAGCAGTACAGAGATCCTGCTCTCTCCATAGAGACAGACAATGAATGAGTAGGTCAATCCACAGAACAGAACATCCAAATAAAGACACATCGAAAGTCCTTGCTTTGGGGCTGCCAGTGCTGGCTTAACAAAACATTTAAACCATACACCCTCACAATCCTGACACATTCAGGCTTATCAGTGACCCCCATGTTTTAAAATTACAGCACATTACAAGCTCTCCTACTCCTAATACATGTTGCTTTTATTATCATTTCTAATTATCAAAAAATTCTTTCTTTAAGTTCCCGCATCTATATAACTCCATATTATACATTAGAAATATCATAAAGTCTGGAGGCTATTGGCTAATAGGGATGTGAATCATTTTTTGACGATTAAAAAAAATTGTCCGATATTTTTTAAATCGTCAAAAATCGGTACAGTGGGTGATACAATAGAAATTTTCATGATTTATCGTGAAAAATCGTTACTCCCGTTAGTGTCCACTAACGGGAGTTATTTGGAGGGAGGGCGGGAAAACCGGCACACCTAAACAACCCCTAAACCCACCCCGACCCTATAAAACTAATCCCTTACCTTCCCCCACCCCCCCCCGAACCCCCTCAAAACTTTTTACGAGTACCTGGTGGTCCAGTTGGGGTGCAGGGACTGATCTCCCGCTCTCGGGCCATCGGCGTCATTTTGGCTGCCACTCAAAAATGGCGCCGATGGCCCGATTAAAAAAACACCCACCCGACCCTTTAAAGATGACCCCTTAGCTTCTCCCACCCTCACGATTCCCCCCAAAACATTTTTAAATTACCTGGTGCTCTAGTGGTGGTCCCGAAGGCGATCTCCCGTTCTCGGGCCGTCGGCTGCCAATCATAAAGATGGCGCCGATGGCCCTTTGTCCTTACCATGTGACAGGGTATCCGTGCCATTGGCCGGCCCCTGTCACATGGTAGGAGCACTGGCTGGCCGGCGCCATCTTTAAAGATGGCTGCCACCATCGTAAGTTAAGGGGTCATCTTTAAAGGGTCGGGTGGGTTGTTTTTTTAATCGGGCCATCGGCGCCATTTTTGAGTGGCAGTCAAAATGGCGCCGATGGCCCGAGAGCGGGAGATAGGTCCCAGCGCCCCCACTGGACCACCAGGTACTCGTAAAAAGTTTAGGGGGATTCGGGGGGTGGGGGAAGGTAAGGGGTCAATTTTAAAGGGTCGGGCCTCACTAAAAAAAAATTAACAATGTGAATCGGAACTGATTCCGATTCACATCTCCAGCGATCAGATTGTTTTCTCCCTCTCCAGCCGAACCCGATCGTTAAGACGATTGGGCACACAATTCACATCTCTATTGGCTAACATGAATAAGGCAGAACCATGTTTCTGAATTGGGATAGAAATGTGAAAACTGAAGAAGCCAAATGAGTAGTTAACACATTAGGAAGCTTCTAGACAGAACAAGAAGACCCAGCCTGTGTTAGGCTGGGTAGATTGAAAGAAGGCCAGAAATCCACATAGGCATTGTTTCCTGAAGCAAGGGCAGTGCCTCCAAATGCTACAGGTGCTAGTGCTGAAATGGGATCCTTCTTGCCTCCTCACCCATATGACCTCCCTATTCCTTGACCCTTTAAACTATGCAGGCAAAGAACACTATGGTTCAAGAGATCTGAGGTCAGCGAATAAAGGTCTTCTATCAGTACCCACTATTAAATCGGCAAGGCTCAGCCATGTTAGAGATCGTGTTTTATCTATTGCGGGAACTAAAGTTTGGAATTCTTTACCAACCCACTTGAGAATGTCACCAGAAAAAAAGCAATTTAAAGCCGATCTAAAAACATGGCTATTTAAATGTGCATTTACAGAGTACAAATCGTCAGTATAGGCCATGATTATGTAGAAATGGGCTGTAAAACACCAGTCTATAACATGTGCTTATCTGCTAGGACTTTTGCTTTCATTTAATGTTTTATTTTGTGTTAGATTTAACTCTTATGTGATTTTATTTGATTTTATCTTTTCTTAACAGCTAATTTATTTATTTTCTTTCTTGTAGTTTGTTAGCTGTTACTATCATTTTTAAAAATTGTATTTACTGTTTGTGTTTTTTACCTTGTAAACCGTTGTGAAGGCCTGTCTGATGTAACGGTATATAAAAGTTAATAAACTAAACTAAACTAAAAGTCCAGCAAGTCCAACTTTCTTTTGATTGCCTTTCTCCACATGGTGATCTGGGGCTTAAAACTCACCCCCCCCCCCCCCCCCCCGCCACACACACACACACACACACAGTATATATATATATATATATATATATATATATATATATATATATCACTAGCCAACTCTCCAGAAATGAAAGAGAATGGAAAATAAAACAGAGGATGTCATAATGCCTCTGTGTCGCTCCATAGTGAGACTACACCTTGAATACTGTGTGCAGTTCTGGTCACTGCATCTCATAAAGGATATAGCTGCACTAGAGATAGTGCAGATAAGGGCGACCAAAATGATAATGGGCATGGAATGGCTGCCCTATGAGGAATGGCTAATGAAGTCAGGGCTGTTCTGTTCAGTTTGGAGAAGAGATGACTGAGGGGGGATTATGATACAAGTCTACAAAATCATGAAAGGACTTGAACAAGTTAATGTAAATAAGTTATTTACTCTCTCAGATAAAAGAAAGACCAGGGAGTACTCCATGAAGTTAGCAAGAAGCTTATTTAAAACAAATCGAAGACAATTCTTTTTCACTCAGTGAATAATTAAGCTCTGGAATTCACTGCCAGAGGATGGTAGTTACAGCAATTACGGTAACTAGGTTTAAAAAAGGTTTGGATAGCTCCTAGAGAATAAATCCATAAACTGCTATGACGGTAATTAATAAGAATAGTAGCTTATGATCTATCTAATGTTTGGATACTTACCAGGTACTTGTGACTTGGATTGGCCACTGTTGGAAACAGGATACTGGGTTTGATGGATCCTTGGTCTGACCAAGTATGGCATATCTTATGTAACAAAAAAAATCCCTGATCCCAAATATGGTAGCTGATTACAATGACATTCTATGAAGTAGTGTCAAAGCCAGAGATGTACCTACCAACTTACCTTTATTTGCTATTACTTCAACAATAAGGAACACTCATGCCTTGCTTTGGATATGCTAGCTCCTTTGACATACCAAGGTTCTTCTGTATTTTGCCTTTCCCCTATCTAAATACACTCTGCTGAGTTGTTTTCTTGTATTTTCTATTTGTTTAGCATGGCATAGCATCAGTCTTGGATTTATCATAGAGTTGCAAGAATCTGGAGGAAGCACTCAGAACAGAAGATATTCCAGGGATGAAAGAAAAGTAACAAAAGAAGAAAGGAAAAGTGAGTATAGAGGGTGGAAATGGCAGACCAAGGGATGGGTGAAAGAAAAGAAAGAAAAATAGACCTGTAAAGGATTGAGAGACAGTGAAAGTAAGGGGAGGGAAAGAGATAAATAGAGGGAGATTGAGGACTGCGAAGGACAATGGAGTAAGAACAGAAGTGAGAAGAGATAGATGGAGGAATAAAACTGAAGATGGGGAAGGCTGAGACAAGATGCAAGACAGTAAAATGTGGAGCAATAGCAAAGAGAGAGAAATAAAGAGATGGTGATTGGGAATGGAAAAGCTTGAGAAGGGATGAATGGAGGTGGTGGGAGAGCTTTAAAGGGGGTAACAGAGAAAAGGAATGTTTTGAGAATGAGAGAGGGTGAGCAAAGAGAAAGTCAACATAGGGATGATTTTTGGAGGAGGAAGGAAGAGCAACCAAGAAAAGAGGTGACAGATGAAGATGAAAGGTTGAGAGGGAAAAATAGGAATGTTGGTGAGGTGAAGGTTTGGGATAGGAGAATGAGAGAGAGAGGGAGAAATAAATCTAACTATGAGTAGATACAGAGGCAGAGAAGAGAGAAATGAAATAGAGAAACATGGAACATAAAAGCAGATATAGACCATACGGCTCATCCAGATTACCCAACCACATCTCCTGCTCAGCTTTATAGTCTCTGAGATGAAAGGAAAACATCAACGTCAAAGGCAGATGCAGAGGAGGCAAGAAAAGAAATGGAAAATAGAATGACCCTGAAAAAAAAAAAAAAGAGACCAAAACTGGAACCAATGTGATTAGAAAAATAAAACATCCAGACAAAACAGGAACAAAAACTTGTATTTTCAATTTAGTAATTGGAATATGACTGCTTTGGGAAATATAATGAAAAACAAAGATAATACATACTAAAAATTCAATAACAAGAATGTTTTTTACACAAAAATATATCTAACTTTAATTTAAAAATGCTTGTCATATAAAAAATGTGCAATATATAATATATAACTGCAATATAAAACACACAACAAGGACAACATTAGCTCTCAAACACTAAAATACAAAAGATATATCCCACACAAATATAAAAGACACACAAAAAAAAAAAACAATATAAAAGTTCAAAAGGTTCACAGAGGACTTCAAAAAACGCATTGACACATAACCTCAATGAG